>NC_140620.1:60081021-60461021 GCF_057382275.1 Copadichromis virginalis
GCATAACATGTGTCACGTTTGGTTTACAGTCTCGGGTATGAAGGAGTATACGAAACATTTATTGGTTATTAATGAAGGTTAATAATGCCAGCAGTAACTGTTAAGTGCTGAACAGACTAAGACATAAACACTGACATAGCACTGGACCGGGGCTGAGTGGCTGGACTTGTTGCGTAATGCCGGTTACATATATGCCGCTAACGCCGGTTATATGGCGCTTCGGTGGGCGGGGCAGGTTCACTGCTACCTGCGTACATTCAATGCAGAGCTGCAAACAGCCGCTCTTTTAGAGTTTCATGACAACGATCACTGTGCCGAAACGCATCCGGAACACCACTGGGGCGAACACTCTGTCATCCTAAAACGAAATACTCCGTTAGGTCCATTTATATGGTAGAATAATGTGTGACGTAAGCTAACTAGCTAACTTTACTAAATTAAGTTAGCTACTCATTTCGCCTTTCAAGCCGCGCTAATTTGCTGAATTAGTCCTGCTTTGTTTAAATAAGTCGGACGACATGCAGACACAAACCAAACCCGAAAATGAGTCACACGCTGAGGGGAATACGTTATCTGCCTGAATGAGCAGCTATTAAGCTAACAAGCTAACGAGCGGCTATCAGCTAAAGTCACTACTATTGGAGCTTTTGGAAAATATATCGCACCAGCTATACAACAACACCAACTCACCCTCAGCTCTACATCAGCCAACAATCTGACCAATGTTTAAGTGATCGCATACCCGTTTTCTCACAGCTCGCGCCACATGTTTTTGTTTGTGTCCCCTTTCTTTTGCCGCGCAGCTCAATCT
Organism: Copadichromis virginalis; assembly: GCF_057382275.1. Taxonomy (NCBI): domain Eukaryota; kingdom Metazoa; phylum Chordata; class Actinopteri; order Cichliformes; family Cichlidae; genus Copadichromis; species Copadichromis virginalis. The sequence goes on from NC_140620.1 coordinate 60,081,833, forward strand.
GCCCGAAAGTCAGTTGGCATATGTCGACGTTTGCGTCTCGAAGCAGATCTCGCAGCAACAAGCACGCTTCTCTCGAGCGCAAATGTGCGCCTTTAGGCCCATCCCTATGCTTCGAGATCGTAAGTCCTGCGCAGTGGGGTTTTCCTCGTGTATGCTGGGAAATGCAGTTCATTTTAGGGTATTCCCCTACACCCCCAGTAGAGGTCACCACGACGCCTTTAAGAGATACGTGCTTTAAAATGGAACAACAGTAAATGTTACATAACGGAAAACGGGGCACGTATGGAGCATAAAACATTTAGGATAACATAAGAATGTACCGCAGAGTTGAACTCACGGCATATTTATCTTTAATATGTCGTTGGCTAAACAGTATGTCGTTGGCTATGACACAAGCTCAGACATATGTGTGTCTACAGAATAGAACAGAATAACCTGTTATTGTCATTGTACACGTTGATCGAAATCGTGGATTTGCACTCATGATCTAATATTTCAATTAAACGTATTTCAAATTCAGTCTACCAGTAAATTAATAGCTAATTTCCGAAGTACACAAGGTATTGTCCATGGTGCCCTGTGCTAAGGAGTCGTTGTTGTGATGCTGTGGTCTGTTTTTTATGTGCTGCTCGGGAATTCAGTGACACTGCACTGTTGTAGTTGATATAATTTTTTTAAATAGTAGAAGCGAGACGGACAGATCAGCCAATGGTGATAAATGATAAAGGCTTTTTTTGCTGGTGTTGTTGAACGCTGACACGTCCTACTGGAAGCGTAAGCCTTGAACGTCTCACACGCAGACATTTTTTTGCCCCTCCTCCACATTCTGCCTCGTTTCCCTCCGTCTCCGCTCCGCTCCCAGTGCTCGGACATAGGCTGAAGGTGCAGAGCCGAGTCCCGCTTTTGAGGGAAATTCGAGGAAAGTCAGACGTCACAGACACCCTGATAAACCATTACAAGAGGAACCCATCCGAGACGACAGACGTTTCGCCGCTTCTGTGCAGTTGTGTTGTAACTTATATAAAATGGATCCAGTGACTCAGTCCGCCCAGATATCGTCGTCGCAAGGCTTTGCCGATGGACAAAATTCTGCTACCAAAGAATCAAAGCTGTCTGGTAAGAAGTAACCAAAGGATACGGTAGCTAGCTAAATGTAGAGCTTGATGCGTGTTTTATTCGTACCTTACGTTAAGCTGTATGTGTTGGGCTTTTATTTACACGCATGAATATCGGTTAACGTCCAGTTTATAACGCAGTAACGTAATGACTACAGCCATTGTAATGCTGAACGCCCTCACTGTGTCTCCCGTTGCCTGGATGAGGAGCTGATTTCAGCTGTGATGGGAGACACCTGTGGTCGTGGATATTTCCTGACACACGGCTGCCCAGTCACGCTCCGTGCAGCTGTGGCCTGCCTGCTGTCTGGGCTCGTTTTAGGCGAAACAACAAGCTAACACGGTGTTTGAATCCCTCTTTTTATTTGGCCTTACTGACAAACAGGAGCACAGCAAGTAGGCGGCCCTGCAGAATCGGGGATCATATATTTGACAGACGGTAACCAGCCTGCTACTGAACGGCGTAATACTGTTGAAAAGGCCTCGTTTAAAACAAAGGGAACACGTCTGATTAAAGTACGTGTGCGTGGGACGTTTGATGTCAGCTAGATTTAAATGTAAATCCTGCTGTCCGAATAGAGCTACATTCTTATTCATAAGTGCAGAAACATTACATGACGGGTTTTTCTGCTGAACGTTGTCGAAATGTTGCGTTTGCCTGCAGTGCAGAGGCGTTGTCACTGTGCAGTTACCACAGAGGCACCTCTTAAAGGCACATCGGCCTTTTCCTGGCACTGCCTGGATTATGGGAGCCAGATGAACATCAGCATAACCGACGAGCTGCGGCACGCTCATTTACTACTTAGTTTATAGCTGTCGTCAGCTCCACTTCCACATGGAGCCCGTTTTCAAACAAAAACTCACAACCTGGATCTACAGTTTCACCATCACGCCCTCTCTATATCCGCGTATGAGGCTGACATGATTTAAACTCCATGGTTGCGCCACCTGAATCCTACAAAGCTGAAGCCGTGAATCATAAGATTGTAGACTTTCAAGAAATGCAGCAGGTGTGGTGATGCCAGCAGCTGGATCCTACAGGGCGTGGCACATTCTTCCTGCTGAAGTAGATAACTGTGGTTTGGCAAGTTTGCAGAAATTTCCATGTAATGCGTAACATGATAAATAATTAAGGACAATATATTTAACAATAAATGTTAAAATTCAGTATTCGTATAATCGGATTATTCAACAGTTACAGATGGTGCAAGTAAGTTGAGTTGTCTGTGCTTGTATGAATCCTGGAAAAACATTGTCAAGTTAGTGTGAGGTGTAACTGGTTTGTTTTTTATGAATGAAGCACTGAACTAACTCGCCTGGTGTTTAGACTCTGATCAGCAGCCTGTCTGCAGAGATGCTCCTCTACAAGGAAATAACTTTGTCATCCTTTACAACTTTTTTCAAATGCATGTTGTTAGTGTGTAATATGTGTTTAGGGTTATCACAGTACTATAACTTCTTAATTGATATTCATATCAATAAGTTTGCAACAGTATCAACACTAGCAGAATAAAAAAGCACTAGTACCTACTCGGCCTGACTCGACTAAGTTTTTATGGTTTTCCATTAGCTGGTAGTCCCTTTCCTTTTAGTACCTACTCGGGTTCCAACCAAGCAGAGTCAAGCCAAAAATGTGACAGACTTCTTGCCACTGATTGGCCAGGAAATGACTTCACTAGATGAGTCATTAGAGTGACTCCTGCACAAGAATTTAACCCGACAGCGAGGTTTAACTCTCTCTTGTTTGAGTCTATGGAGAGAAAACAAGACGGAGCAGCAGGTATACCATCAGCTCAACAGTTTGTTGTGTTTGTGTCAGGGATAAGCCACCCACACTGAGGTGGTACTCTAATGGAAGACGACCGAAACTGAGTAGACTCGAGTTGAGCCGAGTAGGTGTTATTGAAAATATAAAGGTTTTAATCTCTTAATTTAAACATATTTGACTGCTCCTTGTGTCTTATCTAATTAAACTACGTGTGTCGTTTGTCATCACTAACGGATTAATTTCTGGGCACTATCCCACGAATCCTGCAGAATCTTTTTTTTAAATATATTTTTATTGCATGTCCAATATGCAAGGTGGTAAGAAGAGGTTAAATTTGTGTGCACAGAACTTAAGACCTTTACCAATACTGGCCTCATTTCCACATTAGTAAATGAGGCCAGTATTTTTAGGCTGTCAGAGGCTGTGCTGTGCTTTTGCTGTCAAATAGAGCTGGTGAGGAAGGCTGCCACTGTTTGTCTAGTTGCTCGTAGACTTTTCTTAGCTTTAATCTCGAAACCTAACAATAACATAATTGTGTCTTTGTCTTAAATTAACACCACGTTGACATTACAGGCAGGCAGAACTGATGTTTGCTGCCTAGTTCCTACATTAATTTTTTTATTATTGACCTTAGCCACTACCTTAATGTTAACTAGGGATGGGAATCCCAGTAGTCCAATTCCTTCGATCGATCCCGCTTATCTATACTTGCACTCCTGCTACAATCAGCTGATTTCAGGTCGTGTGTCGGAGGAGAATAATAGTGGGGCAGTCTACAGCATGGACATTACTTTTATTTTTATTGCACAAAAGGATGAGAGCGCGGCGGTAAAGTGAAGACTGCAAACAACTGCAGTATACTTGTTAACACAACGTTGGCTCTTTGCAAGCACCTGAACTTCAACAGGTAACAAACCGGCGAGCAGCCAGGCTGCAGCCTCCGTTTCTACCTGCTCATGTTTCTGCTAAATACTAAGAGGAAGATATGTGTGTCCTCATTAGGATAGGGATTTATGTTGGTGTGTGGGACTGTAGCCTCAAGTTTATGCTGTTAATTGGTAATTATGAGACTGCGCGTTTCAGATCATTTTACAGAGTAACATGAAAGTAACTTAACAAGTAGTGTAACGAATGTCTTTCTCCTGGGAGTAATTAAGTAACGGACCTCATTACATTTAAGAAAAGTGTTCTGTGTAATACGTGCAATCAATTTTTTGAGTAACGACCTCAGCAATGATCACAACAAAGATGGGAAATACCCACAGCATGCAAAAAAGTCCACTCGGCATGTAATTAATTTGCATGAATGTAATGTCTTTGATATGTTGCTTAGAGATGGTGGTGACGTTCAAAGTGGAGCCAATGAGAGTCGATAATGGAATCTGAATTGCTAACTTCTCATCAGTTCCCATCGCTGCGTGGGGGAGTTCGCCCAGACAAATGTGTTTTAAAACTTGGAGGAGAGATTCGACAGCATCCTTTTGGGGGATCCTGTGGGAGGTGCTACTCGAGTATCTGGCCTGTTGCTATGAGCCATTCAGTTCCTGTATAACCGCAGCAAGAGCTCGGTCCACCTTGTCAGCAATAAGTCAAAGTCGTTATTGATTCTGTTCATAATTCACAGAATTTGTAAGTGTAGGCAAGTGTCTGAGGCCTCTACTTTAGTGGCGTCAGGATCACGTGCCTGCTTTTTGCAGATGATGTGGTGCTTTTGGTGTCAAAGATTAGATTTTGAGACGAGTCCATGAACATGACTTATTCCTGAATAATGTTGGAAAATTCTCCCATGATTCTGCTTCAAAACAGCATCAGCACACTGCATCTTTCCCTGTGCTTAAGGCCCAGTTATTACATGCGTTATGCTAGAGTTGTATTGACAAGAGAAAATTATTATTGTAGTTTTTGGGGATTTTTTTTCTTTTCAGGATCTCTCTTTTTTTGCTTTTTAGAGAATTGTTGGCAGCATTTTTCCTGGTAATTGTCTCAGGATTTTGAGTCTGTGGATGTCAGCGCGAGCAGATGTCCTGGCCTGCCCAGCTTCTATCTGTTGCTCAGCCCATTACACTTGAGTTCCACAGTGGTGATTGGCTGTAGTCACAAAGGAAGTGGCACACTTTGAAATGGGGACCTCATTTCTCAAACTATGTTGCATCATATTTACAGGACGAGTTGGCTTTGGAATCCATCAGAGTATCGCTGCAGTTTGTGGTGAATTTATGCAGCGCTCATAATCATCAGCTCATAATTTGATGGTTAAAATCCTCTACTGTGTGCATTCTTCATATTGCATCATGTGCACAAACAAACATTCGTTAGTAGTGAATGTTTAACCCCCATCAGTCTGTTTTCCCTTCTCTGCTTTGCTCTAATGCAGACTGCAGCTACTGCAGTTGACAGTATCCAGGAGTTAGTGATGCGCTACCTACAGCCAGAACCTTCTATATGACTTTGTTTATGATTTCTTGTGAGAACGGTTCACCACTGAGCAGTTAAAAGTGAAGCACACAATCGAAGCTTGAAAGAACAGTGAGTTCTTTCAGCCCCCATCCCCCTCGCTGGCTCTCTTCCTTCTTTGCCAAGCTGACCCTCCTCTCTCCAGTCCCTGCTGAGGGTCACAGAGGCAATCAGATAGCCCTCAGGGGTGGACAGTACAAGATAGCTCGAGCAGGAATTGCAGGCATGGCAGTAGAGCCTCCCTTCACTTCCATTCAGGCCCTAAACTAAGAAGCTAGAGTCCATTTTTTCCCATGCCGGTCTGTGGTATCTGGATGCTTATTGTGATTGCATGGAGCCTCGTCGTATAGGCACTCTGTTCCAGATCCATGATTTCTGCAATAAGACATTGGTTAAAGCTGCACTAATGACTACTTTCTATTTTAAGGAGTCATTTGTGGCTACAGATCCACAGAGAATTATCTCTAACTCTGGAGTTCACCTTAGCTCTGAGCTGTATGGCCTCCTTTAGCTCGTAGTTTGTTTTTCACCTTTTAACTGGATTTCTCAGCTAACGTTTATGCAGGGGGACAAAAACGGTAAACAAGCAGCTGTTTCAGGTAAAAGGCAACACGGTCTCTTGTTCCTGCCATCCTCTTTCATATGTAAAGTGTTGTTCTTGTTGTATTTCCACACTTTTTCAAAGAAAACCCCTCATTTTTACGCATCTCACAATTTGTGACCTGATGTATGTGCAGATTTGTAGGTGTTGATTTGTTGTATGCAAGCAGATATGAATGAAGCTATTGAAAAACATAAACTTGCATCAGTGGTTCATATGGATTTAGCTTGGCTTGGAGTGCCTGCAGCACTTTTAAGGTTGGCGGTTCGATCCCTGGCTGTTCCCAGTCTGCATGCCAAATATCCTCGGGCAACATACTAACCCCAGGCTCCTCTCCTGTCAATGCAACCATTGGTATGAATGTTTGAGTATTAGAAAAGGCACTGAGTGCTCAGGTAGAGTAGAAAAGCACTATGTAAGAACCAGTCCACTTACCATTTAGTTCTTGCAGTCTCGTTAAAGACCAGAGGTGTGGTGTTTTGAAAGGGTAACAGTAATATGAATCTGAGAGAAGGAATGTTGCACCACACCAACCCTAACCTGCCCCACCTGTACCACCTTCAGTTGAGCTGAAACAAAAGCAAACGCCACACCTCATCTTTACGCAGCGAAAGTTCCTTTCCCACAATTCAAGTAGTCGTCCAATTTTGATTGATGACAAGGAAGAGTGAAGCATGAGCTCCTATTGGCTTCCACTTTACCGTGAAAGGCAGCGTTCACAGTAGAGGTGGGAATCACCATATATCCCACGATACGATATTATCACGATACTTAACGCACGATACGATATTATCACGATACTTAACGCACGATACGATATTATTGCAATTTTTAAAAATATTTTGCAATATTCAGATTCTGTACATAAAGGTAAACTTTATCAATATTCATTTTATCTAATATCAAAGTCTCACACTCAGTCTTTCTCTCATTTCAGTCAGTTTTATTGTTGACAAACTGAACGGTTTGTATTACAGTCTAGTCCAACTTAACTGAATGGAACCATCTGGTACAATTATAGCTATTCTGAACTAAGCAATTTATGAAAAATATGCAGCCCATTCAGCAACTGAAGAATTTGAAAGTAAATTAAAACAAAATATAATTTTACATTAAATAAAAAAGTTTTAAACTTAATTAAAATAAAAAATGTCTTAAATTAAAATAAGTAAACTGTCATGTTTATTGCTGCCATAAAAAAGTTAAACACATTTGGACAGTGAAGGAATGTCAGGATTGTTGCTCAGAAAAAGGATCAACGTGCTCTGAAGTCAGAGCACAAAAACCTTTTTTGTAACAAAATATCGATTTCTGCTGTCCCTGTATCGATACATTATTAGCAAACAAAATATCACGATACTACACAGTATCGATTTTTTCCCCCACCCCTAGTTCACAGTGGAAGATATGAAGTTGGGGTTGACTAAGAGCGAGTGGACCACAGCATTTTTACTTTAGGTAGATTCTGTAAGCTGGTTGGTGGCATTTAGTCACATGCAAAGCTTAGTGCAGGCCCGCTTTACATTCTGGTCTTGTTGGAGGTTGTTGCAGATGGAGCGCTGTCCAAGCTAGTCTAGTTTTTACACACTTGATTGGAAATCTTATGTGGAGCTCCCTTTGTGTACCAGGGGTACGAATAATCCAATCGTTCTATCGTACCAATGACTGATAGAATCGTCCAACCACAAAGTAAATGTTGTGGCGTAAATGCAACAAAAACTGAATTCACACCATAAAGACCAGTTTCTGACCGATGGACCATCTACAGTTCAGAAGAATGGCTAACACTCCCACAGCGTTGGTTATGTTACCTTTGTTTGTATCGGTGAAGTAGAAATGGAACGTGTGCTGTTTAGGTTGTATCCCAAACCAAGCTGCAGTCCAAAGTATGTGGAGATGGGTACTGGACAGAGCTGTGGAGCAATGACTGTGTAAATTAAATGTTTGTGTGTGAAGCTTCTGTCTCTTCGAGTGCTTTTGTCTGCTTGTTGAGTACATTGTCTTGATTTTTTTCCTGCGTAGCAAATATAAGTGCATGTGTTAAAGTTTTTGTAAGTTTGAATGAAACGATGGCCACCTGTAAGCACTGGTTTGTTCTGGTCCTTATGTGAAGTAGTACATGTGTAGAGTTGTTAAGGCTGGATAAGTTAACTTTTCTTTTGAGTGAGGACGGTGGATGGAGATGTTTGTCTTCTTCTACGATGATTATTCTTCTGTCCTCTTTATTTTTTCAGATTCCTTTCTTTCCTCTTCGCCTGTATCTCTCATTCAGTCTCCTCAAGGCAAGTGTATGGTTCTCTTCGATTGCTCGCCTGCTCTCTCTCCCTCTGCCCTGTACTTTCTTGCTGCCCTGCTGCTGTGCAGTTCTGCCTCATGCCTCTTTCTAGTGCCCCTCTCCTGCCAAATAAGAGCCCAGTAAAAACAGCTCGCCTGCAAAGAAACAGCATAGGTGGCTGTGGCCCTAACCTGCTCTTACCCCGCCCCTCCTGCAGACCTCAGTCTGTTTTCAGCATTCCTTTAGGCTGCTGCAGTTATTCTAAGCTGACCAGTCAGCAAAGCTCCCCTTGTTTTCAAGGACTATTGACTGATTGATTGATTTTCTTTTCAGGCTCCTTAGACACACCTATCCATTGCCATAATCTGAGCCGCAACAGCTCTTGTTCACATAGTCATACTGTAGAGTTAAAATAACGTCTCTTGCCACGAGTCACTGGCACTCTCAAAGCCTTCCTTGGGCCATATGAGAACTCACTGCTGCTTCTTCTTGCCCAGAATTGTACACTAAGAGTGTTGCTCATAAAAGCCTCTGTCTGCAGCTGCTAGCAGTGTGATCCATCTCAGTCTTTGCTGCCTGCTAGCAGGCATTATTTAGGTCAGCATCGCTCACTGTAGGTTCAAGATAATCCCGAGATTGCCACCTTATTTTAGGAAGGCAGAGAAGTTCAAGTTCACATTGTGCATAAAGGACCAGAAATCTAAAAAAGGATGAGGTTGGTGTCTCAGGGGAATGATTCTACCTTCCTGCTGCCCTAGTATCTGAATTCCCCTTCCCAGTTTCAGTCCTAGAAGCTATTGTGTACTGGAGGATGAGTGGCACTGGAGATATCATCGACCGCCCAGTGGCCTGGGTCTGCCATTGCCTGTAGCTCATTCACCCTCCATCCCACTACCTACTTACGGCTCTATAGGCTTTGTGCATGTCTCACATCATTGCTTATGCAAAACAAGTAGGTACATTTTTCCTTAACCCCCCAATTTAGCTTCTTCGCTTTCTGATTCTTTTTGAACTGTTGTTTCTATCACCGCCAGCATTCTTTACTTGTTTGTTAGACAAGCCTAGATAAGGGATAGCGTGAGTGATAACATGAGCTGCACCAATACAACACACAAGCAGCCGCCCTGAGGTTTGACCGACTATGACCACACCCTGTGGAATCTGCACTCGGACTCACTGGCTTCTCAGCAAAGATACAAACTTCACACTTTTTAGCTGTTTTTGCAGAATTTTAATCAATTTTGGACCCAAATCCAAGTACAAGTTCAGTAAGCATAAACAGGAGTAAAACTCAGTCTTGGGTCTTTTTGCTGTTTTATCAGCTGCCACAAATAACAGCTGAGTCCTGGAAGACTATTTATGTGGCACCTCTGTTGTTGTAAATGGCAACAAGTATTTGAGGGATCAGTGAGAATATAGTTGAATAAGAGCGTGTTAAGTAGATGAAAGACATTTAGAAAACCAGGATTTTTATATCGTCTCTAATAAGGCAAATGTAATGAAAAATGAGTGAAAATGTAAATAATTTATACTGTAGTGAGCTCATACACAGACTATAATGATGCTAACATAGACCATCAGACTGCCAACCTAAAAGAAACACCTGTGAGTGAAAGCTCAGGTGCACTAGCACAGTGGCAAGGTCCACCAGCAGACAGGTGTGGGGTCACCCACTGGAGCTCACAGATATTCAGACACAGCGCTGCAACCAAATGAAAATATGGAGTCACTCTGGGCCAGTTCATAGTCTCCATGATTTTCCATTCTGTGGCTACACAACAGCTCCACTCAACTCTCCATTAGTGTAACAGCAGATTGCACGAAGCAGAAGGCTACTCATTACCCATTTGTAAGATGCCACACGATGGCACATGGGGATTATTAATATGCAAATATGGTGACAGTTGTAACTAAACAAGTTCTTAAAGCTACCTTTGAATCGAAGCACGAACGTCCTAACAAGGAACCCGAGCACTAATATGTGTTTTGGGATTTGTTTACAAGTCCAAAGCTTCCGTAACGTTGTTGGAAAGATGGAAAGTGCATTCATGTGGCCTGGTTTGAACAAAGCATTGTATTGTGGTGCAGGGGAGGTGGCAGCTCTACCAAAGACACAGTGGAGCAGTCAGCTGAGTATGGCTGGAAAACTCTTATACAGAGAGCAGGGAGGGAGGGGTGCTGACAGCTCCCCAAAAAGTAGAAGAAAATGTAAGTTTGGAGTAAATTGAAAAGACTGATCAATGTCAAATTACAAAGTAAAGCCTTGGTCATGAGAATTTGGATGTTGCTGTGCACTGGTTATACTGGGCTGATGTTCATTTCTTAAAATATGTGCCAGGTACTTGTCACCATGGGGACTGAAAATGACTCATCTTTGTAGCCTGGAGGATTGCCGAGGGCACAGGGTTACTGCAGCCGCAGTGAGAGAGCCTTCAACACTCCAAGAGAATAGAAAGTGCTTCAGTGGCCCAATTTACTGCTCAAGGGCAACAGTATTATCTAACTCTTCACATATTTGTATAAGCACGTTACATAATCGCGAGCTAACGACGAGCCAGTGTTAATTATGTAGAAAATAACTCGACAACTAAAAGGCAATTATGACTGTTTTTATCTTCTTGCTTTTTTTAATGAAATTTGTATTAAAAGTTGTAATGAAGGCTTGAATTCATTATAAAAGTCTGTTCTGAACTTTTCCTATAAGTTCACTGTTTAACTTTATTCACCTTTAGTGATGAGTATTAGTAATTGGGCTGCCAGTGTAAAGTGTTTCTGTTGCTGGCCTGCACGGCTTGGATATGAGTCAGACACAGGACGTCTTTCCTGGTTCAGAGTTGGTTCTGTACTCAGAGCCTGGGTTAAGGGATGTAACCAGTGTTTACTGGTAGTGTGTTTTTGTTTGTGTTAGGGCTGTGCGATATGACCAAAATCCCAATATAAGACATTAATCGTCCCGACAACGATATATATCACAAAAAATTTACATTTTCTGTAAATTCGGTGAATCTTGGGCAACTTAACTTGGGTAAAGTGTTTCCAGCTGAGCGTCGTGTGCCTGGAGTCGAGTGTTACACAAGTTGAAATGGCCGCAATTGTCTTTGAGTATTTATACACGCCGTGCTGCGAGGAAAAGCCTGTTCTAACGTTTGACTCTAAGGTTTATTTTTTTGCACCTGGCGGCTCTTTTTAGCTTCTCCGTAAACACTCTGCATACTATTTCACGTGATTCGGTTTATTTTGAAAAATCTCAACAGGATCTTCAGCTTTATTGTGAAAAGTTTATGTGGAAAATAAACAAGCGGACGGCAGAGTCACGTGATGGTTTTACCGTCATTATTGCTAACGACAACACGTAAAAACAGGGGCTTGTCCGTCCGCAGTGTGGTTATATTAAATATAAGAGAAAGCGAGAACTTTAAAAAAATCCTACAGTGACCATCAAAACGATGAAAAAATATTGTCGTAAACAGTTTATTTTGCGACACCACGAAATAAACGATAAATGTTTTCATATCGTCATCCGATATATGTCGTTATATCGAACAGCCCTAGTTTGTTTGGGGTTCTTCTTCTTCTATTGACTTGCGCCACCTGTACCTCTGTCAAACAATTAATATTTAATATTTAGCCCATTGTTTAACAGTGTTCATCCACATAAGAGGTAAAGAAGCTGAACAAATCTGAATTTTAAACCAGCTTTGCCTCATTTAAGTTTTTTTGGTTTTTTTGCCCCAAATTCCTACACAAATATTAATGCTGCCATGTTCCTAGTTTCCTGAGTTTCCATAGTAGGGACAAACAGCTTTGAGTAGTGGTTTGATTGCTTCTTCTTAGTTCCAGTGCTTGACTGTTTGAGGTGAACTCACTTGTTGTTTTTGAAAGAATGCAGTTTTGTTTTGTTTTTTTGAAAGGTAAGTGCTATATAGCTTGTTAGCTAGGCGTATTGTTATGCCTGGTTTTGGAAATGGTTGTGTTCATCCCCTGTTACTTTAGCTTTTTAATTCTGCGCTCTAAGTAAAGGTAACGTTAGTCACTGTTGCGTCGTATGGAGTGGCTAGTATTAGCAAAAAAAATTATAGTGTGTGTGTGTGTGTGTGTGTGTGTGTGTGTGTGTGTGTGTGTGTGTGTGTGTGTGTTTATGTGTCTGAGAGAAATCAGAGGGGGGTTTCAGTTGTAAATGGCGGGAGAAATCTCTTGTATACCCTTGGACACAACCACAGATTAATTGAGATGAAATCAGGGGTCGAGTTTGGAAATGGCAACAATGAATATCTTTAGCAGATTATATCTCAGTGGAACTGCTACCAAATCAGCGTTTTCAAGGTGCACAAGCAAATGTATATTGTTCAAAAAGAAATTGTGCTAAAGTCTGCAAGTGTGAAACAAGTCACATTTGTTATACACACTGCAGTGAACATGCATCATCACCCTGTCCACACATGATGTACTGGTAACATTTTTATTTTCTTCTGTTGCCTTTTTTGATCATGCTGATAATTCCATTTCCATACTAAGTACTCGTTAAACTTATGAGCAGCATGGAAAAGCTTGGATATCATCCATAGTATCAATATGCCATTCATTTCCATGATGCAGTGCATGAATGCTTAAGCTGTCGCATTAAGGCCTTGCTGAACGATATTAAACTGCACGTGTGTTTAGTGTGTGACGTTTATGACCTCACCTCCTTTTTCCCTCTTGGCTGTCATTCCCCATACACGACATTCCAGACAAAAGAGTGGTTTTGGGATCTGACAAGTCCTGCGAAGGTGTAGCGACATCTCTTCGCTTTCCTTCCAAACCTGGTTCATTTTCCCTTGGTAATTATGGAGGTGAAGCAGGACCACCGGACGCACCGCCGGATTCACCAATAAAGACATCCCCTGTTTCTGAGCGAATAAAGGCCCTGGAGGCTCTCGCTGCCAAGAAGCAGCAATCTGATTTTAGAAGCGATGGAGGTTTCTCTCTTTTCAAGGACCGCCACCATGAGAAGTCTCCTACTGACAGCTCAAAATCCCCTATTGAGAATCGGATGTCTCCAAATGAAAAAATTACACCAACTATTCAGAAAATGGGAGGTTCTTCTGAGCAGGAATCACCAGGATCCCCCTTTGAAGTTCTTGGAGATTTGAGACAAGTAAACGAGTTTGAAGAAACAGAAGAGTGGATGAAGGCTCATTTGCCACCTGTACCAGACTTAACTTCTGTAGATTTAACTGAAGGCACCAACAGTGTTGAATCCAAGGACAAGGGGACTCGGGTTGTTATACCTACTTCCTTTACGAGTGTCCCTGATGCTTTTATGGATTCTCCCGTGGAAGCTCCCTCAGTGAAAGATGACTTTGATAATGCAAAGAAGCAACCAAACGTTGAGGAAGAGTTTGATTTTAACTTTTTGCCAACAGCGTACATGTGGGATCAGCAGGACAAATCGGATGACCAGCCTCCTTCAAATCTTGACTCAGTGATTGCATCACCTCCTGCAGGCTTTGGCACTCCATGTCCAGAGGCAAAGCAGAATGCTTCAGATGAAGAGAAGGCCTCCCTGACCCGCGATCCAGAGCCCCCAGAGCCAAGTGAAGCAGACAGCTCAGGAGAGTCGGATGACACTGTTATTGAAGACGAGGCGGGTGCTCCTGCTTCTGCCCCCCATCCATCTTTTGAGCCACAACTTTCGAAAGATCCCACCGCTACACCTGCATCTTCGAATGTTCCCCCTGCAGAAAAGGAGACTCCTCCACCAAGGTCGGAGAGGAAATTAATGCAGGTTCCAACAATCAATGTTATTGAGACGGATGAACCAAATTACAGTGAGGAGGAGATGGAAATGGAACCTGAAGCGGAAGATGTGGATTATGAAATTGAAAATCCCCCAGCCAGCGAGAGCCCAGAAACCTCACATTCACAACCTGAAGACACTAAAACCGAACTACCCAAAACGCGTCCCCTGGAAACTGAGTTCATGGAAGGCTACTCGCCTCCATCCTCACCTGTGGATTCTGATGCCGAGTACTCGCCCAAACGCAACATCGTTGCAACTTCTCCAGAAATAGACAATCGGGAATCTGCAGCCAAGTCGGAGACCCTACCCAAACCCCCTGCTCCAAGGGACACTGCATCGGGCATCTCCCAAGCACAAGCTGATGAATCACAGATTCCTCCAAGTAAAATGAATGAAGAACCTTCCCAGTTCACACTCACAAATGCAGAAGTGGACTTTCCAGACAATGATGATGAGTGGTCAGACGAAGCTCAGGAGCACACACTGCCCAAATTGTATGAGAAGGGTAATATGCCCACAAAAGAGACTTTCATAGAGACTGTTCCTCTTTCTAAAACCACCTTTATGCAGGATGATATATATGACAGACAATCATTTGATTATGATTATGATGCATCTTCTCCCTTGTACGACATTGACCATAAAGAGCTGAGCAATGCTAAGGAGCGGTTTCTTTCTGATCCTTCCCCAACTGACCCTGATACGCCGAATGCATGCTCTGCACAAACCGATGTTACCGAGGACAGGCGAAGTTTGGGTGATATCGCTTCACTGAAAGATGAAGCTTCCCCAGAGCAAGCTGATCAGCCATCTCTACAAGAATACCCCCCAAATCCTTACTCCTCTTTCCAAAGCGAGGCACAAAGGAGCTTCAGCGAGCAAGAGTCCAATCAGGAAATGAGCAATGACGTTGTTGCAGATGGTGCACAGAATGAGAGCTCCATCTCCGAACGTACAGACAGTTTTGTGGAATTCATGCGGGAATGTCTCAAATCGAGGCAAGATGAAGAATATCCCGACAGCGTGCATCAAGGTGTTCACGGAAAGAGCGAGCTCAACAAAACCAGTTTGCATCCTTCCCAGTTACCGCCAACCGTGGTGCTGGATCTTGAACAAGAACAACTAACTATCAGTGCTCTCAAAGAGCTTTGCAGCAGTCAGGAGGAGGAGGCGGTGAAAACCCATACCAAGGCTTCAGCCCGAGACCAAACTGACCTCAGCGCTGCATCTGTACAGCAGTCTTCCTTAGCATCAGTAACTAATCCTCCATGTTCCCAGCACGTCCGTGCTTATGACAGCAAATATTCCAAAGAGGTAGAAGCTATCGATGAATTGGTGGCCGAGGCCTATCATCTTGCTGAGCATGTCTTGACAGCAATACTAACCCACTTATCAGGTAACATCTCTTTCTTCTGGGCAGCAAGCCTGCTAACCTCACGCACGCTCCTTAGCTGGAGCAACTTATAACTGCCTGTGTAGCAAAAGGATTCCTGTTGTTGTTTATCGTCAGCTTTTTGGCCCTCTCAGCCTTCTTATCTTGGACTGTGCAGTGTGTCATGTCCTGTGACACGTAGCTGAAACTTATCACCAAGAAGCAAAGATTTATATTAAGAGAACATAAATAACTAAAACAAAAAAAAAACAGATCATGCTTAGCTTCTTACTTCTCACTTACAGCGAGGAGAAAAAGAGTAAGCATGATCTAAGTTATTTATGCTTGATTCTGGGTGATAAGTGACAGCTACATGTCACAGGACGTGACACACTGCACAGTCTAAGATAAAAAGGCTGAGATTTGTTTGTTTTTTTCTTTTTTGTAAGTGAAAAACCTCAAAAGCAATACAGACAGTGTTGGGGGGGTTTAAACTTAGCAAGCCACTGATATCATGTTCAACATAACAGTGGATTTTGCAGCTGAATGAAATTTCTGTCTACATGATTGTGCTTGGAGTGAAAGGAGTAGTTGGTGTTTAGAGCCATCCTTTACTTGAGCTGAGTTGGTTGTCAGAGTTCAGTGGCATCTAAGAATTACTGAGAAGTGTAATCAAGTCAGTTTTATTTATACAGCAGCAAATCACAGCAGCAGTCGTCTGAAGGTGCTTTATATCGTAAGGTAGACCCTACAATAATACATACAGAGAAAAACCCAACAATCATATCAACAATCAACGCTGCTAAAATCTGCCTCCACTTAAAATGGCTAGCTGCATATCTGATTGTTAGAGTGTCCAGGCACTCGTTAACACTCGACACTCATCAATCCATACTGAGTACAAGCATGTTCGTCTGTTATCTTCTTTTTGTCCTAACAAACTTTGAAGGGGAAAAATAATTTTTTTATATTTTTACGTTTTTAGCTGGATTTTTTGTTTTTGGGGGGGTTGTGTTGTCGTTGTCGTTCCAAACCACTTACAGGCTCGAGCTCTGTTGTAGAATTCAGTTTGTTTACAGAGTCACTGGAGTTTGAGCTACTTAAAATAAGCTTTGGCCTGATTCTGACAGACAGTCTGTACTGTTCATGAGGTGGTCACCAGATGGGAAGATATTATATGTGCGCACACACACACACACACACTGCTGTGTCTGTGCTGGTGTTCTTGAAATTAGAAACCCAGTAGAGTGTGCAGCCACACACGTAAAGAAACTTTAGTGTGACTTTAAAGCTGCTATGAGCCTCGCTCTCTGCTCTCAGTGGACATTTTTGTAAATGTTTGCTAACTGTATTATTAATGAGCTTTGAAATGAAGCTCTGTTTTGCCGCCCCCTCCCCCCACGAGCTTGTGCTATTTTAGTGCTGCTCTGCGAGGTTATTAAGTGGGATATTCTTGGCTGGGTTTGTGTCAGTGTGTGTATCTGATGTCATGCTGATGGGAATTTTGGAAACCAATTCGCAGACCTTTATTTTTTCTCTTTTAAATATTTATTATTGCTCATTAATAAGGCAAGAGTATTTCTTATCAGATTACGTCAATCAATGGAATAATTAATAGATTAATCCATCACTAAAATAATCGATAGCTGCTGCCCTGATCCTCATGCAAACCCAAAATATCTTCTGTACATGGATATAGATCCTTTTTAACGTGCCTAACACTAATGTACATAAAAAAGATGAGCATAAACCGTTTAGTTACAAGCTGATTACCGAATTTCCCAGAGGAACCCACCCGAGGGATTAATAAAGTTTTATCTTATCTTAGATGGAAATGAACCCATTTCACTTTCTTTCCTCTTTAAATGGATTCATCTGTTCCAGCAAACTTTCCAACGAAATTTGAAGCTTGTGTCTGAATGTTGCTGAGAAGTAGAGCAAAGGTGTTCCTCGCTTTTTTTCTTACTCAACTTATTTAGAATGAAAATTAAGTGTTAAATGCCAAAAGCAACGTGTGTGTTTGAACTCATGTGGATGTTATTAAAGATGCATTTGAGGCAGAGTTGCTTAAATCAGTAAGAGTAATATAATCGCTGACGCCCAGCATCCTCATTGTCCTGACGTGCTGTTTAGTCTTACTGAAGGTGAAGGCACTCCATGAATTATACAGTGTCTTTGTTATGATGGGACGCCTTGTGTGAGCGTTGGTTCACTGCGTTCGACACTCTGAGCAGTTGTTCACAATTGTGCTGGTGTGTTCTGTCGTGCACGACAATAAAGTTGTGTCGATGGGTGATGAGACTGGTGATTGTTTGTTAGCTGAGGCAGGTTTATATGCTCATGTTCCCATTGAAGTATTGAATGAATATCACAAGATTCATATTGAATCTATAGTGTCATGTCACACCTCTGCATATACCAAAAACAACCTAACTGCAACATAGACGAGTGGGCAGTTCAGGGGCTAATGGAAGATAATCTGACTGCATTTGAAGAAACTTATCTATTTATATATATCTACGTGTCTTTTTTTGCCCGTTGTATCTCTTTGTTGGTGCAACAAACTCCTGTGAGTGAGGGCAGGGGTAAAGAGACGGGGGATTTCTCTGCGAGAAGAGAAGCTGGTCTACATGTTGTGGATTCAGGCAGTTCCCAGTAACAATGTCACCAGTAGCTGGGAAAAAATGGTTCAGAATTAAACTGGTCCCAGAGATTAGGGCTCTGCGATATGACCAAAATCTCATATCCTGATAGAAGACATTTATCGTCATGACAACGATATATATCACAAACATTTACATTTTCTGTAAATCCTGTGAATCTCTTATTTTGAAAAATCTCAACAGGATCTTCAGCTCTATTGTGAAAGGTTTATGTGGAAAATAAACAGGCGCTTGTCTGTCCTGATATCTTAAGTATAAGAGAAAGAACTTTAAGAAATTAAAGTACACTACAGTGACCATCAGAACCATGAAAAATATTGCAGTAAACAGTTTATTTTGCGACACCATGAAACAAATGATAGCGTAAAATGAAACGATAGAAGTTTTCATATCCATATATCGTTATATCGAACAGCCTCACCAGGGATGCAGAGATGCTGCTTTGCTCGGCGAGCCAAAGGAGGACACTCCCTGCATGGTCGCTCCTCCAGATCAATGAAACAGCCTTAACTCTGTTGCAACTGTTGACTTCTTCCTTTGCCTGCTGAGTTGGCGTTTCCTGTGATGCTGTGATGTTGTGGTGAGAAGGCTGGCCCAAGGAGAACCATTAATGCAGTCATTTGACCTCTTAATTGGAGATGCATCATGCATTTCATCGGGACCAAGGGACAGGCAGTTTCCTCAGCTCTGTCACCATCAGTCTCTTGCTGTTGAAAGATGAAAAATCCTATTTAAGAATGCATTTATTTACAAAATAATATCAAACTCAAACCAGAGAAGTTGACATATTTCTGTTGCTACTGGAAGGAAATGTTCGGCATTTATAGTCAAATGCTGTAGTGCAAAGCAGCTGGCTGCCTGCAGTGGCTTCAGAGCTTTTGTTGTATGTTCTCCATCAGCCTCTGTAAGAGTATAGAGATCACTTCTCCTCACTTCAGGTGAGAGCAGAGCTGCAGAGATCGCTGCTTGTTGCTCCAACAAGCGTCCCAGCATCTCCAGCGTGCTGCTCCATCCCCACTCCAGTCTATTGTCCATATAATGTGAGGTGATGGCTGCAGCTCTGCATGTCAGCTGCCACAGGTTATAGCGACTCGGCTTCAGATAGGTGCATCTACTAAAAGTCTGACATCTTTGGGTCTCATTGTCCTCGACTTGAACGTCAGAGGTCAAGCTTTCTGAAAATCTCATGAACTCAAGAGCGGTGACGTAGGATGTTGAACGTGATACCCTGGGCGAGTCTGCTAGTTGGCTGAGGGTAACGCCGCTGTTGCAAGTGTCTAGTTGGTGTCCTGTTTAAAACAAAACGATGTGTAGCTGCTTTTCACTGCTTGTGTGAGCGAGTGAGAGAGGCCTATATAACAGTTGCTCCAATTAAAGCTGCTGGAGCACTGAGGCTTGAACTGTCCCCGTGGCATAAGCCCATGTGGTTTCTGCACCGCAGAAGGCTTTTTTAACTGCCCCCTTTTTTCCCAATACACTGTAAGGAAGTCAGTTTCCAGTGTGCCAACCCATCCCGCCGTTATGTAACTGCGGCTGTTACGTCTGCACGTGCATACAAACATGAAACGTGTGTCCGAAGTTATTCAGTTACTGTGGGCTGCAGATGCCCGAGGAGACTGATGGTGAACACTCAGGTTTTATCTGATCCCACTCACAGAATGTGTTCTTGAAGGAAAATGGCTTCATTTCCCCTGAAATCAGCCAGTCACAGCTGATGTGCTGCGAGTGCCTGAAAACGACCGTCTCTTTGTAGATAACTGACTCGTCTACAAAGAGAACCAGAGCAGCTCTGACTTCATGCCTGAATCATCTGACCTGTGTTTACCAGACCACCCTCCTGTTGTCTCTCTGTGGCAGCTGGCATGTTTTTATGTTTATGTCCTGTAACAGAGGCCGTGTTACCTTTGGTCCCTGAAACAACACTCCTACTGCTATAAATGGACCAATACAATACAGTTGTGAAAACTGCAGCGGTCGGGCGGTGTTGACGCCCACGTTTGTGAATGCGATAACTCGAAAATGAGGCCGCGTGGGAGTTTCAAATTGATCCTATGGCTCCCGTATCAGTACTTTTATTTGTTATTACGCCTTCAGCAAAAATCAGTTTTACAGTGTGAAATAGTTTCAGGCTCAAACCTCTGCAGATTTTTTGGTATCAGACTCATTTTTATAAACTCCAGCAAAAATGAAAATGGATCTTATTGAGCACAATTTGCAAAAAAACCGCTTATGCATGAAAATCAACCATTTCCAACAGTGCAGCTTAAGATCCAAGTGTCCCAGGAACGACTTCCAGTAGCACCAGTAGCACCAGTGAAAGGCCCTGCAGGAGGGAAAAACGGTTTTTGCAGATAATGGCGGACATGCGATAGCTCCTGCTGACGATGCGATGGCGTTTATTCCAACATGGAAGCGCTATGAATAGCTGACAGATCAGCAAACGTGTTTCTGGATTATGTTTTTGTTGTTTGTTTTTTTTTACACAAGTTTTGCAAAGGCATTAGTGGAAGGAAGCCACCACCTGGTTGAATTCAGGAAATGTAAGTGTAACTCGTCCGTTTTCTCATGCAAAGAACAAAAATATTGCTCTCGCTTATTTGGTTGCAAATCTACCGGGATTTAAAAATAGATATGTGAATGGGACTGCGGAGACGCCTGTAGGCTTAGAAGGGTTAAAGGTGGATTAAAGCTGCAGGAGTTTGCAGGAGTTTAGGGCTGGAGTCAAATGTATGTTTGGAAATGTTCACATTAGTCCCGTCTTCTCTCTGCAGCTAAGGATCTGATTCACTGGCGAGACCCCAAGAAGTCGGGCGTGGCGTTCGGCCTGTCCTTGCTGATGCTGCTGTCGCTCGCAGCCTTCAGCATCATCAGCGTGGTCTCCTACCTGCTGCTGGCTCTGCTCTGCGTCACCATCACCTTCCGCATCTACAAGTCTGTGGTCCAGGCTGTGCAGAAGTCCAATGAGGGGCACCCGTTCAAGTAAGACGGCCGCAGATGGGAGATTTCTCTGCTTGTCACAGTTAACTGCTGCCACCATGACCCAGTCAGGCAGGGTTGGTGTGCTGGACAGCAAAAACGTTGTTTTATCTGTTTTACTGAATAAAGTTGAACCTTGAAGACATAAATCACAGTTTAAAAGAAGTGATACATTTCAATATATGATGATGTAATACTGCCCTACCTAACCCAGTCCTATCAAAGGGGATTATTGTGATGATCTGCTGTCATGTGGAATCTGATTCCCACCTTTATCTTGGATAGAAAGTCGGTGAAGCTGTAGGTGCGGGCTGCTGAAAATGTTTCGTTTGGTGAAATCAAATCAATTGTGCTGATTTATATTTTGTTCATGTTAGAAGTCGGTCGTTCTCCTCCACACCTTTCTGAGGAATTTCGTCCTTACGTTCCTCGCAGGTCCTTGGATCAGCCAACCAGCTGCTTTTGGTTGTCCCACAAACTAGCCTGAAACTTAGAGAACAAGCTTTTTCAGTTGTGGCTCCCAAACTCTGGAATATGTTGCATTTAAATATTAGAAAGGCGTGTTTTTGTTTTGTTTTTATTTGTCTTTGTTTTATTTTATGTGAGTGTTTTAGTGCGACTGGTTTTATCCTTTGTGCTCAGCCTCTTTTCCTCCGTCCCTCCACAGAGCACTGATAGATAAGGATGTCAGCATCGCTCCAGAGTCTTTCCGCAAACACGTGGATGCAAGTCTGACCTACATCAACCGAGCTCTGAAGCAGATGAGCCACCTTTTCTTGGTTGAAGACCTTGTGGACTCCCTAAAGGTGAGCAGCTCTGAGCTTGTGTCAGTCGGTAGCGGTTTCCTCTTCCTGTCGCGCAGCACCAGCCCCGATCTCTCCCTGCTCGCCTGCTGCAGCCTTTGCTTTGTTGGTGCAATGTTAACTTCAAACCAGGTCACGGTTGGATCGCATCTCCATCCTCAGAATAACCCCAGGATTTATGACCGTGTTATGACTGTGTCCCACATCAGTACTCCTTATCCAGCTGCAGGGAAGCGCAGACAGATCTGCCTCTAGATCCATCCGGTCCTCTGATTTCCTGACTGGGAATTCCTAAAAATGATTTACTAACGGCTGTGATTTGATTGTTTTATTGATCAGAGCTCGGTCACCAGATGAACCTGAATTATGTGTGGGGCAGATCGTATTTTAAATCTGCACAAAGGCACGTTGATTAGTTTGGAGAAGACTCTGACTTGGAGGTAACGTGGTGGCGATTCTGAACTCCAGGATGAGACGTGAGACGTCTTCAAGAAGCTCAAAGAAGTCCAGTCGCCTTTTTTCCGAGCTCTTTAAATGTTGGAAATTCAATATCAAGCTAGAATGCCTCCACAGAGAGCAGCTGTCAGAGTAAGAGTGCTTGTTTGGACTTGGGCTGCGTATCGTCACTGATTTCTAGAATCGATTTCGATTTGAATCGGGGACATTTTGCCACTATCAGTACATATTGTGTCTGACGGGTCGGCTCTTTGTGTTTACGTCAGAGTCCGTGTACCTGCTCTCATTTCCTGTTTCAGCTGTTTGGTGGTTGTTGAAATTTCGTGAGCTTTACCTGAGATTCTGGCATTTGGGGCAAAATAAATGTAAATTAAAAAATCGATTCAGGATTTCAATGAATCGATATCACGCGATTCAAGCTAAAATCGATTTTAATCAAAACCCATCCCCAACGACAGCGACGCTGTTCTTTAGGGAGGAAACAGCATCTGCTCGTTTGTGTCAGGACTGCACAATTAATCAGCTTTTAATCTCGGCCATGACTTTGGTTTTTCCACTGTTAAATAAACACAATTAAACAGTTTGAAAACGAACACTCAGCCAGGAGAACGCAAATCAAGCGCTCCCTACACGACTAAGGATTTAAGGAGGATGAG
This sequence comes from Copadichromis virginalis, assembly GCF_057382275.1. NCBI lineage: Eukaryota > Metazoa > Chordata > Actinopteri > Cichliformes > Cichlidae > Copadichromis > Copadichromis virginalis. Next base: position 60,104,754 of record NC_140620.1, read on the forward strand.
TGGCGTCACACTGAGCAGATGTCATTCGTGTGTAAGCGCTGCTTGCTGTTGATCTTGAGCTCTCTGAGTTGCTCTTTGTTTTTCTCGCAGCTGGCTGTGGTCATGTGGCTGCTGACCTACGTAGGCGCCGTCTTTAATGGAATCACCATCCTCATCCTGGGTAAGCTTTGAACCGCTCACTGTTCATGCACGCCGTGCTGCGTTCTCATGTCGGTCAGGTGGTTGTGTTGCTCTGGGGTCAAAGAGCGACTCCAAGCTTTGCACTTGCTCTGCAGGATCTGCTGTCGGCTAACGTGTTTCTCTCTGTTCTCCAGCCGACGTCCTGCTCTTCACGGTGCCTCCCGTCTACGAGAAGAACAAGGTGAGTCTCAGGCTTCCTGATCAGCTCAGCGGTGTAAACATGGCCGTCAGCAGTGAGTGCAGTCTCATCACACACTGAAGGCTTTGAGGCCCTGACAACATGAAGTCATTGGCTCACTGAGGGGATTGTAGTCACGGACTGCCAGGAATGGCAGGCACCATCATCTGTACTGGTCCCAGTTTATGGCTCACAATAGTTTAAAATTAACCAGTGTGGTTGCTGTCAGTGACACGGTCCCTGAATGTCTTTGTCATCCACTGTTCTTTCCTGAAATGACTGTTATGTGTAAAAGGAGAGCCCATTAGGGTCGGGCGATAGGTAACAATTTTCCAACCGACACTCGTCAGTCCAACAGGTGACATATCCACGCATGCGCAGACTTTGTGATGGGCAGAGCCATGTAATCGTGCATGGACCGATTTGGGCGTTTACAACACAGAAAAAGTCCAAACACGGACGAACTAATTTCCCGAAACATTCGGGCTGTCAGCGTTAACGATTAACCCGATTAAAATGTTCACGCGTTCGACACATCTGGAGCGCAGAACGAACAAACTTTGGACAAACTGCCGAAATTTCAGGGATTTAGACTCAGTCTGCGCTCCAGATGGTTAATCTTTAATCGCGTTAGTCGTGATGACGGCGCGTTAACGCTGACGGCACTAAAAGAAATAAAAAGTCACCAATTTGGGATTTCTTTGGCTTTAAACCAGATCATAGAGGTAAACCTGAGCATGCTAGGCTACCAGCAGCTTCTGCAGCTCCATCGACGAGCATTTGGGCGCACTCTGAGGAGGGGCATGTGCTCGCAGATGAGAGATTTTTTTATTTTTTCTGCTGACTGCTTCTATTAGCTCCATTATTAGCAAACTTACTCATGAGCAAATAAGGAAATAAATAAATCACCCTTGTAAAAACGATCGGCGATGGGCTCAGCCTGTCGGCGATAGTCGATACATTCGTCCAGTCGCCCGACCCCAGACTCCAGCCATTCTCTATCCGTTTTTTGAGGGTTGCAGGGGGGCTGGAGCCTGTCCCACGAGACGCAGGGCTAACACACAGAGACAGACCCATTTAGATTGACCAGTTACCCCACTAACAGGAGACTGACTGCACTTTACACTGGGTGACTGCAGCAGGTTATTTGATGCAATGAATTTGATTCCGTTTTGTTTTTAGTAAAGAGTTTTTGAAAACGTGGACGACGACTGCACACAGAGAAGCTCGATGCGCTCCAAAGGGTTTTCCTTACTTTGTCTTCCTCTGAGGTGGTAACATCTGCTCTCATTTGTTGTTCCAGACTCAGATTGATCAGTATATCGACCTGGCACGTACTCAAGTCAACACTACTATTGCCAAGTAAGTGTTGCAGAAACGTGTCTTTCGTCTTCGTTCAGTGTCCAGGTTGTTGGATTTCACTCCTGTGGTGCTTTCTCTCCCGCAGGCTACAAGAGAAACTCCCAGGAGCTGTGAAGCGCAGCAAAACTGAATGATCCCCCAGCCCCAAACCAAGCACCATGTCCCCATCATCTTCATGTCCATCACCATATCTTCCCTCCCTTATCCGACTCCCCGGTCTAACTCCTCCTCCCCACACCGTCCACCATCAGCACCCTACTACACTGAAACTTCCTAGATAGAAAATCTCTGAGCTACTCAATAATCAACTACTGTGCAGCTTAACTTGCAAGCATTAGAGGAGAACTGTGCCTGTGCAGACAGGAAGCACATAGCAAGCGAGGAAGTGGCGTAACGGCACGACGTACCCCGCCTGGCTGTGGACGTGCCGCGGGGGGACGGAGACGGGATCGAGTGAACTAGACTGAATCTATGACCTGGTTTTGTCTCGTGCAGCGAGCAGAGGGTGTACGATGGCAGCTGATGTCACAAAATAGCAAATGTCTGTACTTGAGCCGCATGTTTGCCTGAAGGTAGATGGCAACGTTGTCTCCAAGTAAAAAGTCGGCATCCTTTTGGGTGGTAACAAGTTTCCATTCACCGTACAGACACTTGTCTATGTAAGTAGTTTCTGAAATGCACTGAACTTTATTTTTTCATGAGCAGGTTGAAATAAAAAGGATGGGAACTCTGAGCCAGCTGTGATAATTTGGTCTAGTTCACCTTCTGATCAGATGTAGGTTTCTGTGTTCGAGCACGTTAGCCTCGCGTTCTAAAGGAAAGTCCCGTACTCCAGAGTGTTGAGTTCTCACGTTCACTTGTAAATTTTGATTCTTCTTCTCACTTATTACTGCTATTGGTATTAATTATACATTAGCTGCTTGATCTCCCTACTAGCTTGACAGTAGCAATGTAAGAGTTATGTTAAGTGTTTTTGAGCTTCATAAGTTTAACGTGGAGGTCTGTCAGAAGCCTCCCGAGACATGAATCCCTGATTATGAACTAGGTTAAGCAGCACACACTCGGAGCTGTGCCACAACCCTTAACTCTAACGTCCCGGCTAACTTTGCAGACGATTGTTTTGTTGAGTTTCAAAATGACAAAGTGTCAAATGTTTGAATCTTCCAGCATTGTCATGTGTTTTAGTTTGTAACTCGACTTTATTAAATGTCTATTAAACAGAGTTGCTTTAGCTTTGGTGCATTTTAAAAAGGTCTTATTAATATTGTTTGGGAAATCTCACTCGTGCGATGCATCGGCTGCGAGTTTAGAGCATAGGTGTGGGTTTGTAGAAACAGGCGAGTGCGTTTTGAATGTAGTGTTGCTGGAGGAGATGGGGCGGGTTACTACAGAGCTCTGTGTGTCATCTTGTTTTTCTTTGACTGCCGTGAAGCGCAGGTGTAAGCTGGAGTCTTTCTATAGGCTGTATCATATTCTTGATCCTGACTTTGGTTTAATATGAATACTCGTGATTGTTGTTATGGTGTTTTTGATCTCCTGTGTCGGCACTACTGCTTAATCTCCGTATTAATTTAAGGGATGAATATGTGGATGGAAATGAGACATAGTGTGTGTGTTAGTGTTGCTTCGTCGTGCAAGTCTGCTCATCTCCTGAACGTACCCAACGGCCGGCGGCGAGAGGCCGCCCCTGCCTCGTGTGCTCACCGCTCCCCATGCATGTCCTCTGTGTGTTGACTCCTTCTGCATGTGCCGGTGTCTTGTTCGCACTGTGGGCGAGCGAGACATCCACAGGTGTAACTCCCTGTTAGCCTGCCGGCCGGCCTGTGTCCAGCTGCTCCGGGTGCAGAGGGCACGGCATGTGTTTGAGCTAATCACACTTTAGATCTCACATAGATACTGTTGTTATGCACCCTCTTTCTACATTTGAATGTGAAGACGTTGCATATTGAAACTTATTTTAAAGTTGTCTTGTCATTCAGATTAGATTTATTAGATGTTAGATTTCTACATTAAAACGAAATGTTTTAGTTCTATTTCACATCTGCTTATTAATGAAAATGAAGCCGTTGCTACTTTTTAAGGAAACATTTGTAACTTTTATTTTGTCAGCATCTTTGATTCCCCCGTTTTTATTTAACTTCTCTGGAAAGCTCATCCTGACCCTTTAATATTCACCCAGCTGACCTCAGGCTGTCAGTCGTCCCACCAGTATTGCTATGAAACAAAGAGAACTAGCTTCCAGATGCACAACACCTTTTGAGTGTTACGTTCGACTCACGATCTGACCAGAGTGTGTCTGACTTTGATTTTTTTGGTTTTTTGTCAATGGCTTTCTGCTTTACTGATATGTAGGTGTTGTTCACTAACATCAGCTGTTCTGTATTGGCTGACTTTGGTTCCAGTTTGTGAAGCTTTGGGAAGGCTGGTGTGGAGGGAAGGACAAAAAGCATATGTGTCTCTGTACTGATGTCAAAGTGAAATGAATAAAAACACCTGAAAGGTCTGTGGCTTTTTGGAGGTCTCTTCACTTTTGTCTGGCTTTAAAGAAACTAACCATTTTCCCAGCAGCCCCCACTGTGGGAGTGAGGAGGACTCAAATGTAACCTGATAAAATGTCTAAATCAGGGGTCTCAAACTCGCGGCCCACGTCACCCCCACTTGCATCATCTAATGCAGTTTGACCCTCGAAGTGACTTTTTTGTTACGGAGGATTTGTTTGAATGCAATGTTCAAATAAGTTCTTTAAAAAACAAAAACTGATTTAATATGAAGGCAACATGAGCACAAACATGCTGAGGGATCGGCTGTGTTAGTTCAGTGACACTTATGTCGCATTTTGAGTTTGTTTTGTACGACTTGAACACTAAAGGAGGCCACAGCTCATTTAATGTGAGGCCCTAAAGTAATAAGACTGGACATGAGAGCCTGCTGTCTGTTATGGTGTTTGGGTGAGGAGAGGATTATAGTTTCTAATTTTAGACCGGGCCCCACGCTACAACCATGAAGTGTTGATAGTTACACACATATTGAACATCCCCCTTCCAGCTATTGCATAACCGAATAACAGCCACATAGTTGTAAAACTTGAATGAAACGTTTGAAAATCAGCTCTTGTGTGGAGGCAAACAGTTGGAACAAGTGGAGTTTATTGAAGACAAATATTCTCCGAAGGAAAGTGACGTTCTCTGTCATATGGTTCTCACTCAGAGAACCAAGGTTACAATGTAACCGTACGACCCAAAGAAATGCAAGTCAGCAGCTTTTCGTAAAGGAAACGATGTGCTGCGTTTGCATATAATACAAAATAATTCTATAAAGACATTTAAAGTATCCAAAAGGACTGGTGTGGTTACAGTGTAGCATACACAGTTTATATAATAACACAGAGCAGATTATTTATCAGGATAAGTGAAGATATTTGATTTTTTTGTTTTTTTTAAACCCCAGAGAAGCGCAGAGTGCTCACTCGGGGTCAAAGACCAGCTTAAGAACCATCTATTGGAAAATCAAAAGTAGTTGTATTTCAACTACACCTTCATAATGAATTCCAAGACATCAGCAATGGTTTTAAGCATGCAGTGAATTCCCTTTGTTTAACCACAGACATGAAAACCTAAACCTACAGCAGCAGTGCTGCTCGTCACCAACAGCTCCACGTTTCGGCGTCTGTGGCACCAAAGGACTCCACCGTCTCCTCCTCAGTTCACCTCATCATCATAATCTGTGTAATGATTTACTTTTGTTTGTGTTTGACGAGGTCGGTGGTCTCGTCACGTGTCACAAACCGTGTTGACACCAGAGGTGTGGACTCGAGTCACATGACTTGGACTCGAGTCAGACTCGAGTCATTAATTTTATGACTTTAGACTTGACTTGAAAAAATGTTCTAAGACTTGTGACTTGACTTGGACTTTTACACCAATGACTTGGGACTTGAATTGGACTTGAACCGGTTTACTTGAAAAGACTTGATATTTTACCCAAAATATAAAATTTAACATGCATATTATATAGAGATTGAAAATGTGACGTCATTCACGGGTAGAACCGCAAAGGATTCTGGGAACTCGTGGCAAGCGGTACTAGCGCACGCAGGCTTTCAATTAAAATCAGTCACACAGCGATAAAAAGAAACACAAAAATGTCAAGAAGCTGTTGTATTATTAACTGCAATAGCCGGTCGCATGACAGCCACGGGAAGCCGACGGGTAAAGAGATCGGTTGTTATCGGATTACGTCGTTGAAGAGAAATTGTTCGAGCCATGTTTCCGAAGTAACAAAGACGCGACTGGATTGCAGCCATTCAAAGATCAAATATAACGTCCCAGAACCCTCCAGCTCACAGGTTAGTCTGCTCCAAGCATTTCCACAAAGGTCAGTCTGCTGTTGTAGTTAATGCGTCATTTTTCTTAACATAATTGGTGATATAGGTTACAAGCAAGTCTGGCGCTGAACAGAAATGGTCGCGCTATGCTCCTTTATTTATTGTGCATAAATAGTGAATTGTCCTGACACAATATTGCGTTTCGCTTCTGTTATTATGGTACACTGACAAAAACACATACTTTTATTCACAGGATAAAACAGGTTTTTTGTATCACTAATTGCCCAGTACGATTACAGCATACAATATTATTGTCACTGCCTCATTTCTGTGATGCTACCAGAAATTATTTCCACTACTAATTAATTACCGTTGAGCTCAAAGGTCCTATTAATAAACGGTTAACGAATGTGTATTTATGACGACGATTTGTGAGACTGGTAAACTTATGATACGTACGATGGTCTTTCGTTCTACACGGTGCATTTCAAGGTCCTGCACCCATCTGTCGGTAAACTGTACCTGGGCTTGTTGCAGTGACCTGAAGTTACTAAACTTCATGAGTGTGTGCACTCACTCCAAGAACCGTATAATTATAAATATGCATATAAATATGCTACGATGAGATAGCTGACTTCATCCAACTAGCAAATGTTTTCCAGGCTACGTTGGTGATACAGTTTTTTTAATGTGTATGATATTTTTGTCATGCGATTTTAAAGCTGGTCCTACAACCGCATCCAAGAATAACATGCAGCTTATCTCAGAACTGTCGGTGAAAATTATTCTTGGAGCTAGGTTTAATTGAGCTGCATTTTAAAGAGGTGCAATTTCACAATTTGTGTATATTTTCTAAGTTCACTATTTTGTCATGTGTTGAGAAAAACACAGATTTTAAAATTACATGGTCTAATATTTACATTTAGCATAACTGCAACATGCTTTTTTTCGGGGGTTTTTTAAAGACTCGAAAGGACTTGAAATTCAAAGTTTCAGACTTGTGACTTGACTCGGACTTTTACACCAGTGACTTGAGACTCGACTCTGACTTGCCTGACATTACTTGAGACTTGACTTGAGACTTGAGGATAAAGACTTGAGACTTACTTGAGACTTGCAAAACAATGACTTGGTCCCACCTCTGGTTGACACCCTTTAGGATTAGCCGTCGTCATCAACTGACTGAGCGTGAGCAGTGATGCCTTTAGAGCCGTATTTCACTATGACAGGCGAAAGAAGCAGTTTCTACCAATCATTAGACCGGGGGTGTCACATTAAATGAGCTGTGGGCCACTGCTGGCCCGGTCTACTCATGTGATGGCCACTTTAGTGTTCATGTAGTACAAAACAAAAACAAACAAGAAAACACCCACAAATATTTCCAAAAATGTTTTGTTTTGTTTCCAAATATTCTATAAGAAGACAAAGCTGCAAAAGTGAACGCGATCTTTTTCCTCCCTGTTAACTAACTGAAGCCTTTGAACCACCAAATAAACATATTGGCCGTCTCTGGTCAGACGTGGCAGCACTGCTGCTGCCATTGTGTTCATATTTAACCAAATCAAACCACAGACATAAGTGTTGACATTAGTTTGTGACTCTGTCACTGAACTAACACAGCCGATCCCTCAGCATATCTCTGTCACCTTCATATTAACCCTTTAGAGCCGATCGGAGCGGGAACGCTCTGTTATGCGTAACTATTTTTAAATCCCAGTAGCACTGCAACCACGTAAGCTAACGCAAAAAAATTTTTTGCATATGAAACCGGAGGAGTTGTACTTACATCTGATGCCATCAGCTTGTCCTAGGTCATGGTTTCCTTCCACATAAAGCTTTGCAAAAACTGCATAAAAAGCGCTTGCAGGAACAAAAACATAATATTCCAGAAACACGCTTTACCGATCTGATCAGCTGTTCAAAACACTTCCTACGTTGGAATAGACGTCAGCGCGAACTTTTGCATTTCCGCCATTACCTGCCCGAAACCGGAAGTGACGTCATTTTCGCGGAAATGTAGTCTTTTTTGCGATCAGGGCCTCAGGGCCTATACTGCTCTTTTTAAAAGTTATCTTTGACTTTATGACTTTCTGTGTCGTTTCTGGGATGCTTAGGACTCATATTGCACTGCTGGAAATAGTTTATTTTGATGCATATGCTGCTTTTTTGCAAATTTGCGGAATAATATTTATTTTCGTTTTTCCTACAGTGTATAAAAATTGGTGTATTTCAAAAATAAAACTATGAAGACACTCAAAATAAATTTCCTGTGGTGGGAAACTATTTTGTGCAACTTTTTTGTATTTACAGTTTTGAGGGATAAGACTCTTAAATTTCTCTAACTACAAATATATGTCAAAAAATCAAAAACGATTTTCAATTTTTTTGTAGTTTATTGCACTTTTTTGCAATTTATGTAATTACTATGCACTTAATGAATACATATTATTAAAATCTGGGCTATAATGGTTGTATTGATGTATAGCAACTTGAAATGCTCCCGAAAATGGCTCCACAGCATGTAAAAATATAATATCAGCTCTGGCGGACTTGGTTCTATGGTAGGTCTTAAAGGGTTAAACCACTTTTTAAAGAACTTATTTGAACATTGCGCTCAACAACAAACAAATCCTCAAACAAAAAAGTCACTTCAGAGTAGAGCTGGGCGATATGAGATTTTTTCATATCACGATATGTTTTTTTCATTTCAGGCGATAACGATATATATCATGATATAAGCCAAATAACTATATTTGTAAGATTTAAATGTGCCGTTGCTCACAAGTAAAATGTGAAATAATCAGCAGCTTGTTTTTATTTAAATATTTATTTCCCATAATAAGTTCAACAGGGTAGATGTACTTAAGGAACATGAGACTTTTTCAGATAAATAAAGGCAAATATTGCAAACTACACAAAAGGCAGCTGCTAAAGCGTTTAAGTTTCAAAATAGAACAAACGAAACAGACTAAATTGTCAATTCCACTTAGAAACAAAATATTAATTCTAAAAATAAATCTTAGTTTGTTTTACAGAAGAACAGACAAAACTGACTAACTTTTGTCAGTATCAAATAAACTGAGAACTAAAAGGAAATTCTCAATCTCTCCTTGTTGTATAGCTTAGCTTTTCAAACAGTTTTAACAGTTACTTTAGTCTGACAAAAGCCGAATGACGAATTAGCGCTTCCAGTCAGAGACTGAGGCTACGTCCACACGTACACGGGTATTTTTGAAAACTGAGATTTTCCGTTTTCGTTTTAAAAAAAATAATCCCGTCCACACATAAAGGCAGAAATCAAGGAAAACGCTGCTATGAACATGCCAAAGCAGCAGGTGGAGCTAGATTCCTAACCGTGCAGAAATGTTGGCCAATCAGAAGTCTAGAAGCCTCGGTGGGAAAAAGTAAACAAAGCTGGGGCATAGAAGCAGAACCGAGTCGTATGTGTGGAGGGACAGTAACTGTGTGTATATGTAAGCATTTAAACACTGCAGAGAGTAGAATTAACAGTAACAGTATTGTAGAAATTCATTTCACCGAAACAATAACGTGGCGCACAGTGTGACGCATGCACCAGTTTATTGTATTTCCAGACTTGCTTTCGGCACAATTTACAGTGCACGCTACTCTGTTTTTTGTCAGACTTGAAATAGCCGAAATACCTTCACACTACAGAACTTCTATGGCTCTTCCGTTCGACAATCTCTCCGGCGTTGGAACCATCATCTGTTTTCTCTTCGGTCACGCTCGGTTGATTTTTCTAGTCAGCACACTCATTTCCTCCATTACCCGCTGGCTGCTTCCCAAACAAACACACGTGCGGCTTGGCACTTTTGCTGTACGTAACAAGTCACGCGACGTGACGCTGCGGCTGTGATTGGTTCGGCTCTGCGCTACTTAATTTGGATTGGCTGACCTTTTTTTTTTTTTGAGGACAAGAGCGGCGAGGTCTATCGCGATAGCTTAATTTCTCTATAAAGTAAAAGTTATATCGCGATACATATCGTTATCGTTCTATCGCCCAGCTCTACTTCAGAGACAAATTGCATTCGATTTCTTCAGGTCAATGTGCAAGCAGGGGGTGACGTGGGCCACAAGTGGACCCCGGGCCACGAGTTTGAGAGCCCTGATTTAGACAATCCTAATGATATACTTACTTCCCACTGTGTTTGAAATGATTAAAATCATTAAAATATCAGTATATTTATATTTATTGTAGGACATAAACATCTGGGTTTGGTTTATGACAAAGCGGAACTGGAGATGGGCAGTTGAGTGGAAGCTCTCGAGCGACGTCCCGACCCTGACCTGTGCTCACGGGTTTTGAGCAGCGACCAAAAGAACAACACGGTACTTATACTGAATATGTTTTACTTTATACATTCATTGAACTCTTCATGACCACACAGGAGATTATTTACTAAACGTTAATATTCACAACTCTGATAACTTTCAAATGACTGACCGTGTCTCCTGTTTGTATGATTCAATATTCAAAACTATAATTAGTGGGAGAGGTTTCAATCATAACACATCCTAATAAAGAAAAGAAACAGAGGTACAAGGTGTAAATTTGATTTGGTTGAGATTAAATGTGTTTTTCAGCCCTGAATTGAGCTGTTGAACGGCCAAGGTTACGAGAAAAACTGGAAACAATGATTTGAGAATCAGAATACTTTATTCATCCCAGAGGAAAATGTAATCTGATTAAAAAACACCAGATGTCGTGCATGCTTGTACGTTGGACAGTATTAATAATAATATGATGGTGAAATGCTTCACGCCTTCATTAAATCTAAAACTATTATACAAACAATGAGCTGATTGTGAGGGAACTTGTGTGCTGGTCCAAAGCTGGACTCTTTCAGCTCATTTTTGATGCTTCTGGTGTTTCAAACCACATTTCAAGTGTCCGTTATTTGAGCTTAACTGTGCACAGATATAGAGTAGTACAGACACCCCACAGACAGACTCGTGGTAATGAGTATTTATTCAAAGACCACAGAGGAGAGAATGCATATGTTGATCATTTACAGATGAAAGGTGATGAGAACATAAAGGAGGAGGAGCTCCTCCCCCCACAAACACAGTAAACACACATCCAATCAAGTGCATCATGTCTCACTTAAATGAGTTTCACTGCAACTCACCTCATTTTAAAATATAAGTGCTGTGTCAAAACGTTATTAGAGCCATGGTTAGACCTGCTCTAATGCAAACGAATGAAATCATTTGTAGAAAGTGAGTCAGGAATGGAGCCGCTGACCACAGACGCTGCAGCGTGTAAAGGGGAAACGCAGAATATCGTCATGGTTTCACAAGTTGTTTTTGAGAATGAAGTCATATTCTCTGCTTTAGGTGTAGAATATGTCAGAATAAACATACACTCGCTGACCACTTCATTTGGTACACCTGTTTGACTGCTCATTTACAGCCAATCATAAGACTTTTTCCTCCACGACCGTGTCTACGTTTACAGAGAACGGTCTGAAAAAGGAGAAAACACAGGACACGTTAGCAGCAGCAGCAGCAGACTAGACCAGGGGCTGCTCAGCAAGTACAGCAGGCTACAGTTCACTCGGACTCACCAAAACCGGACGACAGAAGTTTGCCAAAACACCCTGATGAGTCATTTCTACTACAATATTCAGATGATAGTGTCCGAATTTCAACACATGGACCCGCCGTGGCCTGCAGCAGTGGTCCAGGCTCTGTGTGCCGGTGTTAAAGTGTGGGTGTTCTCTTCCCTAAGTACCAACTGAGCATCGTTTACACACCACAGCCTTCCTGGGTACTGCTGCTGACCTGGTTTAATCGTCTTCTGATGGTGCAGGTTATCACACCGTGCCACAAAGCTCAAATCACCTCAGACTGCTTTCTTGAGTTCACTCCACAGCGTCCACTGTGGGGCAGCAGTCGAATCTGCAAACCGTGCAAATCTCTGAAGACTGTTTGCAGCGGCTGGATGATGTAAGAGTGCAACCCAGCACTAGCAGAGTGTACCTAATAAACTGATCATATATGCTCTTTGCTCACAATTGTAAAATTCTATGACATTCTAATGTGACTTTTTCTTAAAACATGACTTTTCCCCCTTAAAATCCAACTTTTTGTGAAAGCACAACTTCTTAAAAATACAATAAAAAAGTAACATTTTTAGACTTCTGTTTTCAGTGGCCCAGGTTCTCATATTTCTCCCACCTGTACAACCAATCCTGACTCTTCCATCAGTACATCGACAGCCTACAAGGTGAGAACGATTATGTGAAAGGGCTGTCGATGAAAACAAAATCCCTGAGGTACAATTTCCAGGTGAAGAACTGGTTATGGCAGACTTTTCTTTTCCAAATAATTAATCTTCAGTTTTCTTCGTTGCATAAACTTTGTACAGTGAACGAAAAATATGAAGCGGTACCAGAGCTGAAGCGAGGGATTCAAAGTGAAGGCAGAAGTTCAACGAGCTTCGCTCCAAGTGTTGAAAAATGACGCTGTTTGGAATAAGGTAGAAAAACTGGATATAATTACAAACAGAGACTGTAGAAACCAGGCTGCATCAAAGTGCTCATATAAAGAAATAATCATTCATATTTACATATTTTTGTACAGCTTTTAGCTAACAAAACGATTCAGGCTGATGTTGATGCCAAATGCTGAGGATAAGTGAGAAGAGGGCCTCCTCTTCCTCCTCTGTAAACAAGAGATTAAATAGACTGGAGTGATGTGAACCCAGTGACTGCACGCTGCCATTCATTGTCTTCAGCAATAACACCAAACATAGTTTAATTCTATTGGATGCACACAAGGACATTTGGGGTTTAGTACATTTTAGGGGACAAAGTGCTGAGTTGTCTTAAATTTGACTCAGTTTTCTTGTTCGCCTCACTGAGCACTCTGTTTCTTACTTCCCGAGAGAAGACTCAGGCCCCCACAATGCCACATTTCCAGGAGTTCACTGTGCCATAAGTGCTAAAGTCCAGATACTCGTTGGGTATCAAAGGAACAAACATTTTGACTTGCAGCAGGGAAACCAATGGCTCATTTCCACTCACTCAGTCAGCAACTTGCTCACCCCTTTTGTCTGTTAGCGAGCACTTCCGAGCATCATGAAACTTTGTGGCGAGATCAAGCGTAGGATCGATAAGTTATTATATTTTATTGCATAACTGAATGCCTTTCTTTAGAAATGCAAAATAGGGCATCGGTACTAGAAGTCCTCTCCGAGCTTGCCTGACCTTTTCCTCCTCTGACAAACCAAACATGTCTGCTGTGAACGAGTATCCGTGTTTAAATCTTCCACATTTACATTGATTCAGACCAGAAAGTTACTTCTGTTTTTCCTGAACCAGCCCGCATGAGACGCACAACATGAACTGCTAATTCTGTCTGCGTGCTAGCTAGCCCAGGAAGAGGGTGGCCCTGGTGACCTCAAAGTGGAATTTGAGGAGTTTGTTGCCATTTTGGGATGTTTACACTGGAAATCTTTGTTGTGTTTACACTAAGATCAAAGCATTCAGCGTTCAGTAAAGCTTTCCTTTTTGGAGGACAGGAATCAGAACATCAAACGTAACAGTGCCGCTACGTTAGCTGGTAGGAAACTGCTACCTGCCAGTTAGCAAGCTAAATAATTAGGCAAAAGTTATCAAAGACATAACTGTCCCATTACTTTCAGTTCTTTTGTGGGGCACTTTATTCTCCAGAGGAGCAGTTGCAGCTGAAAGCTGCAGGTGCAACACGGCTAATATCTTGCCTTGGTCAAACTTCACAAAATATTAAGTCCATGCATTGATATGATTCTGACATAAACATAACTAGTAGGCTTGGCTGTTAAATGTCGCCATCATAAATGCTGCTCTGTATGCGCCTGTACCTGGGGACCCCATCTACTTTGAACAAAACAGGCTTATTAGCACATTAGCAGCTAGTTTGGTACGCCCAAAAAGGCTAAGGAGCAGAATAAATTCACATGCAGCTAGCTGCTAGCAGCTAGCTAGAAGCAAAGCAGAAATGTTTTGTTGTTGGCTGCCAAAGAGAACACTGCATCAATTCTTGGGATGTGAAAAGCGAATGTCCCCCCAACAAAAAGAAGATCCATCTATGTTCAATGTTAGCCACATTAGCAGTGAATGTGACTGGACCGATAGCATGAGCCCCATCTCATTTTTCTATAAATTACTTTTTAAAAGTATCTTAGCGTTACTCTACAGTTTGTGTCCGCAGATTCAGAGATATTATCCGATTGCGCCAGAGGACCACCCACTTGGGTTCATGTTGATTTATATTTAAAGTACCAACAGATACAAAGCTAGGAAATAAATACATAAGCAAAACATACATTTTGTACATCTAAAGCAATAATTTCCCCAAATCTTGTGAGGTCCTCAGGTAAAACAGGCGATGTGCAAAAAAGCTTTAGTTTCAAATGAGAGGCTGCACTTTGATTTTGTTTTAGGCTGCGCGATATTTGTATTGTTGTCAATTCCCATGTGGCACCCGTTATTGTCCTTTAGCCACAGCAGTACTCCCAGATGCCGACTTAAAGGGAAATTGCAGTCTTTTACAAATTACAAATACCTGAATTTCCCTTCAAGAGAACAAGGAGGGCTGTTTCTGAAGTCATGTAAGGAGCAACAGACAGAAGCCCTTCTTAAGTGTCCAAGTGTGCTGAAGTGGGGGCCAGCTCAGTATGTCCGTGGTCCCGGGGTGAAAAGCAGTCATCAGAATGGATGAAATGCAGGGCAGTCTGGTTGTAGCTCTGCAGGGCCTGCTGCTTTTCCACTGCGCTGAAATACAGCGAGTGAGGGTGGACCTGCTGAACATGCCTTTTAATAGTGCTGACCTTCAGTGTGGCCAGAGTGGCTCCACACACCATGCAGATCAGCCCGTGCCTCCTACAGTCGTAATCCATCAAGTAATCCGTCCGCCAGCGCACCTGGTAGTTCCTCCTCTGGTCCTTGCCGGGGTAATGACCATGACGGGGTGTGTTTGCAGCGCTGCTATCCTTTGATTTGCCCTTGGCTTCGCCCACAGCTTCCTCCTTTATCACCAGTTTGCTGGGTATTTTGACATCAGGGGAGGCGTCTTCATTTGTCTCTCCTGCGGTACTGAGGACATCAACTTCACTGGGGTTGATTTCTGTGGGAAAAAAATAAGGGGGAGGGGATGCCAGATTCTTGCCTAGTTCCACCACAAAATCAAGTCACACGCTAGTGTCTTTGCTTGTTGCACCTGATAGCACTTTTCCAGCCTTTCTAACCACCCACAGTGCTGACTCAAGTGGCGTCTTCACGGTAAGTTGCAAACAAGCTATGTTAATACACGCTATGCGATTAGCACTCCCACCTGGTTTGACCGAGCCAGGACCCCATAAGTTCTCCCTGTGCCTGCATGTGAATCAGATTAATTTGTACACTTTAAACTGAATGAATGTATGGTTAAACTGTGACTTGTAGTCTAAAGTGCTTTGAGTGGTCAGTAAGGTTAGAAATAGTTAATAAGCAAGCAAACTATCATCTTCATTTTTCAATAAAACCCAAACAGAACAATGTTCCTGACAAAGCTTCCGTTGTTTAACAGATTTATCTGCTACATTAGCTAAGTTACTCGCTACACTACCATTCTTGTGGAATCTTTTACTGACTGTATCAGCTGTGAAATGTCAGTTTCGGCTGGACTCTATAGAGAATTGCAAATGCTGAGATTTACGTATTTTTCGGATTATAAAGCGCACCAGATTATAAGGCACACTAAGCGAAACAAAACAGTTAGATAAGTCAAACTTTACTCAACTCATTCTTCTTGCTTTCATATCATTGATTCATTAATGCTGAATTCTCTGGCAGCTGCTCTATTCCCATGTTGTTGCAGTATAATAATGACTAACCTCGTATTGTGGATGGATTATCTCAGTTGTTCTCCTGCTGAAGTTTGGTGCGTTTACAGCATCCTGCCATGCGATTGCATTTGTCCCTAACCTCACGTTAACTTTTATCGAGTGGAAAAGTGTTAGCGTTCATCCTCCAGCTTCACTGTGTTTATCTTATGGTAGCATAGCTGTGTCGCTGGTGATCACATAGCACATCATTATATACCAGCTAGCCCAACTTCAGTAACCCTGCAAACATCACTGCTGTTTAGTTTTCTGTCTTCATTTATGTTGGAGGTGATAGCAGAGCTGTACGTTTTAATTCTTTCAGAAATCTCTCAGTCAGAACTGAGAGATTTCTGAATTTATTAAATGAACTCCGTTACATTTAATAAATTGTGTTTTCATGGATGCCTGGATGTTAAACTTAATTGATACACCTGGTTAAGCAGCAACGCTGATCATTTTATTAAAGATGAAAAAATTTAGACAGTTTTTAACTCTCAGTGATGCTGCAGTGTTCGTTTGACTTTGGGACCTGAAGTGGACGGAGTTTAGGACCCAGATTACTCCAAGAGGCTCCTGACTAGCAAAGTCGCACTAAAACATTTTTGACAGATTTTTGAGCACCGTGTACCACATCAAATCGGTTCGAGGTCAGTAAGCACAACCAGAATTCATACGTAAGGCGCACTGTCGATATTTGAGAAAATTAAAGGAGTGCGCTTAAAGTGCGCCTTATAGTGCGGAAAATACGGTATATGTACAAATGTCTGTTTTCTCAGGCTAAGTGAGGATGCTAAAAAGACCAGCCAAACACAAACAACTCTTAACACAGCAGTCAGGTGCTTTAGAGCCTCTGTGAGTGGGAATGTGTTGTGTTCCACTGACTGTGGATGTCAGCAGCAGCTGACAAAGCTGACTTATAAAACATGAAAAGTACAAAACCACCAAACTTTCTAAAAAGGCCTAATATTGTTGAAAACTACTACTAACAAGTTTACAGCTTTACAGAGATGTGTATCAGTGCTGAAAGCTTCTCACCATCTTGGATCTGCATGCCTTCACTGGGGTAATCTTTGGTCCAGGCTGCAGCCATGGCTTCCCTTTCCTGTCGGCTCAGGGTTGTGGTCTCCGGGTGACATTCCTGGATGTGGCGGCGGAAGCTGCTAACCTTGGTTTCATGCAGGACCTGAGAACACACCATACAGAACATGCCGTGGCCTTGAGGCCCGTAGGCCACCAGATAGTCCAGACGCAGCCGCCACGGGTCGCCCCCGTGTAGCCTCCTCTTCTTAGGCTGCCGGAAGGGCTGCAGACCCTGCTGGGGAACTCCGACACCGCCGTCCTCACCAATAAGACAAGTGTCCTGAGTGAAAGTGCCGTCGCCCTCCGTGTACACGTCAGTGTTGATCTGGATGGTTTCCACGTCCTCAGAGAAGAGTCCCACAGCGCCATCTTTGGTGTTGGTCTCTGATTTGTTTGAGTGCTCCACTTCTTCTGCTACAGGGCACAGAAACATACAACATTTCTAATATTAATCCGTTTGTTTCAGTCCCACTGTGGCTACATCAGTGTTCAAATGATAGCTGTGAGTCATTCAGACATTCAGAACAACCCAATTTTCCAGTTTTTTTAATAGCAAATTGTGCAGTTTAATGTCTCATTGCACTGAAATCAAAGCATAGCACAAATAAGTAATTGGAGTTAAAAAAGAAATCATTGAATCATCTTACAGACCAAAATGTTTTCTAAACCTTTGACTCATCAAAGTTCCCTCCTTTTGCCGGTAAAACAGCTGAACACAGTCGTGGCTTCTGTCTACAACAGAAATCAAATCTTCTCCCATATCTGTAGCAGAAGTTCCCATAAATGTGGACCATGTAGGCTGCTTTGCTTTCACTCTTCTGTCCAGTTCATCCCAAACCAGCTCGATGGGGTTTAAGTCTGGAGGCTGTGCTGTGTTTTCAAGCTCACCATCTTGTTCTTTGTTCCTTTTTTTTTTTTTTTTTAACTAGCCTACGTCTATTGCAGCATAACTACGGGAGGATTCAGGGTCACCTGGTCCAGCCCTAACTATATGCTTTAGCAAAAAGGAAAGTTTGAAGCCTAATCTTAAAAGTAGAGATAGTGTCTGTCTCCTGAATCCAAACTGGAAGCTGGTTCCACAGAAGAGGGGCCTGAAAACTGAAGGCTCTGCCTCCCATTCTACTTTTAAATACTCTAGGAACAACAAGTAGGCCTGCAGAGCGAGAGCGAAGTGCTCTAATAGGGTGATATGGTACTACAAGGTCATTAAGATAAGATGGGGCCTGATTTTAAGACCTTGTATGTGAGGAGCAGGATTTTGAATTCTGGATTTAACAGGAAGCCAATGAAGGGAAGCCAAAACAGGAGAAATCTGCTCTCTCTTTCTAGTCCCTGTCAGCACTCTTGCTGCAGCATTTTGGATTAGCTGAAGGCTTTTCAGTGAGTTTTTTGGACATCCTGATAATAATGAATTACAGTCGTCCAGCCTGGAAGTAATAAATGCATGAACTAGTTTTTCAGCGTCACTCTGAGACAGGATATTTCTAATTTTAGAGATGTTGCGCAAATGGAAGAAAGCAGTCCTACATATTTGTTTAATATGTGCATTGAAGGACATGTCCTGGTCAAAAATGACTCCAAGGTTCCTCACAGTGTAACTGGAGGCCAAGGTAATGCCATCCAGAGTAAGAATCTGGTTAGATACCATATTTCTAAGATTTTCAGGGCCGAGTACAATAACCTCAGTTTTATCTGAATTAAGAAGCAGAAAGTTAGCGGCCATCCAGGTCTTTATGTCTTTAAGACATTCCTGCAGTTTAACTAATTGGTGTGTGTTATCTGGCTTCATGGACAGATAGAGCTGGGTGTCATCTGCATAGCAGTGAAAATGTATGCTATGTCTTCTAATGATACTGCCTAAGGGAAGCATGTATAATGTAAACAGAATTGGTCCTAGCACTGAACCCTGTGGAACTCCATAATTGACCTTAGTGAGTGAAGAGGACTCTCCATTTACATGCACAAACTGGAGTCTATTAGATAGATATGATACAAACCACTGCAGTGCAGTACCTGTAATACCTACAGCATGTTCTAATCGCTCTAATAGGATATTATGGTCAACAGTATCGAACGCTGCACTGAGGTCTAGCGGGACAAGCACAGAGATGAGTCCACTGTCAGAGGCCATAAGAAGATCATTTGTAACCTTCACTAAAGCTGTTTCTGTGCTGTGCTGAGCTCTGAAACCTGACTGAAACTCTTCAAATAAACCATTCCTCAGCAGATGATCTGTTAGCTGTTTGACAACTACTCTTTCTTTTTTTTTTTTCTTGTTCTTTGTTCCTAAGGTAGTTCTGGCATGTTTGACAGTTGATGCCACACACTGTGGAGCTTTCACCCACTCGACAGTGTACAAAGCTCCTGCGTGACGAACCGAAGATTTCAAGCTTTGATTATTTAGTCCATAATACCTCTTTGTCTTATTCTGACGTCTGGCGTTCTACCTGCAGCTCGAAGTCTTCTCTTCACAGTTCAAGCTGAGACTTGCTCACTATAACCACTGTTATGCTTGAAAGCAGCTTCTGCACTGCTGCAGAGCAGCTTTAAACTGTTAGCCCATGTTGTCCCTGAAAAAGGCCTTTTTGTACCAGTCTGAAATGTACATTATTTTACTGGTTTTGGTAACGTTACCTTTTTTAACCTCTGGCAGTTCAACACTTTGTACCATTTCAAGCTGTTCACTGGACCTGAATGACTTGAATTGCAATAACTGGAAAAATTAGTGTAGGTCACATCCCCACAGCTTCATTCAGAGAGGAAGGACAGAGAGCCACACAGTGTCACGGTCTGTGAGAAATCAAGTGACATATCGTGCCATCATCTTTAGAGAGGTCACGTCCGATGTGTCGTTGTTGTGCATGAGATAGATATAAGGCCAGAAAAGGTGGAGAGCTGGGTCTCTGACTCTGGCCTCCATCAGCACCATCGCTGCACTTTTATCATTAGTTTTGATGGGAGTTATTCCTGTTTCAGTTTAAATTGTTTAGTTTCTTGATAGTAGTGTGACATGTGACAGGTTAAAGTGTCCATACTGATGCTGCTGTGAGAAGTAGCTGATGAAGTCACTGCTGCTCTTCCTCCTGCACATTTAAATGCATCTCTGTCACTGTAGAGAAACATCCATTCACTCTCACACATCCAGCTGCTCTGTGAGAACGACTGAAGCAACAAACAGACTCCGGTTCCTGTTAACCTCTCATCAAAACTCTGACAGCAGCTGTTGTTAATCTGACCTGGCACAGCCTCCATCACAGTAAAGAGTTCAGCAGGTAACAGGTGTGTCAGGTTAAGTTACATAAATGTCTACATAAAAGTGTAGATGGTGCCAGACTAAATCATGTCTAACATGTTGGCCTTTTGTCTTTGTCACTGTCTCATCGAACTTCTGTTCAATGATCACCGCAGACTACTGACAGGGGTCAAAGGTGAATTTGGAAGGAAGATCTGGTTTGAGAATATTCATCAAACAATCGTTTCTGTTGCTGATCCCAGTTGTGTTCAGGCTGACTCGGACATTCGTGGTCTCTGTGGATGTCACCAAAGCTATCATGACTGATTTTGAGCTCCTAGATCAGGGGTGTCCAACTCCAGGCCTCGAGTGTCCTGCAGCTTTTAGATCTCACCCTGGGTCAAACACACCTGAATCACATGATTGGTTCATTATCAGGCCTCTGGAGAACTTCAAGACATGTTGAGGAGGTCATTTAGCCATTTAAATCATCTGTGTTTAATCAAGGACACACATAAAACCTGCAGGACACCGGCCCCCGAGGCCAGGAGTTGGACACCCCTGTCTTAGACAGTATAGGACCTTATGAAAGGTGGAACCTGGTGTTTGAATCCAACCACCATGATAATCTCTGGTAACCTTTTACTGACCATGACGATCCCAGCCTGCTCTGCACCAGCGCAACCATCTGACTCAAACAAGTTAGGCTTGAATCTGAAAATTACATATAAAATTTCAAATTTCCAGTTTGTGTCCATCTCTCTCCACCAACACTAAAGAATGAGTCATCTTACCCTCCCGACCTGTCTTTCTAATGTCAGTGCTGTGGAGTCTGAAGATGAACTGAGCTGGGGTATTGCTGATTCACACGCTCTGAGAGCCAAACACATTACAGGGTTTATCCACTGCTAAATACAGTGAACACTGTACACTTAGCTAACAGACACACTGGATCCAAACTGCAGCTTTATGGATGTGAACCATGAACACATCACAGCACAGAGACGGAAAAGAGAAGATGGTGAACGTGTAAAAGGACCACAGGGTGACATTACGATCTTATGTTAATCTGTGGCTACAGTACCTCCTACTGGTTTCACTTGCACAAACCATTTCCTTAATACCAACACTGCGTTTTGCTGGTGGGCGTGTGAGGTGTCGCACTTCTTACCGTGAGTCTGAGTCCAGGCCTGAAGGATGCAGTGTTTCTCCTCAGAGCTGTACACCAGTGAGTTAGGGTGGGTGTCCAGCAGGTGGCTCTTTATGTGGTCCAGGTGAAGCGAGGGCAGCACCGCTCCACACACCATGCACAGCAGCCGACCGGCATGAGACTCGTACTCCATCAAGAACTCCTGACGGAACCAGGCATGCAGCGAGTCGTTCAGATAGCGTTCCAAGATCTGCGCTGACGGCTCGGGCAGGTACTGCTCCTCTTCTTTAGGCTGCGGGGCTTCACCCTCCACAGAGCAGGGAGTCAGGCTGATGGGCTGCTGCGTTTGCTCCTGGGCTGTCACAGGGTCTGCAGTTTCTGCTTATAGTAGAGACAAAACAGCATGACGACAAATCAACTTTTTAGCTTTATGGCTCTGTACTAGCTTTGCTTCCAGCAGACAGGTAACGTCAGGTGTTTACATCTTCATTCCAATTTATGTGATTACACCATGGTTATTATAGATGTCTTCAAATTGCCTTTTTGTTTGTTTGTTTTTTAAACTCTTTTTCTGAATCTGGGAGAGTTTTACATTTGGGAAACTTCCCTATCATCACAATGTTAAATCCATTGTTTTTACATAAAGTAATATCTGCCACAATCTGCACTTTTCTGCCACCTACTGTGAGCACACGGGGCGGCTGCAGCTCAGGAGGTGGAGGAGGTCATCTGCTAATCAGAAGGTCGGTCGTTCCATCCCTGGTCTCCATGCCAAATATGCTTTGGCACTAACCCAGAGTTGTGTGTGAATGTGTGTGAGTGTGAGATAAAAGGCACTAATGTAGAAAAAGTGCTTGAGCGAGTGGGTGAAAACTGCATGCTGTATGAAGTGCTTGATCCCAGCTTTCACTTTGTCCACCATGCACGTCACAGGCTCAGTGCTTCAGCTTCTCCTGTTTGCTTTTCCAAGCATTATGGGATAGCAGCTCCATTTTCACTGGTGTGTGTGAGTGATTATTCATGTTATTTTTGTCAGGCAAGAAAGAGTGCTACCTCTCTGTAATATTAAATAAGCAACATGGACTACCTTCAAACAGTCCAATCCAATCAAACATTACATCATCGGTTCCTCCTCACAGTATGAGTTCATACTGAGTGTGAGAAAATCGTCTACTTAAATCAACCCACCTCCAGTCTGGTGACCTGAGTGCCTAGTGTCCTCTTCGCCCTGGAGTGAGGGTGCCGAAGCAGGGCTGTATAACTTCTGCCCTCCCCCCAAACTCAGGTGGCTCTCCCACCCCGAGCGGATCACCTCTTTGTCAGCAGCGCTCCACAGCAGGGAGTCTGGGTGCTTCTGTCTGATGTGCCTCTTGATAGTGCTGAGCTTCAGAGTGGCCAATGAACTACCGCACACCATGCAGATCATGCCGTGCCTCTGGGGGTCAAAGTCCATCAGGTACTCGCTGCGCCAGTACTCGTGGTAGTACCGGCGGTGGTCACGGCCTGGAATCCGGCTCAGGCCTGGACGCGAGGCTCTCTGCACCCTGGGTTTGGCTCCAGAGGGCCCCGGGGCCAGGGAGAGGAGGAGGGGGTGATCTGGGCTCTCTGTGATGCTCCAGTAGCTGGTGCTTGGTGACCTGACAGGCGTGACCACACCGCTCTCTGATTCCACCTCTCCATGGCCATTGGCAAGACCGTCTTCTTCAGACAAGAACAAGACAGAGTACAGATCAGAGCAGCAGGTTTCAAACTGAAGCAATGTCTTCATGTTACTAAAGCAGAGATCTCAGACTTAAGCTGTGGGCCACTGCTGCCACTGTCATCTCATGTGAGGCCACAAAACAAGCACAAAACAAGAAAACACCCACAAATATTTCAAAAAATGTCGTGTTTTGTTTGTTTTTTGAAATTTAAAATATTGTATAACAAGACAAAACTTGACATAAACGCAATTTTGTTCGTATTTAACAAAATCAAAGTGACACATCAGCCAATCCGACATGCTCTCTGCTCATGTGGCCTTCATATTAAATCAGTTTTTGCTTTTTAAAGAACGTATTTGAACATTGCACTTAGCAACAAACAAATCCTCCCTAACAAAAAAGTCACTTCGAGGGCCAAATTGCCTTCGATTTCTTCACGTCCATGTAGAAGTAGGGGTGATGTGGGCCGCAAGTGGCTAACGCATGAAAAATACAGTTCAGTTTACAGATGAGCATCATCTGTAAAAGCAGAAGTGTTTGGCAGGCTGCTGATTCAGGTGTGTGTTAACACAATGCTACAATCTTTGCAGGATGTCCCAGTAAATTCAGCTCAGGTTCAGATCATGCAGCCCTTCGGGCCTCAGTTAGCAGGAGAGAGGCTCTTCTTGCGTAAAGAACATGGTGCCATTGGGTTTGTAAAGCTGCATCTGAACAAACCAAGACTTCTGAAATAATGTTGATTAGTCAGATAAGATCAAAGTGGAGATGTTTCCCCATAATGTGAAGAACAAACCAAACACAGCAGCGCAGCAAAAAGACTTCACACCAGCTGTCAGTGCGGGGGGGGGCTGATCACTTGTGCTTGTTCTGCAGCTACCTGAGCATCTTACAGTGTGTACAGCTCCTGTGTACCAAAGCATCGTGAGGCCACCTATCTGATACCCATGGCATCAATTTGAAGCTCCCACACCACTTTGTTCTTGAGTTACTGCACGCACAAACTTGGGTGTCTACATGGCCCGCCTGCCCGTCAGAGTGAATACCCCATCAAATTGTTGAAGCTGCTGCTAAATTTAATTTCAATTTTCATTTATATTCAAAATTAAATTGAGGAGCACACTTCTCTATTCCTCAAGTCAACTAATATAGCACCAACTCACAACACCAGCCGTCTCAGTCCTCAGGCATCATCCTCTCATTCTCCAAGATTGTGTTAAATCATCTGGTCAAAAATCTTCTTTTAGACTTCTTCACCTCCCACCATTCAATCCTTGGCTCTACGTTCACTGGCTTCCTCCTCTTCATTTTTTCCCTTGCATTGCCTTTTAGTGTCTCACTGGATTTTTGCCGATTGTTAAGCACTTTGATCAACCCTGTTGTTTTAAAATGTGCTATATAAATAAATAAACCTTAAAGTCACCCTATAGACTAGCATATGATGCTGCCTAGTTACGTTCTCCCATAGCACGACTTTGCAGTCTCTCTTTCAGACTGCACACTCAATAATAATCACACGTCTAGAGCTGGGCGATAGAACGATAACGATATGTATCGCGATATAACTTTTACTCGATAGAGAAATTAAGCTATCGCGATAGACCTCGCCGCTCTTGTCCTCAAAAAAAAAAAAAAAAAAAAAAAAAAAGGTCAGCCAATCCAAATTAAGTAGCGCAGAGCCGAACCAATCACAGCCGCAGCGTCACGTCGCGTGACTTGTTACGTACAGCACAAGTGCCAAGCCGCACGTGTGTTTGTTTGGGAAGCAGCCAGCGGGTAATGGAGCCGTAATGGAGGAAATGAGTGTGCCGACTAGAAAAATCAACCGAGCGTGACCGAAGAGAAAACAGATGATGGTTCCAACGCCGGAGAGATTGTCGAACGGAAGAGCCATAGAAGTTCTGTAGTGTGAAGGTATTTCGGCTATTTCAAGTCTGACAAAAACAGAGTAGCGTGCACTGTAAATTGTGCCGAAAGCAAGTCTGGAAATACAATAAACTGGTGCATGCGTCACACTGTGCGCCACGTTATTGTTTCGGTGAAATGAATTTCTACAATACTGTTAATTCTACTCTCTGCAGTGTTTAAATGCTTACATATACACACAGTTACTGTCCCTCCACACATACGACTCGGTTCTGCTTCTATGCCCCAGCTTTGTTTACTTTTTCCCACCGAGGCTTCTAGACTTCTGATTGGCCAACATTTCTGCACGGTTAGGAATCTAGCGCCACCTGCTGCTTTGGCATGTTCATAGCAGCGTTTTCCTTCATTTCTCCCTTTATGTGTGGACGGGATTATTTTTTTAAAACGGAAACGGAAAATCTCCGTTTTCAAAAATACCCGTGTACGTGTGGACGTAGCCTCAGTCTCTGACTGGAAGCGCTAATTCGTCATTCGGCTTTTGTCAGACTAAAGTAACTGTTAAAACTGTTTGAAAAGCTCAGCTATACAACAAGGAGAGATTGAGAATTTCCTTTTAGTTCTCAGTTTATTTGATATTGACAAAAGTTAGTCAGTTTTGCCTGTTCTTCTGTAAAACAAACTAAGATTTATTTTTAGAATTAATATTTTGTTTCTAAGTGGAATTGACAATTTAGTCTGTTTCGTTTGTTCTATTTTGAAACTTAAACGCTTTAGCGGCTGCCTTTTGTGTAGTTTGCAATATTTGCCTTTATTTATCTGAAAAGGTCTCATGTTCCTTAAGTACATCTACCCTGTTGAACTTATTATGGGAAATAAATATTTAAATAAAAACAAGCTGCTGATTATTTCACATTTTACTTGTGAGCAACGGCACATTTAAATCTTACAAATATAGTTATTTGGCTTATATCGTGATAGATATCGTTATCGCCTGAAATGAAAAAAACATATCGTGATATGAAAAAATCTCATATCGCCCAGCTCTACACACGTCCAACAAATAATCAGTAGTCTGACTCCATGCGTTGCACTGGCTCACTCAAAAACAAATCCCTGTAGCTGACAGAGACCAATAAAAACTATATACACCTGAACATCAGCAGGCTTGGAGCAAAACACTCTAGTTCCCAATTATATGAAGTTATGAAGGTAAAGGCTGTCCACACAGGTCTATTTCTATCTCACTGAGGATGGGTAACATTTAAATAGTGTGTTTAAATTATCCAATTTTTACAAAAACCCAAACGAGTACATGAGAGAAAGCAGCAGAGATATCATGTGACTGAACTGTTAGGTCTAACATTGGTAGGCATGTCTTTCAGGCTAGCCTTTCAGTTCCTCACAGCTTGAGCTTTAAACTTCCAGAGAAAGTCACGCTGCTGTCATTTGGTAATCAAGCACAACTCGCTTACGGACATTCCTGCGGTCAGCTCGCACCTCACGTGAAAGGATAACCCTGCCTTTTTATCTGATCAGCGTTTATTCCGCTCGATGACAGGTCTGAGACGGCCTGTACCTCCGCTGTCCACTAGGTGTCAGCAGTGTGCGCTTCGCCTGGCTGCCTGCGTGCAGTTGAGCCTTTGTTTATAGGAGCCACAGAGACGGAGGGGCCATGCTGCTCCATGGCTTTGTCCCTGACACGGATTAACTGGCTGCCTGATAATGGCTGTATATCTGACAGCCACGCAGACCCACTTAGCGTTGGAACAAAAACAAGAAAATTAACACTAGATGTGTTTTTTTGCTCTTTACCTACTAACTCGCTCTCCTCCTGCGTGGTTTCCTCCTGCCCGCTTGTCATTAATGAGAGCAGCTCCGGCTGATAGGCACAGCGGAGCTTCACGGGCTGCCCCTGCCCCGCTCCTTTCTCTTCCATCACTGGATCGCTGCTCTCGCTTTAGTCGTGGTTGGCGGTGCTTCGTTCAGTGGGTCGTGTCGCCGTCGTGGGGCATGTCACCCTGACAACAACAACACGTTCTCGCCGCTCCGCAGCGTTCGACACGCATCTGCCAGGCGCTCTATAACGAGCCCACCGCCGAGGAGCCCGTGCTCTCCGCGGTCCCCCCACGCGCCCCGCACGGGAGCCAAGTTAACTTTTCATGCAAGCACACAATCATAAATCCACCGGCGAAAAGGGCCGCTGCTCCGCGGTGCTCGGTGGAGGCGCCTCGGCTCAGGCCTCTACTCATGAATTTTTAGGCTCTTGCTTGTCTTCAGGGTGGGGAGCCGGACTAGGGGCCCCTGGGGCTCCTTAAGGGGCTCCTGGGTAAATTTAAAGAGACAGTAGCAGCTACGACGATGCACACCCACCCCGGGGGGGCAGAGGGAGCAGCAGGCGCTAATACCGGTAAGCTGCTGCTGCTGCTGTTGCTGTCCCACAGCCGCGACATGAAGGCAGAGCGCCGGTTAACCACGAGGCGGTGAGTCGGGGCCCCTCAGCAGCTCCTGCTTTGTACCGGGGCAGCACGCGCTGTTTTCATGTGTCACACACATCTGTGCAGATGTTCAGCGGCGCAGAGACCGAAACGCACATGTGTTCATGACTTCCTTCTCGATTAGTAAACTTGTCTGAGTTGACATAGTCGGACTGAAACCTCTGATACACTAACTTTGATGGCCTCAGTCGTAAACAGTCTTAAACTCATGTTAATGCTATTAAAATGAAGAATGTTTCAGCTACTGAACTCACACCTTTGGATCGCAAAGATATACACACGTTTAATTCATGTATCCAGTCCCTAGCTATAGTCTTGCTGTGACGTCAATGTAGTTTTTTCAAACCGGATCCACGTTAAAGGAACCGGGCCGTGGCCCCCAGCGCCCTAACGTTGTTTGTCCGTCAGCCCCTCCCTCATGCTCATTTGGTCGTTGTGTAGAAAAGTGGATCCCTGCTTGAAGCGTGTGCACATGAATTCGGGTCATGTGTAGAAAAAGACAATAAATCAATGGACCTTTGTGCAGCTATTCCAGTAGGGAACAGCTGTGCGGGGCCTCCGTGTCCCGACACCACTCGGCTCTCTTTGGAAGAGACAGACAGACAGACAGGGGGACTCGTGACAGGTTTGTAAAATCCTTTTAATGCGACCCAGTGAATGGATGTGGCGTGGAAAGGAGGGGGCGTTGCACACTACTGTCTCTATGTACACAGACACACACACACACACACACACACACACACAGCGAGCATCCCACATCCTGGTACTTTTCAGCGTTGTCAAGGCAGCCTGAGCACGACTGGCGGAAAGTAGCTGCAGTGTCCTGGCAGAATATCTGTGCAAAACCGCCCCCAAAGTGTCCCGGAAAGTTAAGTGCCGCTAAAAGGTAACGGACGTGCATGTTTTCTGTCGCTCGTGCTTCCGGGCGCGCGGCTTTGCGGCTCGAATCTGCGCCTGTCCTCGCGGCTTTCACGCGCAGACAGGCGCCAGTCCGCGAGGACCAGAGCAGGAAAATGTTGTCCATTGTGCCGCTGAGAGACACAACGATCCAGGCACCATTTCCGCTCTAGTGCGACCGCTTTTCCACGGCCGCCCTGCGTGTTTTGCTGTAGGTTGTTCGGCTGAGTGGCCTGGTGGCGTTTGACTGAAACACACTGAGAATAAAGAAAAATGGCAGATAGACTTTGTGATAGAGAGAGACAGCTTTAAAGGGACAGCGACTCGCTGTTTTCTTCCTGCTTTCTGGAGCCGAAGCACTCCCACACACGACGACAATTTCATTTATTTCATAGTTATCTCCAAATCTTACACTGAAACTCGCGTTTCACGCGGGATTCTGCACAGATGTTGTGACAGATGAGGTGGGCGTCGTGCACGTATTTATTGTCTCCTGACTGGTGCACGAAATCCTGCTGGAGTGAGTGCTACAGATCTTAGAGTACGTCAGTGCTCCACTGAGACCACCTTACTCCGTGTACTCCGTGTACTTTCATTTCATCATGAGGCACACACATGTGAGTTAAACAGATAAAATGACTTTGGTTGAACTTATTTGGTGGAAATAAAAAAACGTATAAATTGTTACATTTTTGTAAATAACTATTTGACTCTTCAATCCTCGCTAATATTATCATTACTTTGTGCAATTGAAGGGGATTATTGTGTTTTATATACAGCACTTGTTAATGTTGTTGTGCTTGTTGTTGCATTACTGATCAGTGAGCATGTTGTAATTCCCATGGCTCCAATCACTGCTACGAGCAGAGATCCTGAAGCAGGACCTCAGTGTGCAGCACTGCTGTTTCCGGGAGTTATTTCCAAACCTAACTATGGCCACCGCACCTGCCTGCTTATATACTCTTTAAAACGGCAATTGCAAACCTCAGTTTGAAATGTAGAGCAACAGTAGGTGCTACACATTGTGTTTTAAAAAGTGGAAAAATATTGTCTTGATGCATGCTCGATCATCCAGGTAAGGAAATCCCATAAAGGTCTTCATTCTGTTCATCGGAAACGTTTCGTCACTCATCCAAGTGACTTCAACTTGTGTTCGTTTTGCTGTTGCTTAATGTTTATTACAAAGTATTAACTAGTCTTTAGCTTATTTTCATCACATTTTAATGCAAAGACTGTTTTCTGTTCCTCAGGATATCTGCACACCAATGTGATGTCGGAGAGCATAAGAGGTGCTCAGAAACACGATGATGCTGATAATGACAGTTAGGATCCTGGACTGAGGGGCTACCAAGGCCAATCACTGCTGTTGGATGAGAACCGATGGGCTGTCTAGCCTGGCAACAGGATGCCAACTGCAAAAGGTAAAGGTGGCTCAACGTCCCACCGTTACCGGCCGGCCTCGGAGTATGATGATGCCACGCTCGCCCTAAAGCGAGAGTACTGGAGAAACAAGAAGCGAGAGCAGCGGGCCCGTGTGTCAGAGGAGAGGGAAAGGCACAAACACAGCAGCAGCAGCCAGGGAGGGAAGCAGCTAAATGCCCCAGCAGAAGAGGCTTCCACTCTGGCCCAGTCATCAGGTGCTTCGTCACCTCCTCTGCAGAGTAATGATAATTCATACAATTCTGTGTCAAAGCACGGAAATGCTCTGGGGGAGGGGTCACGTGAAACCACTGACAGCCAAAAGGAGAAGTGGCTCCAGACAGTAAAGCTCAACAAGCGTCTGCCTCAGTTGCCAGCGTCGTGTTCTATCTCTGCCAAATCAGCCAGCGGCAACGCAGCCGCAGGTAAACGTCAGACAGCAAGGGACGCAACCGTTTCCTCACCTGTGTCCTCACCCGTGTCCAGTGGAACTCAGCTGAACACCGTATCCTCAGTGCCTCCAGTCAGAGTGACCAGAATAACCAATGGCAGCTCCAGTAAAACAGCACCTCAGCCATGTGTGTCTATGCAGGGTGCATCAGTCCCCAGAAACCAACATAAGGCACCGGTTGTATTACCCACTCAGCCCAAAGTCTTACCCACAGGTCTCGTTCTGGTGTCCTCTCCATGCGGCCCCACTTCCACTAAAGCAGAGAGCAAAAGAGCCATCTCAACACCTCAGAGTGGAACAAAGCGTGCCTTGGTCACCACACAGAGGGCTAAAGGTGTTGGCAATGCACGAGCTTCTCTGGAGTCCGACGAGGAAAGAGCAGCCAAGCGTCGGGAACAGTGGCGGATCAAAAAGCGAGAGCAGCGAGCAAAGCTTGCAGCTAGGTTAGCTAAAGCCAGAGAGAGGACACAGGGTGCAGAGATGACGTTTCAGAGGCTAACGGCGCCAAAAACCAGACACGTGGGAAGCATAGTTCTTCCATCAGAGTCACTTTTGAGAGGAGCAAGCCAGAAGCAGTGTCATACACGGGTCAAAACATCACTTACATCAGCCAAAAGTGAAAACAATAAACTGCAAAGTGGGACAGCAACTGTAGTTGTAACTGCTCTGCAAACATCTGATGTTCCATCTGTGAAAAAACCAGTAGACTCTCAGGGAAAGGTTCCAAGTTACGGTCATCTTGGCGGTGTTACCCGGGGTATCGCGAGATATAAAACGCCTAGACAAAGGTTCATCGAAGCACAGAGAAACTTAATGAACCACAGAAGTCTACGGTGTAAATCCCCAATGCTGCCCTCAGCTTTTGGTACCAGAAATATGCCCAAAATCAACCCCGACGACACGCCCGAGCAGATAATAGCTAAACGGAGAGAGTACTGGCGGATCAAAAAGCGCGAACAGCGAGCTAAGCTGTCCATGGAGGTAAAGGTTCGGTTGAAAGAGAGAGATTCTTTGATGAGGAGGGTGAAACGTTACCAGAAGATCCTCGAGGAGATGAGGAAGACTAGAGTGCTGGCGCAGTCAACCGGAAGTGCCCTCACTCACAGCCCAGAGACCATCGGAGGATTCATCAAAGAGGACGGGACGCTGACTGCTAACATCCCTCACAGTTCTGCATGTCACAGCATAGCAGAAGACAAAAGCCAAGTAGAGCTTTGTGTAGTTTCTACAAACACTCCTTTGGCACAACAACAGCGTCAGCCTGACGCTAAACTGAGAAGTGTTGCTCCCATCAGGATAAACCCGGCTCCCCCTCCTCTTTGCTCAGCTCAGGTGAAAGTCTCTGCTCCTGGACAGCTAGCCAACAAACTGCCGCGACTGCTTGCAGTTAGACCACAGACTCACCTCAAAAGCACAACCGTTCCTAATTTGCACTCATCAGCTATCCAAACTGTGGGTCAGCTCACACTTACTCATCCACAGAGCCCTCAAAATTCAGCAGGTTCAAACGTTAGCAGTTGTGTTATGAAAATGACCATCTCGAGCAGAGCGCCGTCGCTGTCAGCCCTGTCTCTGGATGCGGGGCTGACGGAGGAGGAGAGGATGGCAAAGAAGAGGGAGTACTGGAGGATAAAGAAGCGTGAGCAGAGAGCAGCTCGAGCTGTCCGACTGAGACAGGGTGTTTTACATGCTAGGGCCGGTGCAGCCTCACAAAGGAGGAAGCCTCAGAAGCAGGGGACGCTGATCACTGTGCCTCAGATTAGAAATCTCACCGACACTACAGCAACTGCACCTCCTCTTTCCAACAACAGCGTGCTTTTTCTGCCTCGTGCAAATGAAATGAAACAGGAGAGTGACTCCATGCCAGCAGCTGACCTCAATTCTCCACCAGAACAAGCCATCTGTCCAGATATCAAACCCCCTATTTCCCCACCTCCAGCACCCCAGCTGGAGTCTGACCCATGTCTGAGCGCAGACAGCCAAACTGCCACTCTGCTAGCTGTGGCCTCCATGAAGAAGCTCCTGGAAGAATCTCTTAGCACAGTGACAGAATGTAAAAGTGAGCAGAACTCTATTAAAATGGAGACGATAGAAGAGGTTTCACAGCAAGACATGAAGCCAAATTTATCTCAGCTGTCCTTTGAAAGGGATGACACGGCTCCTATTGCTGCTGACCTCACTCTGCAGATAAAAAGCTGGGAGCTAGACAGCAAGGTCTCTGCAAAGGCCAGTTTACAAAGCCCTCAACTCAAGAACCCATCGCAGGTGAGTGAGACAGTTCCACCTCTTCCTGCTTCCAGTGAGCTAGGTGTGCATCATACCAGTGAGCACTCATCCCAGACCCCTTTGAACTACATAGTAAACACCTCCATGGAAGCACCACGCAGAACCCAGAGACTTTGCGCTAAAAAAGCCGGCTATAAAACCTGCTGCTCTCCAGAGCCACCAAAGCTGCATCACATCACAGCCGTGACGCTGGATAACCTGCAACCACAGCAGGAACAGCATCAGGCACAAGAGCAGAACATCTGCCCCGAATCAAAGCGGAGGTACAACAGCGTGGTGACGGAGCAGAGCGGCTTGACCAGCTTGCAGAGGAAGAGGGAGTACTGGAAGCTGATGAAGAGGCAGCAGAGGGCCAAGTTAAAGGCCAGGCAGAAAGACGGCGAGGGGGAGTGCAGCAGCGGGCTCTTCCCCAGAAGCATTCAGGTAACACGAGCAGCACTCGAGCTCTTTTTCTGCAAGAGGTGAAGTTTCAGTGCTTTGGTGTGTAGCTAATAGCTAATATTGATCATATTTGATAGTATGTTGTGTCCCGCTGGTTGCCCCTGATGTCAGCTGTGCATCATCATCAGATTCATCTTCACATGTGACTGTTTTTGAAAAATGAGTGCTAGCTCTGACCCATGTAGCATTTCTACCTTTTGAAGCCTAGATTTTCGTGTTGTGTTCAGGATCTGAGCGTGGCAGAAATTCAACACTCAAAGTAAAGAAGACTGCATTTGATTTTCTTCCTCCTTTTATCTGCATACAGAGTTCCATTTGATGATTGCAAAGGTGACAAGCTTGACTAAGGCCACTGAAATCTGCCGCGTGCTACCAGATGAACCATTTCCGACTAGTGCAGCCTAACTTTGTATTTAGCTCGTGCAATGGGCAGAAAACCCAAGCATCACTTAAATGAATGAAAGCTATTGAGTATTTAGCAGCATGTGCACATAGTGTCTATGTAAAAGAGGGGCCCTCCATGTAAAGAGTGCATTTTTCACATACCTAAATTTCTCTATGTATATAAAAGTGGTTTCTGCAGTCGACTCAGTTCAGACTTGACTCAGTCCAGCTGAAGCTTGAATCGCTGCAATTCTCAGGCATATGGTATTTGAACAGGAAAAACAAAGTGGAGTTCATCTGAAGGGGGCCCATTAAAGCTAGGAGCAAAGTCTGCCTCAGTTTCTGAAAAGCCGTTTGTTCATGTCATATTTTCTTCTTTCAGACCCCGGGGCTCGTTATTATCAACAGTCTTAAAGGGGCGAGTCCTCCAGCAAAACGAGCCCTGCAGCCCAAACCACCTGTCTCTCCTCTGGACTCAGTGACCAGCATCCCCACCGTTCTGGTTGTTAGCCAAACAACATCTAATGCTCAACAGTCAGCGTGCACGCTCCAGGTCAGACTGCCTATCACCAGCAATGAGTACAGCAGCGTCAAACTTGGGCCTTCACATGCTGTATCCAGCTGTGCAGGAGTTTCTGAATCTCTACAGCTTTCACAAGCATCTAGAAGCACTGATGTAGACTCAGCTCCCGCCCTCACCGCTGCGAAGCCACCAGACAAACCACTGTCCAGTACTGACATGCACCTCATTGAACCCCTTGGTCAAAGTCCGTTAAAAATCCCCTCTGCTCACCTTCAGAGTCCCCCACACAAGAAACAATCCTCCATCCAGCTGGCACCAGTGAGCACCATGGTTCCTCCAAAGCCCATCCCAGGGGAAAGTGAGCAGGACTTTCTGAGGAGGAAGCGGGAGTACTGGAGGATAAAAAAGAAGGAGCAGAGAGCCAGGAAGGCAGTTCGGGAGAAGGGAATCACCCAAAGCTTCAACAGCTGGAAGACTAGGCTGCCTCCCCTGGGTCTACAGACAGAGGTGAGAGTTGCACAGTTACATAAACAGCTTGTTTTTTTAGCTTACTGGCATGTAATGATTATTGTATTCATATTACATACTACTGACATTTATATTATACTTAATAGGCTCAAGGTTTAGCTGGCATTTCTGGTTTTCTTCTTATTTATCTGGAAGGACTTTCTTGGTTAGCGTGTGCTAGTTCTCCTCTTACACTGCTTGATTAACTCGAGGGGTTCCACAAGGTTCAATCCTGGGTCCACTGATGTTTCCCTTTTATCATTCTGTCTTTTTTTGGCATTTCTTATCCTTTTTATGCCATCTTTTAAGCCTCACCAGCCAAATAGGCTGCCCACCCTGGTTGGCTGTTTATCCCGGATTAGTGACTGAGGCCATGATTACAGCTCCACTTGAAATACATTTAACATTCAGTCACGTGATTGATTTCTTTTGTTCGTCTTCAAAGACCAGCGTTCGTAATCTCGGTGAAGTATTTGATTCCTCGCTGAACTTTGACTCACATATAAAGTGTACCTCACGTTCCTTTTACTTTCTTTTAAGGAACATTTCTAAAATGCGAGCCTCGTTCTTTGAACTAGAGCAAATTGTTCTTGTGTTAGTGTCGTTGCACATGTTGTGATGCCCTTTTACCAGTTTAGACAAATCATCTTTGTCATGCCTCCAAACAATTACAAAATGCTGCAGTCAGACTCGTAGCAGGCTCTAGCAAGCAAGCTCACAGCCTCGAGAACAAAACGACATAGAACTTTCAAATTGATTTGATAGGTGTGTCTGCTAAAACCCTTCAATGAGTTCAAATCTCATGACCTCAACCTCACCGTCAGACATCAGAGGTCAAGTTTTCTGAAAATCTTCTGAAGTCACATTGGATTTTGAAATTCGTATCATAGTTGTATCTACCAGGAGAGTGAGGGGTACCACTGTCCACCACCAGTATCTTTCTCTTTACGTTGGTTCCCAGTAGATTTTAAAATTCTCACACTTATAATTAATTAATTTAAAAATTGAAGCGGGTCCTTTCAGCAACAACAAGTATGTTCCCCACATAAATAAGGCTTAAAAAAATCGGTCAGACACTAACGCAGGTTTTCTGTCACAAGGCTGATACCCTCATTCCCAGGACTGATCTCTCAGTGATACAGAAACAGAGGAGTACTTTAGTACTCCAGTAGAAAAGGAACAGATTACTAAATGGTGCACTCGTGCCCCTGTTCTTTGCCAAAGCCTTTGTTTGTAAGTAAATCAGGTGACCTAAAAGACACAAAAGCACCAGAAAGAAACTACAAAATACACAAAATAATGTCAAAGTGACAAAACTACAGGACCTCTGTTTAAGCATCTCTCCAGTCTGACTTGTGTCTAGGTTCACCTTGTTTCAGGGAGCTCATGAAAGCACGTAAAAACACTGCACGTGGCCTGTGCTTTAGTTTTTCACTCTTTGTCTAATATCTTTAGGAACCTGGTCAGTGGGTGAACTCTTCTGAGGAGTCAGAACATCTAATGAGGTGAGAGATTTCTTTGCTCGCTTTCTTTTGATATCAGCATCATCAGCATTCAGGATAACACACAAAAATCTCCCTTCACAGCTCTTCAGTGGACTCGGCATCCTTCACATACTCGGATTACACAGCCCCAATCGAAGGTAAAGTATGTCACTGTGAACTTGAACGAATGCACATAAAATGGTGAAAGTAGCCAAAAACAAACTCTGCCTTCTCAGATGAGTCAGAGCTGCTGTTCGCTGAAAGTGAGGACGATTCTGTTTCCGATGCTGTCTGGAGGAGCCGCTACCTCATGGACTATGACCCACTCAACCAGCTGCTGGTGTGCATGGTGTGTGGGGAACTGCAATATTCCCACAGCCTAGAGGGAGTGAAGGCCCACATTGACGAGGCCCACCCGCACACCCTAACCTTGGAGCCCGGCGAGAAAGAGCAAATACGGGAGGCCTGGGATGAGCAGGTGTCGCGGCGGGAACGCTTCTTCAGCAGCCAGCTGCAGCAGCACAGCAGACCTGTGGCAGGTACAGTATGAGCTCGGATCACGTAGTTAAGTCACCTGACTTTGCAACACAGCAGAGTTAAAAGTAGCTGCAGAAGAGCATCTGTTAGCCTCATCTGTACGACTGATCCCCAATGAGGTTTATCCTTTAATCGGCTCATATATTCATATAATGTAATGGTAGCAACACTGGCTCAGCAGTTATATACAATGATGGTGCAAACTCGCCTGACTGCACCGATCAGTGTGAAACAATTCAATCAAAGGCTAAGCCATTTCTCTGCAGATAACAACGCTGTCTGACTTCTTTTGCAGAACCACACAAGAACTGAAGAGCTGAAGAGACGGCTGCAGGAGGCAGCTGAAGACCATGGACCAGGAGAAACAAACCCCACCCCCTTTCTCTCGTGTATTTTATTTCTTATCAGTGTGTTTACCTCTGCAGGAAGACACCTTGGAAAAGAAGGCCCTAAAGCAGCTTTACCTCATTTCCTACCAGGGTTGTGTATGTTTATCAAAGGCAGTGAGGACATTTTTATACTGAAGCTGCTTCATCCGAGATTTGCTGTCAGTCCTTCTCCTGTTGTGTTTGTTTTTTGTGCTCCTTTTTTCTCTCATCCACCAATCAGCTGCAGCAAACGGTTGCTCCTGCTTCTCCCAGAAGTTTCCTCCTGTTCAAAAGGAGCTCTTCCTCCCCACTCTTGCTGCTCAGAGGGGATCATTGCACTTCTCTATAATATTGTTGCTTCTTACAACACAGCACCTTGAGATGAGTGTTGGAGTGAAACATTACTACATTTGGGAAATCTTCACTCCGGGAAGGCTAAGCTAATGGCATTCTGGACATATCAGTTTATTAGGCCACTGAGCTTTTTGGTCTTAATTTATTGATCCAATCACAGACTTGCACAAATATCTTCTTTGATCACATGACCTCTGTGGGCGCCATAATAAAATATAACCTGTGTTTTCCAGCTGGAGCACACTCATGGCCAGTTTGTACATTCCTCTCTGCTCTGCCTTGGTGGATTTTCTGCAGGGGTGAACATTTCAGCATTCTGGGAAAACACTTTAGGTATTCCAAGGAAAAACGGGATAATAGGTGGTATGGGGGTAAAAGAATGAGTAGCTCAGAAGAAGCTCAGCTCAGTCATGAAATTAGCACCAGTGTCCAGGCTGTGAATTCCACAGTGGGAAGTGTTTTAGCACCAAATCTAAAGAATATTATTGATTGTTTAAAGTTCCTGAAAACTCCTGGAAAGTAAAAGGCGCAACCTGCTGGCTGAGCTGCTGAGAGCACAAACTGGGGCTGAATGCACCGGACTGAGGAACACTTGCTGAATACGTTTGTATTGGAGGACTGGGTCACTGCAGTTGTGCAGAGACACACTACCTGTTCACTGATAGCAGCCGTGGGATACAGTCCATGGCTTTTGTCAATGTGACATTTATAGTTAATTATACAATACGTTAATATTTAACCCTGGGATCAGTCAGCTGTAGAAAAACAGCATCAGCACAACATTTTCTACTATTTGGAAGCTGACAGAATCTGCTAGTGTGCAGATTTTCCTGCAGGCTTGTATTCAGGTTAGTCTGCTCTAGAGCCTTGATAGTTTCTCAAGCACTGAATGGGGCATCTGGAACTGAGCTGCAATTTGCTACTGCATCACATCCTTACGTGTTCCTCCGGGGGCAACTTTTTGTACCGAGACAACTTTCTTAGGGACAGTTTGTCACCTCTGCGAAAATCTCCTGCAGCACTGTAAATAGACTAATATATGACATGCCAAATGTGACTTTTTCTGTGCCGTTCCACAATATTTGGAGCAGCCTTGTTATTTATTGAATCTCCTCTTACGCAAGTGATCGTTGATGATGCATTATTCATATCTGTAGAAAGCTCCGTGTTAGAAAAGAATTTCATTTGTGAATGTTATCAATCCAAGGCTTTCCTACTTAAGTAGTAAATGGATGAAGTGCTCTGGAATGCTTTTCAATGATTTTTCTATGGTTTTCATGAAGACTACAACACTGAAATATTCTTGTATTTGAGCACAAAGCTGAGGTGAATACTGTCTGTGCAGCCACAACGCAGTGGAAAGAGCTTGTGGTGATCAGATCACTCATGAAAATCAGACGCGATTGTCTGCCAGTTTAAAAAGGGAATGTTTA
The DNA here is from genome assembly GCF_057382275.1 of Copadichromis virginalis. Lineage (NCBI taxonomy): Eukaryota > Metazoa > Chordata > Actinopteri > Cichliformes > Cichlidae > Copadichromis > Copadichromis virginalis. The sequence goes on from NC_140620.1 coordinate 60,143,276, forward strand.
AATGCCTTTTCAGTAATAAACTTTTTCTACTGTTCATTCGAATCCTTTGTCTTTTTTGTTAAACTCGGTTTTCTCCAGTGCAGTTGTGTCACTTGTGTGGTATTATGATCAGAAATATTAAGAATTTCACATTAATAAGCACAGAAATTCCTGCTTTGCACATTGACCGTATCATTTTTATTGAATCCACTGAAGCTGCACTTGCACCAGTAGGGCAGCTTACACCCGAAGTGTGCACTGTGGCTCCAGCCTGGGTCTGTGATGGGCAGCTGTGGGTGAATTTTGTGTGTGCAGTGCAAACTCAAGCTTGCCAATGCACTGCAGTAAGGCAATGGAGCTCTAAAACAAAGTAGAAACCGTGTCAGTTGGATGTAGAGCATGATGATGCACCTCATCAGGAGCTTGTTTTACTAAGAGATGCAATAACAGTTTCACAAACACATTTTGCTAATTAACAAAACTACAATCAAAAACTGTTTTAGTGAAACTCTACCAGACACTCCACAGCTGAAAGACCACAGACGATGAGGCCAGTCTGTTTTCTCCACAGTCTGACCTCAACTCCAACTTCACAACAACTGTAAAGCCAAACACTCCTGACAGCGTGAGCTCACTGAAGTCTGCGCGGCGAGCTGTTGTCATTGGAGCAAAAACCAAGTTCACCAAAATCAAGTCGAGCTTCAATGGCAGTGAAAAACAGTTAAACAGAGTCCAACTGTAAATGGAAGTCAACATTTATTGTGTTACTTTAACAACTCGACTTCATCGTTGTTTATTTCCACAGCTACAATGACTTCATTTGAACACATACAGACTTAGTACTTCCGTAGATAGTCTGCTGTATTTTAAAGGTGTGAGACATTTGTGACTGAATAAATACGTTTGTAATTATTTTGTACGGCTTTATTAAATATGCTAAAAAGAATTTACAAAAGCCTCCCGGCTGGTTCGGAGGGAGTCAGGAGGAAACTTTTTTCCTGTTCACTGCTTCACACCCTGACTTCTCCTGGGCTCCTCTTCCACTACAGCCTCGGCGTCTTCCCCAGGGTCTGCTTCTTCTTTATGGGCGTGTGAAGAAAACCAGGTTCCACTGGCCGAGTCGGTGTCGCCCACCCCTTGCAGCTCCCGGGGTCCAGCGCCCAGTCGGAACAGCGTGGGGATCTGACCTAGGATGGGGTTACTCTGTTGGAGGCCAGAGATCCACTGATTGAGGGTAGCCTGGTCCCCCTGACTGGTCATGCACATGGCAAAGACTGGACCGTCATCCACTGGATAGACACACAGACACACATCATCTATGTTACACCCTGGAAGTGAGGGGTTGTGGTCAACAGCAGTGATGCCATATCTTACAGTCTTCCACATCGAAGCTCTCATCGTCCCCCAGGTCGCGGTCCAAATCCAGGTCTAGCTGCAGAGGATACATGAAACACCTCTCTGGGTCATACGGCTCTTCTATCTGAGGGGAGGGAGGAGGATTTGTTTGTAATTTAATTCACAAAGTTTCACATATTCTACATTCATTATACAGAGTCTACAACGAGGGGAACACACAGACGGTCACTGCAGAAAATGCCGGCTGTTTGCAAATGACAGCCAGCTGAAGAAGCTGGGAGAGCTTCACAGGGAGTGGAGTGAGGGTGGTGTCAGTTCCCCCAACACCAGCATGCACAGATGTCTACAGGAAAGCAGCTGCAACGGCTGCATTCCTAACATCTGAGTGTATTAATGAACACACCAAGCTGGACATTTCTGTACTAGAAATCCTGTTTTTAATGGATCTTAGGAAATATTCTATAATCTGAGATTCTGGTTTTGTGACTTTCCTGAGCTATAAGCCACAATCATTAGAACTCAAACACTCTGTTATATGATCATCACACAGCACTTATTATTTGTAATGGTTAACAGTAATGTTTGCCCACCTTCTCTTCAGGTGGGGCAGGGTCGGCTCTGAGGACGTAGTAGTAAACACACGTCTTCCTCATCCACAGAGGGAACGGGCCCTCCACGAACACGGGCCTGCACAGGTTGTGCTTAGCGAGCGCTTCCATCTGGCTGGGGCTCTGGATGCCTGGTGCAAACACAGGAAAGAAAGAAAACAAACAACAAATATGGAAATGATGCCATTATTAGTATTTTTAACAATATATTTCTGACTAAGACACAGAATGTAGTTTCAAGTCATCCATACCTACTATATGTGGAAGTGTGACTTCAGCACCGCTGTCTGTGATGTCTGTGCAGGGCAGCTTGTGAGGAGAGCACACACAGTTTGGTAAATACAAGATTTACATCTGATGACAAAACACAAAGTCAGTCAAACGATTTTTACACACAAGTTTGTCTTAGTTAGACCTGAGAAACTAAATGACTGTAACACAAAAACTTGTACTCGCAATCATGTGGAGTTTTTTCTCCACTTTCTATAAGCTCAGTTTAAAAGCTTAAGAAATGTGGAACACGAGTCTGTGGTTGACAGCTGTGGAAAAGGGGTTTCCAGACTCGGGTCTGAAACATTCAGCGTATTAGCTTTAAAGATTTTAGAGTTACTTTTGTTATTCTTTTAAAGAACAAAGCCAGGCTAGCTGTTCCCCCCTGTTTCCAGTCTTCATGCTAAGCTAGGCTAATCCATGCATATACCTGGTAGACGGTCACTTTTGCGTCCCAGTCGTTTGCCATGCGTGTGAGGCTGAAGCGTGCCAGGTCTACTGGGTCTTCAGGGAGTTGCTTGGGAATAGGAAAGGGGTTTGCGTGCATGAACTTGGGGAACCAGTACATGATACGCTGGTACTTTCTCATAGGGTGGGTCTTTTCTCCAAAGATCTGGACCAGCAGCACTTTGGTCTCAGTGTTGGGCATGATACCTGAAGCACAGACACTGACACTTAGACACAAAAACAGTGTACAGAACACCTCAAGATTCTCAACAACTACCACAATACTATAGACACCCACCATAATTCTCCATCTGCTCCAGGAGCTGCACTCCACACTCCTGCTGACGGGGATAGTGGTTGAACATTCTCTGGATAAAGTTTTGCGGCACGAATACCTCTTTAGGAAAAACATCCAGCAGCTTGTTGTAGACAGTGAGGTCTTTCTCCACCCCGAATTCGGGCATCTTCTTCAGAGCAGCATAGATGAACTCCACATGACCTCGACGCCTTATGTCTCTCTTGGTGTAGACGTCTATCACTTTGTTAAACGTGGCCTTGGTTTTGGTTTCTTTGGCGACCTGCTCAAACAGATCATCGTGGGCGACCAGAGACTTGTCCCTCGTCTTGTCCTCTTCCTGAACGAACCGTGCAGGCTGACTCTTGGTGCGCGCTGGGCTGCTGTGGAAATGCCTCAACACCTAAAAGCAACATGTTTTTGTTATGAACGCATATAAAAGATTCATTCATATGATCTGATTAGTTATTGATTAACACCAAACAAAGAGTCGACTGCCAGCTGCCTTTCTCTGCGATTATATCAGTGCTGTATATGAGCTTAAGTCTGGTCGCTGCTAAAGCTCACCTCGCGCTGTGGGACGCCGAGCAGACTCGAGGAGTGTAACCGGAATAGAGCGCCGTTGTCTCCAGCAGCAGCAGCAGGAGGCAGCCGCCTCCCTGCGTGGCTGAGCAGCCGCAGAGACTTGAGCTGATGCAGGCAGCGGCTGCCCTTCATAGTCGAGCCATCACGGCGAGTGTCAGAGAACAGAAGTGCACACGGACGTGAAGCTCACACGTTCACTCTTCGGTGTACCTCATCCAGCTGTGAATATTTGTACAGAACGATAAAACTTTACATTTCACATTTTTGTGAAGTTTAGTTCGTCAACTGCTCAAACGTTGTAGTAATGATAGTTATTATTATTACCCCAACATGTATAACCATGTTAATACTGACCTTTAATGCCGACAATCGGACAAGAATAGTCTCCTTCAGAAGGCGCTGTCAATGGACGCTACCATGTTCAAAGGCCAGTACAGCATTCCGGTCCGACACGCGTTTGCTTCCCCCAAACAATAGAAACAGTGACAGAAATGATAGTTCCGTAAAACCGCAAATAAGCGCAGTAAATATTCTCCATTAAAATGCAGGAAAATGATTTCTAAATCAATGCCATTCTTCGCGCTGTAGCTATGATTCTTCAAACTATTAAACAAAAGTTGAGAAAAGAGAAAGCTAACTATTTTTTTTATCCTTTGTCGTGCAGTATAATTTAGGGTGACCATATTTTGATTTCCAACAAAGAGGACACTTGTGCCAGCCATGAAGAACTTTAATAATACTGTTCTCTTAACTGTAAACTTTAACATATTTAAACGATGCCTTCTCTGTGCGGTTAATGAATGGTGAAATAAAAAAAGTTGTAGAGGCTTTTACAAGTCAACAAGAGACACTTCTTAAGGCAAGGGTCGCCACTTTGCAGCCATCGTCGAGCTTATGTTGGCTGACAATAATGCAACACTAAAATTCAAATACAGTCACAGTGACATAACGTTGCATTTATAGAATCGCTGGTCAAATGCAATATAAGCAAAACAACAACAACAAACAAACAAAATCAAAACTAAAAGGTCTTACCCTTAAAATAAGATTTAAAAAGATCCCCGGTGACGTTTCTGGCACCATCCTTTCTGTTGCCACTTCCAGTGTTTCCGTGTGTGTGTGTGCGTGTTTTAATGTGTGATGTCTTTACCTTTAAGGTGTTCTATATAAAATAAATAAATTACCTGTCTTGCAGGTATCTTTATGACGTCAGATCACTCTAAAAATGACATTTTTAACGTCAATTAGACTTTCATACTGGGTCAATAAAGGATATATAAAAGTCACTTTACCAAAAACTAATTGCAGCTTCTACCTTGTGACAGGAATATTGTGCGTGGTCAGGATGACTGGATATCGTTCGTGAGGGATGCATTTGATATACGTTTCATTTCTTATAGGCCAACAAGTTATTTATAGCAGTTTGAATGCAGGCAGTCACTTTCTGGCACAGGTTTCAGGGCTTGTAGTGCGCACCGCCGCCACGAGATGGAAACAAATGCTCGTCCTGTAGCTGCCAGGCTGCAGAGGTGCAGCCGTAAGAAGCTGCTTTAAGAGTTCCGTGAGATGTTCTGGTTTACGGACACTGAAATCCTCCTTCCTGACGCAGTCTGACTGAGGCGAATATCTGGCAGCACTTTTAGCCGTACCCGGTGCCTTCCCGCCAATAGTGTCAAGCTAGCTATAACGAGGGGCTACACTTCCGGAAGCGGTTTTCAGTCTGTGGTGTGATTGTTTTTAGTTTTTCATTTTATATAAAGTAATTTCGAACTATATTTTATATTTAAGCTTGATTTCCTTATAAGTACTCCCCCCTCACACACACACACACTCACCCACGCGTTTAATAAACTATTGCGCTTTATGTTGCGGAAAATTCCGCGTTTCCGGTATTCTTAGACCTGTCATCGACTCAAGTCTCCAGAGTGTGGGCTGTGATTCTCCTCTGTCAGCATGGAAAACACACCTTAGTGCACGCTGCTCCTCTAAAAACAGGAGCCGCCGTCTAAACCTGGGATTATGGATTCCTCTACCAACAGTCTGGGTGAGTGCAGCAGCGACAGTGGTCCTTTGTGTTTTTACTGACAGCATTAGCCGTGGAAACTTCACTGTCCGTGCTCGGATCAGATAATCGCATCGCTCTCAAAGGAACGCTGTCAAACAGCTTCAAAGATGGCAATCTTTGGACAAAACTAGCATACACCGCACCACACACGCTTTACACAGTTTAACAAACGCGTTAAACCTCGAGCTTTGTTCGGAGGCTTTCAGTCACACCAAAACTTCGTAACTGAACACTCAGATGCAGTTTTTCTTGGCAGCGCTCGTCGCCGCATTCTTTGCTGTCTTTTATTGCAAGCGGATGGTCGGCGGAACATCCGCTCTGACTTTCAAAGGATTTTTGCTGCTTAATTCTGGGCTTTTCAACATTTCTCCATGTTTTGTTCAGTCACACGTTAGCGCAGACAGACAGTAGTCTCAGACGTTACAGCAGCGCTGTGACTGTGTAGGTGCGTGGGACGGCTGCACGTCGTTTACATTATTTCTGTGGCATTCAAATAGTTTCCTCAAGTCTGGCCCGAGTGATCAGGACACCCTGGAGGCGTGCCTGCAACCACTTTGTGTCGCAAACTGAGTTGTGTGCTGCTGATTCCATGTTGTCACGCGTGGGTAGTTTGAGCATCAACATTGAGACCACCGGCAGAGCGAAGACCGCAGCAGCCTGTGTCCATGCACAACAGTTCATCCATATATTAGACGAAGCACCAGCTGAACATCCTTCTCTCCAAGTCACTGTGGGTTGGGTGAAAAAGCTCCACCCTGTCTGTCTCCACAATACTTACTATTATGCTGAAACTGGAACTTTGATAGCTGCCCAGTGCTGCTTTTGATTCACATGTGTATACAAACATCCACACCCAAGCCTATCTTACATACTCTGGCTTCTTGAAAGCTGGTGGGCCGCCAAAGCGCTGGGGAACAGCAAATATATTAATATCACATGGGGAAGCTTGAGCAAGGCAGCTGTGACTCAGTGCTGCAGGAAGCTTCAACACACAGCCATTTCTCTTAATGAAGACCTGCGTTACGTTGGTAATTATGTTTCATAAACGAAGATGGTGACACGTTACCTGCCTCGGAAAGCTGCATGAGGTGTGCTGGAGCTCTGGAGAGTTGCTTGTGCCTCGGTGTCAGCTGGCCGGCTTACGTAATATGAGTTTGTAGGGATCAAATAACTGCTGTGTTTAGCAGTAACATGCAGATACTGATACACAATATTTCCTCCACTGAATACAGCCCAGTGTGGTGGACTGTATGCCAGCCTTAAAGTTGAAGCACATCTGACATCGGGTTAAAGGACTGGCTGATATCTTTGCAAACTAGTCATAGTAATGTTTTAGGGAAGAGCGAGCAAATGTGCAGTGTGTGCAGATTCCAGTGCCACACAAAGAGGCTTTACTGCTTTTCCAACAGTTTACTTCTGTTAATGGCTATTTGAGACTTAGCAAAACAAGACTTTAAAGATACTGCCCTCAGTTTTAATACTGATACCATTTGTTAGATGTTAAAAATAAAGTAAGATAATATATCCATATTGAAAATACAAAGTAAGCCTGCTATCTTACTGCCTTTCTGCTGGTTCATAACACCAGTCTTGTGTTTTGTAATTGTTGTGTCCATGACTTGTATCAGTAATGATAACTGCACAAGTTCAATCTGTGCAGAAATGTGGAAAAGCATGAAAAACTCCTCAGATTTTCAAACTGCGTTTACTGAGTCACTGAATGAACTTAGACACATGCATGCTGTGTGTGTGAGCACAATGCAACCAGTGAAGTATCACGCTCTCTTAAGTAACTGCATAACTTTAGACGTTACAAGAAACTCCCCAGCTCAGAGTAAGGAATGGAAGACCTTTGTTTCAAAGGACAGATGTGCTGAAGTCTGTAGTTTACGGCTCAGGAGGTAAAGTTTACTAGTTTTCACATTCTCCTGACTAGTCTGAACTTCCATAAAAGGTCACAGCTTATGCTAACAGGGTCAAATAGACCAGATCAGAAGAACTGTATAGAAATTCAGTGAATGTGGGATTTATGTCCGGACGTAACGCAGCGTTACCTTGCTTACATTTGCAGTTATCCTAGTAAAGGTGCGGCGTCGTACCATTAACCCCGACTGACTAACACTTCTTTCTGACCCACACAGACCATGTACAGTCGCACACTTAAAGGAGCTAAAGTGCATAAAGTGCTAAGCTCTTCACTATAGATGAGGACAGTATCAGTGAAACGCTTCGTGCTCTGTTGTGGTAATTGTCAGCCTCCATCTGTGATGAGCTGTGTTTCTTTGTCATGGTTTGCTTTGGTGTAAAAGCAGCTGCTGCTAATGCTGGAATAGCAACTTTTCCTACAGGAAGTGACATCACTCAGTGTTTCAAGCGTCTGAAGAGGCATGCCTTCTTCTGTCTGATTTGTATTTGTATAACTTGAGAAGAGAAATTGAATTACTGCTTACGGATTACTGTAAAAATGTGTGCATACCCCACTTACACAGCTGGAAGTTAAACAGCTGGAAGATGTGAATGTGGTCACATTGCTGTAGTGCATAAGACAAGAAATACACACCTTCACACTCAAACAAGCATTATAAGAGCCGTCAGAGGACTAACACCAGTTACTGTTACTGTTAAACCCAAATACTGTTTATACTGCAGCACTTAGACACGTGCTTTAATAGAGAGGTTTAGAATTAGAGCCGCAGAATCGAGTCTATTCATACAGCACTTAGCACTTAGTCAGCTTGCTGCTGTAAACACCCTGAGAACAGGAGTTATATTTGGTGTATATACGGTAAGGGTTCAATTAGTGGAACCAGAGTGGATTCATCATTTCAGCGTGTTGTGGTTTTGGCTCGAACAGCTGTCTAGGAGTACTGTGAGGATTTGGGACGTGTTGCAGTTGTGCAGAGATCAGCAGGAAGTTGCATCAGCAAATGGCAGCCTTTTCAGTGTTTTTCCCAGAATGTCGTAATAGTGCTTCTTTTCAGAAGAACGCACGTGCTGTTCTGCTGGAGCCTGGAGGTAAACACTCTTTCTTCTGTCTCAGGGCTGGAAGTTAAAGCTCACTGCTTTCTAACAGACACTGAAATGTGTCTGTAGCATTGAGTGAATGCTGAATCCTGTCTGGTCAGTTTAAAGATTGAAGTCGGGGGAATCAGAGTGTTTTCACTGGCGCCTTGTTTTGATCGCACCTGTAAATCAGAAGGAAACCAAAGCGGCTCAAACTTCAGTCTGTGCAGTTAAAGCAGTGCTGATAATAAATCAGTCAGTCTCACTCAGTGAGATCATCATGTGGCAGAGATTTATGCTCCATGGCCGTCAGTGGCTTACAGTGTTGTTATCTGTATGTAGAGCGAGCACGGACTTGCACTGTATTTGCGTCTGCTTCAGCGAGGCCTGACGGTTAAGATTGTGGCAGCGTGTTGTGAGCTGCATCATCTCCTCTGGCTTTTTGACAGTTACTTTTTCCATGGTTTTATCCTTTAAGATAGCAAGGCTGGCTTAACTGGTTTTGGGGCCCCTGCACAGTGTAAACCAATGAATCCACCCACGCAACAGTAATCAAACCACCATGAGTTGTCTCCTGTTAAATCATCGTCCTTTGGATCTTTATGCTGTGCTTATACCGTTTAATGGTGGCACAGTGTTACTGAACTGGATGTGCAGGCGTGCATAAAGACTGTATAATGTGTATGTGCTGTTAGTGGGGTGGGCTGGGAGACTTTCCCGATTTTATATGAACTTTGTACTTTTAACTTGGATATTGTTTGTATTAGTTTCTTTTACTAGGAGCTAAATTTGGTACGAGGTGTCTCGTATCTGCTGAGATCCGCACTCTCGTTTGTGGTTCATGACAAATAAAAAGTAAAAATGAAATGAAATGAAACGGGGGTGTCAGGCTCAGTTTCACTAAGGACCACATGGGGAACTGAGAGTCGTCTACACGTCAGTCCCGCCGACATGCTCCAGGATCATCTAAATGCCGTCTCAACCGCTTGTTTCATGTCCCTGAACCAAACGGAGTGTCGCCGTCTCAGTGACGGGAGGCTCGGAGAAATATTTAGGTGAAATATAAATATTTTTGCCCTCCTTTGTCTTCTGTGCACTCAGTGCTGGAAACTGTTCCTTGAAAACGTGTTCTCACACCCCCACCTGTGAACGTATCTGCCTGCAGCATCAACTTCCCCTTGTATGCCACCTTTTTTTCCACCAGCTTGTTGGCTTCCAGCTGCAGTGTAGAAGCGCCTGTCGTTTCGGTGCATTGTGTGCACGAGGCACAGTTTTGTGTGAAGGCTACAATCGGTTAGTTTTAATTCTAGTCCTTTCATAAATTCTCTTACTACAACCGCAGCAGAGTAGAGAGTACTCATTCAGGTGCAGGGCGAACATGCAAATGCCACACAAAGGCACCAGCCTACAGAATCAAACCCACAACCTTGTTTCTGTGACGTGACAGCGCTAACCACTGCATCACGGCGTCATCGGGTGTGTTTTTGAGATGCTCCCTGGAGATAAACACAGGAGTGAGAGTCAAAGTGAAGGACTGTAAAGGAGGTCAGCTCGTCTCCTGTGCAGTCCTGGTGAGCCGTTTGCAGCCACACGAGCTGTGCAGTCAGTCACATGTGTGCAGCGTGGTGGTGGTGGGGTGGGGGGAGTGTTTCTCACAGATGGTGCAGCTCTCTGTTTCACTTCTCAGATGGGACCTCGGCACTTGTGCAGGGGCGTACAGGATGTTGAGCAGCGGCAAAGCATCTAAATCAAAGTAGAGAACTACAGACTGAGCGCTGTGTGTCTGTAGGTGGCTGAGGTCATGATGCAGCATCCTTGGGTGACAGGTAGAAAGAGTGGGCGGGCGCTGTGAGAATATGTGTTAGTCAAACGGATGCAGGACGCACGTACTCTTTTTAACTTTAAGCACATGCATGCAGATAAGCAGCTAAGATGTTTATGGGCTTATTAAGGACTAAAGCAACGTCTGGAGAAGAGCAGTAATCTAGATTTATAGTAACATGTTTCATGTAGATAAAAGTAAAACCAGAGCTTTAGTGGCTAATTATAGTTGCTGGGTCCTTAAATGACCCTGAGCCTTTTACGAAAGACGTCATCAGTGGAGCAAATTCTCTCTTTTCTAACAGTGGTGGATACGGCTGAAAGAGGCTCGTGGTGTGTTTCACCAACTATTTTTCTTTTCTTAAATTGATTCCCTTCTTTTTCTCTCAAAACCTGAATCATAGGTTAATTAGAACCTGCCAAGCAGGGTTCACATCCTCCTCTTTTGCTCCTACTGAACGCTGCTGCTGGACTAGAGCTGCTATCACGTCCAGTAACTACTGTGTCACTGGGCTCTGTTCCCAAACGTTCCCATGTTGGGAAACCCTGTGACGTGTATGAAGAGACACGTGAAAAAGGCTTTTGTCCAGCATTGCCGTGTCATTTCCTGTCAGTCGTTCTGTCTGCTGGCACATGTTGAGCAGTAACGAGATGTCAGCAAATATCCTCACCTTGATATAATAATGATATTCAGCCCTGAAATGTGTGGCATGTTGAAAAAAGTTTTTGTTCACATAACGCACATTCAGATTACTCAGTGGACATCTCCAGCCATAACTCAGAAACTGAGAAGTCCACGCAGAGATAAAAGAAATTCCAAAAGTGGTGACATAACCTGCTTTTGCACTTCCACGCTACGACAGACGGACTGTGAATAGTAACCAGAATTCCAGTATAGCTACACGAATCTAATGTGGATCAAATTCCAGCTTCCCCTGAGCTGCTGCCAAACAGCTATGAGTCATCCCGTCTTGGCTTCCATGGGAAAAATGAAAAGAAGAAAACCAGAGTGGAAGTGGAGTACGATCATTTATGCAGATGTGTAATTATGTTGTGGTGAGACCTCTACAGTAGCAAGGCTTGTATCTGTTTTCTGATGCAGTTGTACGTTGTGAGATTTTCTGTGATGACCAATAGGAGCACTGATTATTCTGTTTTATCCTGTCAGTCCAGCCTCCTGACTGGTTCAGATCACGATTGTCGTGTTTTGTTTTGGGGGCTTTGCTTTGAGTAAAGCAGTGCTGATGTTTGCCTCTCACAAGGACGTGTGGTCTCATGTGCTCTCACCAATAATTTAAATCTGTAGTAATGACATCAAAAATCTGCCTATAACTTCTTACATTTATAACAAAAAAAAGATGGCAGACAGTGAAACGACTGTGGATGGTGAGTCATATATAGAGACTGTATATTAATGGCTGTCACACTCTGTGGCTGTCCAAACATGCACAGAAATAGCACAAAGTTTAAAGAGTTTAGAATGTTTTCACTTTTAGTTTTGTTTAGTTTAGCTTTTCAGAAATTCTTTTAACCTCCACACTTTACTTCCGCAACCAGTAAAACCACTCAATAAAACACCCCATCTATAAAACCAGCCTACTGAGTACAGGATCCCACTGCCAAAAACAGATCCTGGGAAGAAGCCACAGTGGGTGTGGCACCACCAAACTGCAAGTCATGGTCTCACCAGAAATCCAACTAGCAATTTCCCCCCAGATAGGATCGACATGTCTAGCATTATAGGCAGCACTAGTGTCTCATTTGCAATCGCTTTAAGGAAGCACTGGTATAAAAACACCGTGTGTGCTTTCGATTTTTCAGCGGTGAAGAATTTGTTTGTACAGACTGGTTTAAGGTTGGTTTCATGCTTGTCTTTGGACGGTGGGAGCCACACAGAAAGAAAAGAAAGGACCCATTGGGCTCATTGATTTGAACCCAGCACCTTCTTGTTTTGAAATACAACATTTCATCAGACCGGCGGTCACGCAGAGCTGAAATTCATCATTCAGAGTGGCACCGGCGCTCTGCTGTGACCAAGCGCTTGCTTTTAATCTACATCCGCTGAATCTAAAAACTAGACTAGTTAGTTTAATCTAGACCTGCAGATGCTAGCAGGCAGGGCATGCATGGACCGCTATAACCAAGGGGCCGGCATGGTGTACAGAATCCTCTGTGCCGAGTATGGCCTGGAAGTCCTGAGGTCAAAATGGTAGACGCCCCCGAGCGTGGTCGAGACTGAGTAAGAGTGACAGCAAACGAAATGGGTGAAGCGCTTTGAGTGGTCAGAAGTAGAGCAGGGCGATATGGCCAAAAATATTTATCACGATATATATTTGAAAATTTGCGATAACGATATAACCGACGATATAATTGATGCGAGACAAAATACAACTCCACAACATTACTAGCGCAAAAAGACAACCTTCCATTTATTTTCACTTAAACAAGAAGCTGGTTTTTATGTACATTAAAGCTTTATAAAAATGTAACAGTGCAAATGCAAACTCCTTGCTGAAAGTTTAACCAAAAGGCATTTCCAGTAGAAATGGGCTGACATATCCTGAGCATAACCATGTATAATATCCACTGAAGTTAAAAAGAGGTGCTTTGCAACATTAAACTGCAGTGTGCAGTACGCATTTTTCGGACCATAAGGTCCACAGGATTATAAGGCACATTAAGCGAAACAAAGCAGTCAGATAAATCAAACTTTATTAAACTCATTCTTCTTGCTTCCTCCATTTCTGTACCATTGATTCATTAATGTTGAATTCTCTGGCAGCTGCTCTATTCCCATGTTGTTGCAGTATATTAATGACTAACCTCGTATTGTGGATGGATTATCTCAGTTGTTCTCCTGACTGAAGTTTGGTCCGTTTACAGCATCCTGCCATGCGATTGCATTTGTCTCTAACCATGAAGAACCTTCACGTTAACTTTTATAAGTGGAAAAGTGTTAGTGTTCGTCCTCCAGCTTCACTGTTTATGTTATGCTAACATAGCTGTGTCGCTAGCGATCACGTAGCACATCATTATATACCAGCTAGCCCAACTTCAGTAACCCTACAAACGTCACTGCTGTTTAGTTTCCTGTCTTCATTTATGTTGGAAGTGATAGCAGAGCTGTACGTTTGATTTTTTTCAGAAATCTCTCAGTCAGAACATGCAATATCATGCTTAGGTAACTAGCGAAACTAGCGAGCTAACTTCCGCTAGCTTCCTGCTAACTTCTAACTCCGTTAAATGTAATAACTTTTGTTTTCATGGATGCCTGGAAGTTAAACTTTATAGTTACACCTGGTAAAGCAGCAATGCTGATCGTTTTATTAAAGATGAAAGAATTTAGACAGTTTTTAACTCTCAGTGATGCTGCAGTGTTGTTTGACCTGAAGCATACAGAGTTTAGGACCCAGATTACTCCCAGATTTAAGAGCATCTTAGTCCGACAAATATGACAATAACGACGGCCGCTTGCATGTTCTGCAAAGAAATGTGCTTTGTTGTGTATCTGACGGACAAACACCAAACCAGTTCCACATCACTGAAGTTGCACCATTTTTACAAACCAATTCTGGTTCATCTGTTTCACTCAACAATCGGCCATGTGCGTATGAAAACAAAGGCACTGCGCATGCGCGTTTTACTCCCATTCTATCGCGATATTTCATTTTCCTATCGTTGCCTAACATTATACCGGTATTACCGTGAACGGTATAATATGGCCCAGCCCTAGTCAGAAGAGTAGAAAAGCGTTATATAAGAACCAGTCCACTTACTATTTTACGGTGTCTGGACTCAGTGAAGCCCTTCAAAAAGCAGCTAAAGACCTTTTTATTTCAAAAAGCTTGTATTTAGACCAGGGTTGATTTATTTAGAACTGCATTGTGATTTGTTGTCTGTGAAAAGTGCTGTATAAACACATGTTACTTACTGAAACCTCTGGAGCGATCAGGCTATATTTTTACATCTCAGCTTTCTCATACAGTGAAAAGAGAAAAGCCTCAGTGCTGTGCAGCCTACTGAGAGCGAGCATTTTTCTATGTCAGCTGTGACTCTTCTACTCTTCGTAGCCACGTTCATGGTTTAGAGCTTGACTGCTACCCTCTGCTAAAATCACTTCACAATACTTTAAAAACATTGTCCAGAAAGAGTTTGCCTCTTATTAGAGAGGGAGGACCTCCTATTTATGACAGGATGCTTCCTGTGATGAGAGATGTTTTATGAGAGGTTTAACTGATGTCTATTTTTTAATTTCACTGGACAAGCTATGCTTGCCATTGCACATTCACAGGCCTTTAAACCCAACCACCGAAACCTTAAAACCACATCTTTACCTTCAGACAGCAGTACCAGAAAAATGTCCTCACAGCGATGTTGTAATCTTCACAAAGATAAGTTGCCAAAAGGAAGGCAGGTGGTTGGATCCCTGACAGCTCCAGTTTGTATGCCAGATTATCCTCGAGCAGTATCCTGAACCCTGAATTACTCCCGGTGTGTTCATCTGAGAGTGAAAGATGTTAACGGTGGAAAGTATGTAGAAAGCCTGTCACCGGAGTCTCTCACCTAAAAGTAAAGGCAGACTATCGGCTGAGAGCATAAACTGAGAAAAGCATTTCTGAAGAATATGCTAAACTTGAGTGTCACATGGGCTCAATCCCAGCATCGCAGCAACAGGCTCTGCAGGCAAAGAGCTTTTATTTCTTTTGACATTCAGGAACATGTGATACTAAATGTTACATTCTGCTCTGTCTCACAATCATAACGAATTTTTCCAAAGATTCCTGGATTCAGACGTGGGTCCAGATTGGTGCAAAGCCCCACCTCTGATGAGATAAACCTGTTGTAAAGAAAATAACTACATTGTAGCGCTAAGTGTTACCTGATGTTGAAGCCATGGAAGAACAAGCGACAGGCTGAGATTATTTGGTAGTGCAGCTCTTCTCTAACCCTCGTCCTGCTGCTTCCTTTGTAGATGATGTGTCTGCTGACAGCAGTGCTGAATTTCCAGACCGGGCATCCATGATGGAGGTGCGTCTGCAGGCACAGGAGGACGAGATCACACTCCTGAAATCCTCTCTGGCTGACGCCCTGCGCAGGCTCCGCATCCACGATCAGGTCCTACAGTTACTGAAGCAGCAGGTCATAGCAGGTGGGTGATGTTAACTGAAAACTGAAACTAGTGTGGCTCGTCCGTCTCCGTTCATATAAAAGTGATTAGACTTGCAGAGTGCAGCTGCACACGCAGAAGAAACTAATAATCCACTTTGATCTACTCAGTGAACCCGAGTGCTGCACGGCTGCTAAGCCAAGCATGCTGCTCAGATTGTTCCAGCAGCAGCAGAAAGTTGTCCTCCAGCTCAGCCAGCGATGGGATCCGGCACCCTGCTACGAGGTACTACACCTTCCAGCCAAGGGCTTAAACGCTCAGGACGAACGACGAGGGGTCGTTGTGTTGTATTAGACAACACGCTTGTCTATTCAAACTGTCGTTGTGCTCATATGTCTGTGTGAACTGCCTGTATGACTGCTTTGTGTTGTTCTCAACCTTTGAACTCTCCAGCCAACTGTCAGACACCACCGTGACCAATGCAAACAGCCAAAGAGGAAGCTCGGCATCCACGGACATCCAAACCGTTCCAGCAACAGTGGACAAGTCGACCCAGACAGAGTCGACCCCGTCAGGCCAGGACTCGGCCCAGGACAGGGTCCCTCTCCACGGACGAGTCCAGAGCCTGCAATTGGAAGATGCACTCGTGGAAGGTCCTTCTGTATCTGAGGGAAACCGGGCCAAACTCCACCGTGTCCCTGGTATGGAAGAGGAGGATGAGGAGCCAGAAGAAGATGAAGGAGGAGGAAGAGGGGAGCAGGAAAAGGACCTAACATGGGCATCATCAGTTGAAGAGCCCATTCAGCCCACCACCATCAGAGGCCTCCAGAGGGAGGACCTCCTGGATGGCAGCTGCTCTCCGGAGGATCCAGGCTCAGCCTCGGCCTCATTCAAATCTTCAGACCAGAACCTCAGCTGCCGCTCTGGACCGCTGTCTCCCATCCACGAAAGAGAGAAGGCTCTGTGCGTGGTCCTGCCTCATTGCCGCGTTCTTTACAACCTCAATCATCTTTCCTTAATCGTTGATTGATTGCATGACTTTTAAGAACGAATCAACACTAACACTGACTTTCCAGATTCTGGCTCTGCAAACCCCAGTTGTGCTGCAGCCCGCTTTATGAACCAGACATCCTCAGGTTTGCAGGGTGTGTCATGCTGCGTTAGAATATGTCACCACCCGGGTGTCCTGTTCTGCTGTCTCGGTCACTAAAGTCCACACGTGCTTTCTTTTCAGTGTGTTTGAACTGGAGAAACACAAAGCTAAAGTCTAACTCATATATCCATATTAAGCTTCAAAGCACCCAGAGATTTGAATCCACTGGAAAATAGAATGAGAAGTAAACAAAAGGCATGTCTGCAAGCTGCACGGTGTATACTCCTGCTGCGTAGCTGCAGAGCGCCTCAAAATGACTCAGTGTCATGATTCTGTATGTGACACGGCGCCAGTAAGGATCTGTTTTTTTCAACTGGGTTTTGCAGATTTGCACAAACTGTTTCAACAATGTTTCACTATAATTAAGCTTGTAATCGCTCCTAATATCTTTGTGATTAAAACATATTCTCTTACAGCAAAGCATGTCTTCCATAAAGGACTACCTTACTAATAGGTGGGGACCACAGGGCAGGGCTCTGCTTTTGTTTACTGCTTTGGTTTACTTTGTTTACTTGTGCATGTGCTCTGTGTTTTGCCCTCCCTCCTTGTTATTCCTTTGAAAGGGTTTCCCAGAACATCAGTTTGACTTTTGCCTCTGACAAAAGCTCATGTGGGCCTCCAGGATCAAACTAGCACAAATTAGTATTCACTGCTTTAGACACATTAAGACTTTCAATATGAACTCAGAAGCTATTTTCACCATTGCAATCCCCTGCAAGCTGTCCAAACGGCATTAAACCTTTAGAATACAGAATAAAGAGTAATTATATTTTCAAATTTCAAATTTTAAATGATTTTGTTTCTGGTTACATTTTGAGAAATTTGGTATGTTGCTGAGATTTCAAACTCAGATGACATTACTACAAATAAATTTCATCTAATCGAATAAATTAGTCAAACTGTTTCATCAGGTCAGCTTCTTCCTCTTGTGTGATTGTTTGCATGGCCTTAACATTGTGTGTGTGTGTGTTTTAATCTCAATATTAAATGTTACTATTGTGCTTACAAAACTATTTAAACGTAACACTGGATACTTTCAGTTTGTATTTTATGATGCGTTTGTGTTGTAGAGCTCAAAGCAAACACAAGCCGACCTGTTTTCAAAGTGTCTGTTTAGGCAACAAATTGTTCCTTGTAGGTTTAAAAAATTTTAAATCCACACACAAATATTGTTTTTGTGAAGCTACAGAGCTTCTACTAGTTCTGACTGATTGTTTCCAGAATGTCCAGAATCAGAGTTCAAATAATTTGCAGATCAGTGGCAAAAAGCACGTTTGTCTCTGAAGTTAGCATAAATTTTCAGTAGCACTGTTTTTACACCTATAAGGAGGTCTTTCACACAATTGGCACAGTGACAGGTGTAGTAGGCGGGGCTTGGCAAACGTTATTTATCCTTTGATGGAGAATGTAGGTGCAGCGGGGATTTGTGGGTGCTTCGCATGCAGAGGGATAGGTGCATTAAACTGTCTTGAGTCTGTTAAAGCTGACTCGGTGTTTCTGTGACGCTTTAGGGTTCGTAGAAACAGCGAGAAACTAGGGAACCCTGAAAGGCAGAGGAAACGTCTAGACAAGAAGGCAGCATCTTCAGCAAACCTCCTCGCCCGCTCCCCAAGCCTGGAGAAGTGAGCCATCCTGCCATCACTCACAGATGTCACCACACCGCTCGCTTTGTCCCACGGCTGCAGCAGCCTCGCATTAAAGGGACACTTGTTGGAAGTCACCCTGTGAAACACTCATAAATACACATAATGCGATTGTGAAGCAACAGTCTGTGAAATGGCTTCTAATGTCTTGATTTTTCTCTCCGCAGCCGAGCTAAAGAGCTTATCGCCAGTGCAGGTGAGGTCATTGACAGCATCTTCATCAACAGAGGCCTCTGAGCCAAACTCCATACAGGCCCCAGGGTTCAATCAGGAGTCAGCCCACCACCGTTTCACTGAAACGCACTTTGCTGAATTCAAAAACAGCTTCTACGATCATCGTTGCATGTTGTTGTGTTTAATTTAGGTACTTTTCCAACATGATGGTCTGGCCTGGCTCCAGTGTTGGCAGGCCTGAGCTGTGCTGTGCTTCTGTACTTGTGACACAGAAACCCCGTTGGTTCACACATGTAGTCATTTGTGTAAAAATGAGTGGATTTCCCAACCAACCACACTTTTGTTTTGCATAGCTTTTATGAGCATTGGCCTTCAGTCTGGTTCTGGTGGTTTAGGCTTCATTCCCTTCACCAATCAGGCTCAGCCACTAGTTTATATCTATTATAGCCCCTTACATGAATAGCTGCGTTGGGGGAGGGGGGGCTTTTGAAGGATGGACCACTTTTAAACCTGTGTAATTTACTTGGACCACATCACATACTTGTTAATATAAAACTCTGACAGTTCTTGACGTAGTCAAATGCAAGAATGCATTTCATAAATTTGAGACTTTAGATCAGGGCGTCCAACTCCAGGCCTCGAGGGGCGCTGTCCTGCAGGTTTTAGACCTCACCCTGAGTCAACACATCTGAATCACATGATTAGTTCATTACCAGGCCTCTGGAGAACTTCAAGACATGTTGAGGAGGTCATTTACCGTTTAAATCAACTGTGCTGGATCAAGGACACATCTAAAACCTGCAGGACACCGGCCCTCCAGGCCTGGAGTTGGACACTCCTGCTTTAGATGATATGAAAAACGTTGTGCTTTGTTCTGTCTCGAGTAGGGCTTTCTCAAACTCTCAGGATCGTTTCCACAGCACTATATCCGTCAGAGTTTGTTTGTTTTTGGGTTTATCATTTTATAGTTCTCTTACCCTTTATGGCTTTTATATTACAATTTCAATTTTTTTCAATACATGCCAGGTGTCTTCTTGTGCCAGTACAGGATATGATGTCATCGGCTTGTTTGGTTGGTTGGTTGCAGTCAAGGTTACGTTAGCTAACTAGAACCAATAACTCAGGAGTAAACAAGCGGGTCACTTTTGTGCCGTCCAACATAAAACATAAAACAATGACTTTTATGTTAAGAAATCAAGATAAAGTAATCCAATCAGTGAGATGACATAAAAAACTGTCTCCAAATAGTGTGGCATCGCTTCCTCAGAGCCTCTGCCTCATTGGTGTTTTTTATTTTTGTTTTTTTTCTATCGCGCACATCGACCCTTTTTTAACGAAAAGGTTTACATTAACAAATTGATGCCATTTCTCACCAACAATGCTCCATCTGGTGGCAGATGGGTGCATAACATCTATGACACGATAATTTACCGGCACTGGGCAACAATTAAAATTTTAACAGTTAGGTTAAATGACTAGAACTTATATTACTCACTACTGACAACAGCGACGGCTAGTTGTGCATACTATACCTTACACATGGATCCTGGAATAACTAGAACTCCACAAGATCAACACGTGCTTTCATCTAAAATTTGATGGGAATATGGCGAAAAATACTAGAGGCCAACTTTAAGCCTGAGTCCCCATCAAGGGAAGGAATCGTCAAGGAGATGCTGTGTCCCACTGTTGTTCTGCACAGGTCTGAACCGCCTCAGTGAGGTCATTAACAAGACTGGTTTCAGATACCGACTATGACATTATCCACTTCCTCTACATGAATGCCATGAGTGAGCAAGACATCGGCTCACTGATCCACACCACTTTATTCTACAGCAGTGGAATCTCATGCAAACTGGAGAAGTGTAGCTGGATGGTAAGAAAGCGAGGGAAGGTAGTGAGAACTGAGGCGATTACACTACCAGAAGGAAACGGTGTAAACATCAAGGACAGCCTCAAGTACCTGTGAATCCCACGGGCAAGTGGGAACCATGAAGAGGCCGCTAGGAAAGCCGCATCCACCAAATACATACAGAGTAACCCAAGTCCTCAACTGAATTGGAAGAACAAGATTTAGGCAATAAATGCCTACGCCCTGCCTGTCATCGGATACTCTGATTGGATAATAAAGATGAGGAAATTCCTTACCGTGCATGTAGAGTTTCAGTCCAGCATCATGAGACTGTACACTAAGCACAAGGTTGGAGGTCGAGGACTACTGAATGTGAAAACCATTATCCAGGATGAAACTGATGGAAAGATCCGCACATCAGGAACACAACGGATGCTGTGTTTGGTGAATACAACTGGCAGCAGAAATCTGAGAAAGAAAATCAGAAATTACATTGCAGATAGAAAAAGTGTCTGTTACTGAGAAGCCTGCCAGTGGCTGGACTGAAAGACAGCACAGAGGCACTAATCATGGCAGCACAGGAACAAGCTCCGAGCACAGGATCCATAGAGGCTGGGGTCTGTCACAGCAGGTAAGACCCCGGGTGCAGGCTGTGCAAAGATGAGACAATCCAGCACCTAACAGCAGGGTGTAAGATGCGAGCAGGCAGCGCATACTGGAACGCCATAGTATTATACAAGAATACAGGAATGTATTTCATGCAGAGTATGGCCTGGAATTCCCGAGGTCAAAATGGGATCCGAGAATTACTGAGCTAAGATTATGTGGAACTGGACATAGTAGTTTTGGGCAAGCAGAGGAAGACGACTGCAGTGAGATGACTCCAGAATCACCATACCAACAGTAAAGTTTGGAGGCGGGAACATCATGGTGTGGGTCTGTTTTTCAGCATACAACACTGGCACGCTTCATTGAAGGAAGGATCAATGGAAAAATGTACAGAGACATTCTTGATTTAAAAAGAAAACCAAGCTGCTGCCAGCTACCAGGATGATGAAGATGAGACCAGGGTGGTCATTTCAGCAAGACAATGACCGCAACCAAGCCCCACACAGCCAAGGAAACTGGATTTATTTTAGAGAAGATGAAAGCTGTAGATATTTTCAATAAAAACCTTGCTACAGTGTGATGTTACCAAACAAAACTGTGGCTCCACCGTCATGCACTTACACAGGAACTGTTGTATAGCTGCCGGCACTCCAAACTGTTCTAGCGTTTTCTGGCCAGTCAGACAGAAAGTTAGTCGGTCTCAACATTCACATGTCGTTAAGCTCATCCTTAATGTTTTACTTTACTTTGAGTCCCATAGAAACCGGCCAAGAAAACATGATTCGGCGTGGATTCTAAAGTTTGTGGGTGTAACTGATGTTAACGGAAGATTTAACCCTCTGAAATGTCTAAAGCTATAGTAGGCTATAAAGCTGTAGGTCAGCTGTGATTTAATGCACAGGGGATCTATTTGTTCGTCTGGCTAACCTTTATTTTTTCTCATTTACACACAGGATCCCCTGGCTCCAGAAGAGGAACCTACAGCCAAGGTAAACCTGCTCTTATGCAGCTTTATGTCTTCATCGTCTTTCATGGGGAGGTGGACAGGCTGCTTTTCCAGGAGTGTCTCACTCCCATTCTTGCTGCTGCTGCCAGTTGGCAACTGAGAGCTAGTTTTTTAAAAATCAAATTATTCTAAAAAAGTAACCCAAGAAGTTTGGAACTGTGACTCACTCTCGCTCACTTGAGGAAGCAGACCGTTGACGACTTTTGGGTGAATTTTCTCTGCAGGGCTGTGTAGACAGAGGAAGCCCACAGATATCTCACACAGGCCCCACTTGGTTGTGCAAACATCACATTTCTTTATGGGCGAGCCCACTACGGGTCCCACGTGAGTTTTCTGTGATTAAGAACAGTTTGGTGATGAATCTGTGACACAAACCCATTGTTTGTTTTTCAGGACAGTCAATCAAAATGTTTATCCGAGGCCGACCCATTACCATGTACATCCCCTCCAACATCCAGAACTACGACGAGCTGAAGATGGAACCTCCCTCTGAGAGACTGGAGCTGGACTGGGTGTATCCTTCCACAATGCCACGTATTTGCGAGGGTTGTTACATTCAGACGCTGCTGGTTTTACCAGGACTAATGCCTCGTATGGTCTATACTGGTCTGGGTGCAATGGTTATAGCTGGCCTGCTCGAACTAAAGCAAGGTTCAGCAACACAGTTTTGTGTGTGATTTGTTTCTTTCTTGTATCTTGTTGTTACCTTAACGCTGTTCTGCTAGCTATGGTTACCGTGGACGGGACGGTCGAGCTAATCTGTATTTCCTCCCGACGGGCGAGGCAGTGTACTTCATTGCCTGTGTGATTGTGCTTTATCACATCAACAACCGCACACAACGGCACTATCGTAAACACACAGACTGCGTCCGCTGGTTAGTGGAATGAAGCTAATGAATAAATCATCCACATGTTGAAATCGAACTTGGCAGTTCAGCTGACTGATTAGCTACATAAAGTATTTGCCCCCTTCCTGATTTCTGTGTTTTGTATATTTGTCACGCTTAAATATCTTAAAATGGGAAAGAAATTTTACTATTAGTCAAAGTAAGTCCAAAATGTAGTTTTTAAATGAGTATTTAACTAATTAAAAACCTATTCAGCAGCTCTAGTCTGAGCTTCTCTCTAATGACTGAATTCTTTGCCCTGTGGTAACGGAGAGGCCCGGAGGAAGCTAAATCCAGCTGTTTGCATCCGTGATCTCATTCTTTCACCTTTAAAAGAAGTAAAATAAACAGTGTTAACAAAAATAGATTTTTAAGACCTGTTTCACTCTGTTAGACAGATGGTTTCTTAATTCAGCAGGTCTGTTGTTATCAGCCTGGGTGCAACTAGTGAAACTGAGCTCAGCTTTTATGAAGTACTCCTGGTCTACGGTGGTCAGTATCTATCGAAAGCGGTGCAAGGAAGGAACTGTTTTGATTAGTGTGAGACTAGACTGATTGCAGATATTTGTGGACAGAGGTCTGTGTGACCTGGTAACAGAAAAACACTTGTGTGTATCGGGAACAAGAGGGAAGCTACTGTCTGCTTTAACCTGCTTCTGAACTCAACTCCATTCCTTGGATTATCACTTGAGTCAAAGTATTTGCACTGCAGATTTTGGAGGGGATAAGCGTGCTGGCGTGCTACTGCATGGCACTGCACCACTGCACCAAAATATGTGATTTTGAGATTTCTTTTAAGAGCCAAGTTAAAATGGGAAACAAGTATGGTAGCATGTGAAGCAGAGACCAGCTGGCAGAAACAGTAGCTGTAGGTCCATGTGACAAAAATGTTTCATTTGTCTTTTGCCACAAAGTCCATGTTCAAATTGTGCATCCATGCATCGTATTTGAAGATTGTATCAGCTATTTACCATTACAACTCTACACAGCTGCAAATGTCTGTTTCTTGACAAGGTTAAAATATCAATACTACAGTCTAAATATCAGGAGAGCTTCTCTTCAAAAACAGAGTATAGACAGGCTAAAGTTGTTCACTGGATGCTATTTGTGCCAAAAAGACAGCATTTAACCTTTGAGTCATTCTCATCGTGCTGCAGCCAAATAAACCTCTGTGACCAAACACAGACGGCATTGTTTATTTGACCGTAAGCACATGTTTGTCATTTTGCCATGATGGATGCAACCCACCACCCTCATGTTTCTGTGCAGCAAACTTGCAAAAGCTTTACACAGAAAATGTCTTTCTCTGCAGTCTCACACTCCATCCTGACAAAGTGCGAGTGGCATCTGGCCAGACAGCAGGGGTGGATAAAGATGGCAAGGTGACTATTGCTGCCCTTAAAATAACACAGCTTGCATCCATAGTTTGAGCGTCACAAGTTAAAAGATGGTCGAACTTTTAAATGATATCAGGAATTGAGATGTGCGGAAACATTCAGTACAGCTTGGTTAACTTTGCAGCGAGTGGCAACAAACGAGTAAGTGATGTTTCTGTGTCTGCGGCAGCCTCTGCAGCTGTGTGTTTATATTTGGGACTCCACCACGCTGGTCACCCTGCAGCAGATCGGACCGGGGACCTTCCAGAGGGGAGTGGGATCAGTGGCATTTTCATTTGCTGTGAGTTGATTGCATCCTGGAACTTCATGTGTTTCCATTCACTTTAACAAGAGCAAGTAGATTTATTTCCCTTAGATTCAGCATGATTTTGGCCCCGCCCCTCCCTGAGCCTGGGTCTGTCGGAGGTTTCTTCCTGTTAAAAGGGAGTTTTTCCTTCCCACTGTCGCCAAAGTGCTGCTCACAGGGGGTCATGTGATTGTTGGGTTTTTCTCTGTATGCATTTTTGTAGGTTCTACTTTACAGTATAAAGCACCTTGAGGCGACTGTTGTTATTTGTTGCTGTGTAAATAAAACTGACGTAAAGACATTATGTAATTCTGCTTTCTTTTTTCTGGTGGTGTGTTTTAGGACGCTGGATCATTTCTGTGTGTCATTGATGACTCTAATGACCACATGCTGTCACTGTGGGATTGCACGAAGGGCACCAAGCATGCAGAGATCAAGGTAACGGGAAGACGGTCAACGTCAGGTCCTAATGAGTTTGTTATTGCTTTAACCACCGAATCTATTCAGTAGACATACTGATGTTAATCTTTGACGGCACTCAGATGTTAGAATAACAGCAGGTTATTTCGTTTGAGTGTCGTACATTAAAGACAAATTGATGAAAAGACTCACTGGCAGTTGTTGCAAACACTTGATTGTAGTTATTAAGTGAAGGGGGCAATTATTTATGTAGGTGTAGACAGATTTTGTTCTCTTGTGTAATATTTATAAATATGTGTTTGATGGCATGAAAGTGTCTCTTGAAATCATCAGCGCTTCATCCTGTAACGCAGTGACAGGTACTCGGGTACTGTAGGTCCTTTTTCTCTGGAGATTGTGGGGGGCGGGGCGTTGGCAGCCACGTCTCCCCTCTGCTGTTATGGGCTTTAATCCCAAAATGCCTCATCTTCCCCGGGACCAGTTTCAGCACGTCTGTCATGGCAGCAGTGTAAATGTTTCATACGTGGGCTCAGTGCAAATACTGCATAGGATGGTGTTTGAACTTGTTTGTCACCTCAGGAGAAGAATTGAATGGGCTCGTTTAAGAGCTCCCAGGATCTTCTGTGGCACGTAGCAGGCTGCATGCATGGGCTGAAAACACCGTGTCAACATAGGATTCACAAGTGGTCAGAAAGTCGGTTTATGTGGCCCAAAATGCAAAACTCTGTTTATATTCTTTAAAATACTTAATGTGGTAGTTTGCTCTATGCATGAAACACAAGTGAAGGCAGTACCACACAACCGTGTGACAGTTTCACAACAACGTGCAACATTTTGCTGGCGACATTACCAGTGTTTACAGTGCTACAGTATAGCTCTGAGCTGGATCCTGAGTTGATTCAGAACTTCTCACTTATCTGCTGTTCACGGACTGGGCAACAAAGCATCTTGGGAAAGTAGAGGACTGCCAGCTTGTTGTTCCACGTCCATCAGTCTGACAGCAGGGCTCCAGTAGCAGCTCATGAGCATTTGTTAATGGGACTTCAAGTGTGTCGCGCTGGTCACCTGCTCACTTTCAAGATTAAGAGAAAAAAGATTCAAGCAAAATAAATCTTTCTTTTCTTTCACAGCTCAAAGTTGTTGTTTATGTATCTGATTCAAGAGCCTTAAATTACTTTGAGTGGAGCTGAAGTACGACTGATGTAACAGCACTAACCCTTCTGATGCTGTTGTGTGTTCAGACTACCAACGAGGCCGTGTTTGCTGTAGAGTTTAACCCTCGGGACAGCACCAACATCATCACCTGTGGAAAATCCCACGTCTACTTTTGGACGCTGAGTGGAGGACAGCTCACGAAAAAGCAAGGCATCTTTGGAGTAAGATTAACTTCAGTCGTGTTCGACCTGACTGACATTTCTGTCTTTTTAAACTCACTTAACGTGCGCTAGTGCAAGGAAGCAGTGGAAAATGGAGTTAGCAGCATCTTTCTGTAGAGGCCAAAAGAGGAAGAAGCTCAGCAAAGAGAACTGAAAATTCAACATCTCAAAAAAATGGATGGAAACATGTAAACGATCAGTTATTAGCACAGTTAATATAAAAGATCAAATAATTGTTTATTATTTTCAGAAATACAAGAAGCCCAAGTTCATCCAGTGCTTTGTGTTCAGCCTGACTGGAGATGTTCTCACCGGAGACTCTGAGGGGAACATCATGACTTGGGGAAAATCTGCTGCAGATATCAAAACTCTCGGGAAAGGAGCCAAAGGTTGGTGCTGTGTGTCAGTTCAAAGCCTAGAGAATAAAATGTCAGTATAAATATCATCTCTGTGGAGACACGTCGCTCTCACATGTGCTGGCAACAAACGAGATTTCAAATAAAATAAATAGAAACTTGGCAGAAAGATGAAGAAGTGATGATCCAGTGGGCGGTTTTACACACCTGAGTGACTCCAGGAGCTGTATTGTCAGGGATAATTGGTTTGGTCTCCCAAGCCAAATTAGTCACAGGTGAAGCTTTTATTTATACTGCACATTTAAAACTACAAAGTTCACCAAAGTGCTGCACATCAAACGTAGGGTCTATATGCTTCAGCGAAAAGGAAAGTTTGAAGCCTAATCTTGAAAGTAGAGATAGTGTCTGTCTGCTGAATCCAAACTGGAAGCTGGTTCCACAGAAGATTATTTAAAACTCCCTAAAGATTCTGTTCTGTGAAATGCTTTGAAACCAGACTGGAACACTTGGTGCTGAAGAAAAACCCCTTATACTAAATCTCTGAAATAAAAAGGGTTTAAAGATTAGGCGATAGTTGGAGTTTTGTTTGAACATGTAAATGTGGTGTTTGGAAATTGTTCCTAGTTTTGGCGAGTAAGGGGTGACAAGTTGAGATGTTGGCTTACATCTGGAATCGTGTGACTGAAATGATTTGTTAGCTAATCAGAAGCTTTAAGAACTCAGAGATTTAAATGATAAAGTATAGTGGTGTGAAAAGTGCCTCCTTCCTGATTTCCTATATTTTTGTATGATTGTGCCACTTAAATGTTTCAGATAATCAAACGAATGTAAATATTAGGCAAAGATAACACAAGTCAACACAAAGTGGAGTTTATAAATGAAGCTGTTTTTATCAGGTAGAAAAAAACCTAATTGACCCTGTGTGAACAGAGATTGCACCCCTCCTTTTATAACTTAATGTTTGGAAAGCAAAGTTCAGTCTCTCTAGCCACACATCAGCCTGATTCCAGCTGTTCACAACCAAGAAATCAGTTAAATAGGACCTGCCAAACAAAATCCAGACATCACGCTGCGATCCACATTCAGGAACAAATGAAAAACAAAGGAATTGAGATCTGTCTGGAAAAAGTTATAAATACTGTCGACCATAATATCCTATTAGAGCGATTAGAACATGCTGTAGGTATTACAGGTACTGTGCTGCAGTGGTTTGTATCATATCTATCTAATAGACTCCAGTTTGTGCATGTAAATGGAGAGTCCTCTTCACACACTGAGGTTAATTATGGAGTTCCACAGGGTTCAGTGCTAGGACCAATTCTGTTTACATTATACATGCTTCCCTTAGGCAGCATCATTAGAAGACATAGCATACATTTTCACTGCTATGCAGATGACACCCAGCTCTATCTGTCCATGAAGCCAGATAACACACACCAATTAGTTAAACTGCAGGAATGTCTTAAAGACATAAAGACCTGGATGGCCGCTAACTTTCTGCTTCTTAATTCAGATCAAACTGAGGTTATTGTACTCGGCCCTGAAAAGCTTAGAAATATGGTATCTAAGCAGATTCTTACTCTGGATGGCATTACCGTAGCCTCCAGTAACGCGGTGAGGAACCTTGGAGTCATTTTTGACCAGGACATGTCCTTCAACGCACATATTAAACAAATATGTAAGACTGCTTTCTTCCATTTGTGCAACATCTCTAAAGTTAGAAATATCCTGTCTCTGAGTGACGCTGAAAAACTAGTTCATGCATTTATTACTTCCAGGCTGGACGACTGTAATTCATTATTATCAGGATGTCCAAAAAACTCGCTGAAAAGCCTTCAGTTGATCATGAATGGGCTTTTGGGAGTGTGTACAAGTTTTTATAAAACTTCTGGAATGATTTTTGTAATTCCTTCTTTATACACAACAGTTCCACATCTGGGTCCTTGTTAATTTTGTATACTCTATCTGCTCTTCTGCTTTCTCTGCTTTGGGCTAGCTTCATAATGTTTTTCATCAGAACCATAAACTGAGGGTTGTTTAAGGCGCCGTATTAAGTCTCCAGAGTGGAGACGGTTTCAGGGATCGTCTCTTATATGTATTGTACAAAAACAGGAGTGTGATCGGACAGGTCACAGGTTAATCTGTGGCGATACTTCTGAAGCATGACCTTGTGTTGACCAGGTCCCAACAGGGGCACATCCCCCCTCCTTGCTGAGGGAGAGCCTCAATAAATGTCCCCACACTAACATGTTTCTGTCTGACGTCTCAACTCAGAGTTGTAAAAAATGATTATTATGAAGAGAAAAGGAAGAAACCACGTTAATTACTCTCCATAACCATGAGAAGAATATAGCCACTCTTACCCAAATATCAGATTTGTAAAACAATCCCAGATCTTCAGGCGTCACTGTCTCTCCTGAACACCTGAAGCGGATGCCGCTCCGGCGTGACGAGCCCCTCTCTCGGTGTCTGCGTGCCGTGCGCCAAGCGGACAGCAACTGGATCACTTCATGTTCTGGGGTGCTGTAGGTTTGAGCACAGTGACAGGCAGTCACCACATCTCTTGTTGCTTCGCCTTGTATAGGCGAGTGCCGTAGTCAGAAAAAAACCCGCAGGATCGGGGGTTTGAAACTTGATGCGGTTTCTCAAAGTATCTTTGCCTCCCTGTATTCGTTGCGTCTCCTGAGGACCACAGAAGGACAGTCGTGGTCCACGAAACTCTTCATAAAACACCACCTCCCTCTGCCATGCTCTATGAAGAACCTCATTTTTTTCATACGATGGCTCCCAAACATCACGACAATGAAACTTCTGTTACGTTTGTCTAATATTTAAGTGTGTTTGATGATCTGAAACTTTTAAGTGTGACAAACATACAAAAAATGGGAGATCAGGAAGGGGGCAAACACTTTTCACACCAGATTTTACAGGTTAAATGAATTTTTGGTGTCGTGACTTCCCACAGAAACCTACCAGATCATGCGACAGACCAAAGCACACGAAGGCAGCGTGTTCACCCTGTGCACTCTACAGGGCGGAGGCCTGCTCAGTGGAGGAGGGAAGGACCGTAAAATAATCCGCTGGAGCGCTGATTTGGCACCTGAAAGAGAGTGTGAGGTGAACTACAGCTGTGTGTGTGTGTGTGTGTGTGTGTGTGTGTGTGTGTGTGTGTGTGTGTGTGTGTGTCACAGCTGGTGGAGAGACTAATTAAGGCAGTTGTTCAGATTCCAGAAAAGTTCGGGGCGGTCCGCACTATCGCAGCCATGGACGAAGAGGAACTGTTAGTTGGTACGACTCGAAATGCCATCCTCAGAGGAACCTTCTCAGACGGCTTTGTGGCCATAGTGCAGGTAAGCTAACGACCTCACAGGCATCAGTGCTGTCAGGTCTGTAGATGCTTGCTGAGAATTTTAGTACCAAAAGATAAAACGTGCATTTTATACTTTTGTCTGATATATGATTTATAGACAGCTTAAACATTTAATATAAGCATCTTCCAAGTCTTTCACAGACTGGATGTATTTGCTACTATCACCTGATGCACAGTTAAGCAATCGGAATAGTTAGGAAAATGACGTCATTAGAGGTTTGTCCTGCAGAGCAGCCTGTCTGCAGCACTGTAACACAGCAGCAGACATACGACACATAGATTGGTCAGGTGTTGGGTCACATGTAATCTCACTTTAGTATCGTTTTATTCTGAAAAGCGACCTTGGTTACTAGTTGGTTAGTTTTAACCAAGGAGCTGCGGTGTCTAATATCAAACTGATATTGTTTGATGTCTTTTTACTTCAGCTTTGCTTGGATGGAAGCACAGATAACTCTTCTTCTTCTTTGTTTGTATTCTCAGCAGTGCTGATGAGCATCAGTTACTGACTGCCTGGGCTGAATTGTTGTGAAAAGCTGGTTAACTGAAAACTGCTGCAGCTCTGTAATGGTGTCACAGACACCACTTCACTGCAGCAAATGCAGTTTTATGACAGTCCCTGAGCTGAAGTGGCTGTTGGCCCAGGCCTTTGCTGCTGCTTTCCATGTGAAGGGTGAAGTGGAGAGACGAGCGCCTTCTGGGTTATTGAATTGGCTTATTTTGGGGCATTGGCCACAATTGCCCATAACGCTAGCAGCTGGTGCTCTTCTACCTCTCTGGCTCTTGATGTCAGGCTCCTGGGACATCGTGGTTCATCTACTTCTCCCTGCATTTAACCAGCCCTCACCTCTCCCCATAGCCAGGGCATGTATGACAGCTGATCAATGTTGAAGCTAACCCAACATCTGTTACTGCTTCTGCTTCACCTCACACTGTCGAGCATTCAGATGACGGAAGTTTCACAATTTTAAACACACTGAAAAAATTAAAGACATGTCTGTGTCCTTTCAGAAGATATATGTGTATATATGTGAAACCATGTTCAAGCATTAATGTGTGTGCACGTTCAGCTATTGTCGTGTATATGAGAAGCTGTGCATCAGATATCAGGTCTGTACCTAGAAACTGCTCTCAGAGGTCAGACATTTAAATGTTTTAGGGCATTTCTATTTATGTATTTTTAATATAGTGCGCCAAATCACAACAACAGTTACCTCAAGGCACTTTATATTGTAAGGTAGGGCAAAGACCCGTCAATAATGCTGAGAAACAGTTTTACTGTGTTAGTAGTATTGTACCTAGTAGGCCTCTAATCCATTATTCGAGTCCTCTTCTGGCCTCTAATAATGGATTAAAATTCATTATTAGATAAATAATGGAATTTTAAAATTACTCTCAAATATGCTGTTAAACTGCAACACCACTTGTTGCTTTCATTTGTATTCCTTTGTGTGTCTGTGTGTGTTTCACAGGGCCATGTAGATGAGATGTGGGGGCTGGCCACTCACCCCTCCCAGAACATCTTCCTCACCTGTGGCCATGACAGGCAGGTGTGTTTGTGGAACACCGAGGAACACAAGCTGGACTGGTGCATCACCCTCGAGGTGAGATTCCTGAGTTCCAACCTTCATTCTTTGAGTGCTTTGTTCATTTCTATTCGAGATCTTTTACAGGGAAGTTTACTCCATAATTCTGAATTCTTTCCTGTGTCTCTGGCAGGAGTACGGCCTGTGTGCTGGTTTTTGCCCCAATGGATCGGTGGTGTCAGTCGGCCTCAGTACAGGACGGTAAGTCAAAGCAGCAGCAGTTGTATATCTGAGCTAAACGCTGAAAAATCAAATAAACTCAGCAAACATTTCAGTGTACTCTTACACCCACAAGCTTTAGATATTGAAACTTTTTGGAGAATTTTCACCACAATGGATTTAAAATCAAAACAGTGAAGATGTGATTGAAATGCAGACTTCCAGCTTTAATTTAGGGGGTTTAACAGAAGTATTACTGCCGTTTGTTGCTCTTCATTAAATAAAAAGCCTGTTTTGTTGGGTTACATCAGGTGATTGACTGTTGAAGAAACAAGTTTCTTTGTCTTTAACTCTAAGGGTACGTCTGTCACCATCTTACATGCTGTGATTGCAGCCATTCCCCAACTCTCTGTGAATGGGACTCACGGCCACTGATCAACGGTCATGACAATTGACCTCCCAGCCCATTGTTCCTTCAGTGGTGCTGGTTTCAGTCATTGTGCAAATGTCCTGTTTATAAGATTGGAAACCTGCAGTCAGCTGAGACTGAAGAAGTCCCCTGGATGATGATGAAACGTTTCTCCCACTGAAAACATCCAGATGAACAGAATCAACCGTTTGGGATTTACTCGCCTGGATGATTTTTTATTCTGTCACAACTTTATTTTGGATTCATCTGTCCAAACAGTTTTGTTCCAGAGCTGCGTCGACTCTTTTAGATGTTGTCTGGGAAAATCTACTCTGGTCTTGGTGTTCTTAGGTTCAACCAGTGGGTTGCACCTTGTTGTAAACTCTGTATTTCAGATCATAAAAGCATCTCTTGATTGTAGATTTTGACAGTAATACACCTGCATTCTTCAGTGTTATAAAGGGGTTTTCTTTGATCAACTTGTGTGTGGGGCGATCGTGGCTCAAGAGTTGGGTGTTCGTCTTGTAATCGGAAGGTTGCCGGTTTGAGCCCCGGCTCGGACAGTCTCGGTCGTTGTGTCCTTGGGCGAGACACTTCACCTGGCCGATGGTGCGATATGGCAGCCTCGTTTCTGTCAGTCTGCCTCAGGGCAGCTGTGGCTACTGTAGCTTGCCTCCACTAGTGTGTGAATGTGTGTGTGAATGGGTGGATGACTGGGTGTGTAAAGCACTTGGGGGTCCCTAGGGGGGACTAGTAAAAGCGCTATACAAATACAGGCCATTTACCATTTGTGTTTTGGGGCCTGACACTGAGAGTGCCTCTACCACAGTTTAAGTCTTGGATCCAACTCCACATCTTTATCCATTTAATTTGAAATAATGGGAACAAGCTCACCTGGCAGTTTGCAATTCAGTCACATCTTGATTGTTTCATGTAATATCCAATGATTGGTCTACAGAGGCAAAATGACCAAAAAACAAAAGTAAGGAGAGAAGCTTGGTGTCTTTGTGTTTGGTACAGGGCAGAAGTCGTTGGTAGCCTCTATTAACATAAAGAGTTCCACCACCTGTATTGATTATGACTGTGAAAGCAAGGCGTATACTGGCGAATGATGACCATAAAGCATGCTAAAAGTTTCGTGAAGCTGCACAGTTGTTGATTGTCACTACCAAAGCAGCTGGTATAAAGCTGGGTGATTGCTGTTTTGCATACTGTTGATCATGACACATGGCAGTGAGGGGAGGCTGCACATGGCTGAACCCAGTTGCTGAAAACAAATCAGCATCAGATCATTTTAGTTGACTGGATCTGTCTTTGTTATCAAGAAAAACATTTAAAAAAAGAGATGGAATACATTTTTCCAATTCTGGATACCAAACTGGACTTGAAAGCATTTGTTTATCACCAATACTGCAGTCGATCTAAAACACATCTTCGACAGAGAAAATCAGTTTGAAACAACATTTCATAAACCATAAACTTGATTTCCTCGTTATGCTTCATGACAATCCAACGACTCCCCTCAAAGCACCGTCAAAGAAGCCCGGTCTTCATCGACTCTACAGCCGGACAGCTGGACTGTGACCCATCAACACTCTGTGGCTCTTTAATGTTGTGGTGCCCAGTGTGTGGAGTGATTGTACAGCAATGTTGAAAATGGTTAGTAAGTTATTGAGGATATGGATTAATAGGTAATCATTTTGCTGAGCGTGCAGTTTACTGAAAACAACGCTTAAAGTGAGACAGGTTGTTTTACAGCTGATCAAAGGTTTAGGACCACGTGCCTTTAAAAGGCCAAATCTGTGCAGAAGTGTGGATTCATTCTCATTTTCTGTCACACTGTCAGGATGTTCTGATGGCAAAGGCAAAAAGACGTTCGTGTTTTGAACGTAGTCGGGTTGTTGAACTGCATAAGCAGAGCGCCATCACTGCTGAGGCCGGACACAGATAGGTGGAATTTCTTAAATGATCCTGAGGGTAATGGAAGAAAAAAGTCAAATGGAAGACCCCAAGAAACGTCACCAGCACTGAGCCAGAGGATCCAGTTGGCTGTTCACCAAAACACTGGACGATCCTCGACCCAAATTAAGGGCGTTTCTGGTGCCGACTGCAGCCCGTAACCATCAGACGCCACAGCGACTGTTTGGACTTTGCAGGAGAGCACCAAGCATGGGACATTGAAAGGTGGAAGAATTCTCTGATGAGAACAAAAATGTAACCTTGATGGTCCTGATGGTTTCCAACGTTACCAGCATGACAAGCAGATCCCGACTGAGATGCTATCTACGCGCCACAGTGGAGGGGGCGCCATAATGGTCTAAGGTGCTTTTTCCTTCAGTGGAACAACGGAGCTTCAGGAGGTGCAGGGGCGTCAAACAGCTCCTGGCTCTGTCCAGATGTTGCAGAGAGCGTCCTCATTACTGAGTGGGGTGGTAACGGGTGGTAACAACTGGGTGTTTGAACAGGACAGCGCTACAGTACACAACGCCATGAAGGACAAGGGACCTCTTCCAGGAGAATAACATCACTCTTTTGGACCGTCCTGCATGTGCTCTGATCTAAGTCCAGTTGAGAACCTTTGGGGATGGATAGTAAGGGAAGTTTCCAAAAATGAACGACAGTCCCAGACAGTAGATCGCTTCGTGCGGCCGTCTTCACCACTCAGAGAAACGTTCCTGAGTTCACGTTTGGAACTCTGATTTGTGTTTTGGGGGCTTTACAGGTATTTTTGTAGGTGTGGTCTTAAACTAAACTGTAAAACAGCCTGTTTCAGTTTAATGTTGTTTTTAATAAACTACATGCTCACCAAAGTGTGTTGTCTCACTCCCATTTCTTCTTGTTGCATGTTGAAGCTCGACATGGGAACTTGTTAAGATCCAACTGTGCAAAATATGTTTGTTTTTTTTAACCATTTTTCAAGTGATCTTAAACCTTTGATCGGGACTGCATCAGTATGGATACACTTCTTTATTAATCATACGACAAACCCGCAGAAATATAAAGGCACAAACAACACATAACGAAACTTTTGCTACAAACTAAAAGAAAGAATTGATCTGTGGCTTCCTGTACAGCAAAAGAAGAAGAAAAGATGGAGAATTTAGCCATGAGCATTCCAGTCTGTTCTTTTCTCTGACTCTCCACCTGTCTCCTCCTCCACCCCCTGTAACACCGACAGGTGGATGGTCCTTGACCTGCTGACCAGGGAGGTCGTTTCTGAATCCACTGATGGGAATGAGCAGCTGTCTGTCATGAGATATTCACCAGGTCAGTCAGTAACTCCTCCTCCTATATTAACTGTAGATGTGACAGATTAGGGTGGTGCTCACATCCAACCATGTGGACCTTCTTCACACAAAAAACATGCAGCAAACTTTGAGTTAAAGCTTAAAACTGTTGTTCACAGGGTGGGATGTAGCAAAGTTTCACAGTGGGGATCCTCTTTGACTCTGTGAGTCTGTTTTTCAGATGGCAGCTTCCTAGCTGTAGGATCACATGACAACTTCATCTACATCTACAGTGTGACAGAGAGTGGCAGGCGTTACACCCGCTTTGGAAAATGTAACGTGAGTTAAACTTTAAATTATTTTATTTCACTTGGGTTTTTTCTTCTTGGTTAACAGCGCAGCACATCTCCATCCAATATGAGCCTGCTCTGGTGCTGTAGTTTCCTTCTTGTCAATAAATTTTGTGTACAGAGTTTCATTGTCGTCCACATATTATTACACATCACACTGGTCCGTAGAATGACCGTTACCTTTGTTAACTCTCAAGCATTAATCTTGCTGCTGAGGGTTGGTGCAGTGATGTACTTCTCCAGTCAGAACAGCTAACTTCCTGTTAGCTAACCTACCCCTGAATGTGATCCTGTTCAGGTTCTTTTATTGATGACACTACAAACCTGTCCATGTCTCTAATGGTTTTTCCCCACTCGGCCATACACCCACCGAGAAACAGAGTCTGGTTATCAGCGATTCATTTATAAGACATGTGAAACTAAAGGCACCGGCCCCTGTAGTGAAACTGCTGGCTGAAAGGGCAAATCCCATAAAATTATAGTTCATGTTGGCAGTAAAGGTCCCCGGTTACATCAGTCAGAGGTCACTAACATTAATATTAAATGGGTGTGTAACTTTGCCAAAGCAATGTCGGACGCTGTAGTTTTCTCTGGTCCCCTCCCCAATCGGACCAGGAGTGACGTGTTTAGCCCCATGCTTAAATTAGTGGCTGTCCAAAAAACGACGTGGGCTTTATAGATAATTGGGAAGCTTTCCAGGAAAACCTGGTCTTGTTAGGAGAGACGACGTCCACTTTGGATGGAGCAGCTCTCATTTCTAGAAATCTGGACAAATTTATTAAACCCCCCAAAATGTGACTATGCAGAGATGGGACCAGGAAGCAGAGTCGCAGTCTTACACGCCTCTTGTAATTGTTTGTATCATATCTATCTAATAGACTCCAGTTTGTACATGTAAATGGAGAGTCCTCTTCACACACTGAGGTTAATTATGGAGTTCCACAGGGTTCAGTGCTAGGACCAATTCTGTTTACATTATACATGCTTCCCTTAGGCAGCATCATTAGAAGACATAGCATACATTTTCACTGCTATGCAGATGACACCCAGCTCTATCTGTCCATGAAGCCAGATAACACACACCAATGATTAAACTGCAGGAATGTCTTAGAGGCCATGCAGGTCTTTGTCTTTAACTTTCTGCTTGTAAATTCAGATCAAACTGAGGTTATTGTACTCGGCCCTGAAAATCTTAGCAGTATGCTATCTGACATCTGTTAAGAATAGTTCATGTATTTGTTACTTTTAGGCTGGACTATTGTAATTTGTTATTATTATACTCATGCTAGCTATTAGAAAGAATGCCGTTTAAATGCACTTGAACATTAACTTCACTTTTAATGACCTGGAAATCTTTCATATGCAATGTGTGGTATGGAGCTTGCAAACACGGAGATTAATTATTATGGAGTTTTCTGATGGTGAAGGAAATGCACAATAAAAGCTTGCTTTCTTTAGCTAATGTGAGTGACACTCTGTCTGCTTATCTGTTGGATCAGGGCCACTCCAGCTTCATCACTCACCTGGACTGGTCCAAAGATGGGAAGTACATCATGTCAAATTCAGGCGACTATGAGATCCTTTACTGTAAGTGAACATCCAGCACTGTGCTTTCAGTGCTGTTATAGGAATGCCATGCAGTACATTCTTCAGCTTAGTGACTCTGTGTTTTAACAGGGGACATAGCAGCAGGATGTAAGCTGCTTAGGAACCGCTTTGAGAGCAAAGACAGAGAATGGGCCTCTTATACCTGTGTGCTAGGCTTCCATGTGATGGGTGAGAAACTCCAAAATGCTGTTATCCTCCTTTAGTATTGCATTAACTTCATGGGGTTCTTTTATGCAATCAGACTGATGAGTGTGGTACTGTGGTGTTCAGGTGTGTGGCTGGAAGGCTCTGACGGCACAGACATCAACGCGCTGTGTCGCTCTCACAACGAGAAGATGGTGGCTGTGGCTGATGATTTCTGTAAGGTTCATCTGTTCCAGTACCCCTGTCCTAAACTCAAGGTAACTATTTTCTTATTTAAATAAGAATCAAATGGTAAAAGTCAGCCAGCTTTAAGAGTCACTAGAGTTGTGGGACATTCAGATTCAGCATTAACAGTAGGAATCTTGTAGAAAGGTGTTTATCCTACTCTGGAAAGACAATGAGGGGGGAGGAGTAAGTGGGATATGATGGGCCTTCCTCTGCTCTGATCCGAAGTGGACCTGCTTCTTTTCTCTTCAGGCACCGAGCCACAAGTACGAGGGCCACGGCAGCCACGTCACCAACGTCTGCTTCACTCACAGTGACTCTCACCTGCTCTCCATTGGCGGGAAGGACACTTGCATCCTTCAGTGGAAGGTGATTGGAGGGGGGGTGGGTAACAGCCGTGAAAGACTGGCCTCGGCCTCATCCACCTCTACCAGCTCTCCAGAACCTGCAACCAGCTAAGGAGACGGCTGCTTGTAAGAGTGAGGGAAAGCGGGCTGTTTTCTTACAGCCGCAGAGGCATCGAAGTGAGTTATGGGCTCGTTCTGTCCTCTGGACTGACACTGCTGCTAGTTTCAGGCAGAACATCCTCTTCGGGAGGAACATCCATGTTAATGTTATGCTTTAAATCCTTGTGAAACTGGACAGTGTGTGTGATGTTTCCCATAAGACAGAATCCTTGTCATTCTGTTGTGTATGTGGTGAGAACCGTTCTTGTTTGCTGGTGCAGAACAGTGCTGCACTGCCCGTGCACGTGATTTTATACATGTTTTAAACAAGGTTTGGTTAACATCTCAACTTTTTATATGCTTAGACTGTGACAGGCCTGTCCCATTAAAATCAACTCAGCATCTCGTATTCATTCATTTGTCTAACAGTAGATCAGTACACTTGAAAATGATTACTTTAGTGCAGTTTTTTATGTATTTAAATGTACGTCGGCAATACTGTGATGTCGTATCAGCTCAGCTCCAAATAAATGAGAGAAGACTCCGAGGTGTGTTGTGTGTGAAGTGTCACTAGTGGGCAGTGCCACTCCAGAACCTGTGAGTGCTTTCCTAAATAACAGGTCTCAGGTGAGAACACCTAGGACTGAAGTCTCAGCAAATGTGTTTTCACTGAAGACGGCAGTAAAGTCTGCGGTGCCCTCCTGTTGGGAGGCAGTTAAAGGTACATGGTTTAAGGTGGAAAATATAAAATTAATTGAATAAAATGAATTGAATCATTAACTGCCTTTAGGTGTGATACTTCAGTAAACTGATATGCTCTCCAACACTGCCATCTATTGCACTACCAGCAGCCCGTACAAGAAAAACACATACATTAGTGCTTTTTCACTCTATTTTTAAACTGTTTTTTATACTTGTATCTCATTTTTAACAGCTTCCGTCCGTTCAGAATTTGACCTATTTGGGGCATATTTGCTGCCATCATTACACTGACTCGTCTGTATATTCTCTGAATTTGCGATATTAAAGCCTGTGTTTGTGTGTACATCTTGTAAATAAGCGTTTGTTTCCGGTAAGCATCTTGAGACACTTTGTAAGCTACAAGCAGTAAAGTAAGTTTAGCATGTCGTACTTTTCATAAACAGGCCGTCCGTGTCACTAAACCAGCGCCGGTGAACAAGTTGACTGTGAGACGTCGGTGATTGTCGACAAAATCCGAAGTTGACGATTTGTACACGAGGGAGGGAGGGGGGGCTGTGTGTGTGTGTGTCTGTGTGTGTGTGCGCGCGCGCGCGCTGAACTGAGCGGAGGTGAAGAAGAGGAGGATGAAGCTGGGAGCGGAGGATGGGAGGAAGAGTGGAGTAAGAGACAGGCTAGCTGTATGTGAATAAGTGAGTGAAGAAGAGGAGAGGAAGGTCGCCAGAGAGAGAAAATAAAAACTTCTATTTTTGGAGATAATTGCCGGAGCGTCGCCAACGGAAACTTTCAACTTTTTACCCGCCACTGCTCTCTTGTTGTACCCAGAGCCGGCTTTGTTTCGCGGCGGGGGTGTTGACGATAAATGAAGGAATAAAATAGACTCCCATCGACCTGTTTCTACCCAAGCGGGGAATACCCTGGGACTGCTTCTGATAAAGGTTACGAGAGAATGGCGGCCAACATGTACCGAGTGGGAGGTAAGGAATGGTTTACATTTTTAAGACACCCCTTCAACGTGATTGTTCGCTTCTACTGGGAGCTGGCTAACTAGCCGCTAGCTGTCTCTGCTGTTAGCAGCTAGCTAACGCTAGCGTACGCTGCGCGACTCCGGGCTTTCATCAAGACAGTCAGATCTGCCGAAACAATGTAGTATGACTTAGCTTACAGACAGACGTAAATAACTTCACATTGATTTGGTTTCCACACAGCTGTAGCCAAGTATAGCTGCTTCTGTGTTCGGACTGTAATAATACCATACATTGATCAGTGTATATTTGTTTTAAAGTTCAACTTTTAGAACAGATCTGTGTTATATCCCAGTTAGTTCACGCCATCATAGTACCGTACCACAGGGCGGCCGTCGCACAGCATGAACCGGTTCTGAAAGTTTGTATTTATACAAATCCATCCAGCCAGCTGGATCCAGGAGATCCAAACATATGTGTTGGTTATGGATAAGCGAAATAACAGTAAATTGTCCAATTCTCTGACGTGTAGTCTATAGATTTGATAACGTCCTCAAAATGAACACAATGCTAGTTAGCATTAGCTGCTGGCGGTTGAGAAGTAAGCATCTAGCTAAATTTGGTGACGTCTGTGATGGCTTGCTAACACCGCTCTGCTAGCTGTGTCAGGCTGGTAGGTTAATTTCATTATCGCCTCCGCCATATCACTAGATGTGCTAATTCTGGCTGCTAAGTCCTGTTAGCTTGGCGTAGTAGCGGTGCTATCCGAGCTCAGTTAAAATTGTGTTAAGAATTTAGTTTACAGACTGTGAACAGTTATATTGGAACACCTGCAAGTGAACGACTGAATTTGTACCAAGTTGAGTGGTAATAACTCGTTAAGTTCTCGTTTGTTAAAAATGTTTCATCAGTGCTACATGGCTGCAAAGGAAACTGGTATGTCGGTGGTATTAATCAGGTAATTAGTCATTAATATCATCTTTCGCAGCCCCCCGCGACACCAGTGGCAGGCAGGCATTTATAAGATGCAGTTCATTGGAGGTTGCTTTGCAGGCGTCAGAAAAGAAACTAAACTATGGTTCATACAAAGCAAGCTGCTGTTCTCTACTGTTAGTTTTCCAGTCGGATCATCAGGACAGTTGATTCTGGGCTTCAGTATTGATTGTGCAACCTTTTCAGTGCTAAGCCTCGGAGACGGTGCTAGCTACGGGTTCCCTGAAAATCTTGAGTGGGGGGGAAGGCTAATCGCAGTCTCACGAGTGTGTGGGGTATTTAGGTCATAGCGATTAAACTATGCTCTGCAAAACATGCTGCATATTTCTGCGCTTAATGCTTGAACAGTTAAAGTGTTTTTTGTTTTCCCCCCCATTAACTTCTTATCACTAACCCGCACTCCGTGCTCTGTGTGTATGACTGACCTCAGTCACGTTTCGGCTTTAGGATCCCTGCTATTGTAGCTACTATTTGTGCAGAGGTGTGCAGGGTTTCATTTTTGTTGAGAGCAACATAGCGCTATGTGGAAGGACAGTCAATTTAGAAACATCAGCTAGGAAATTGTAGTCATTTTGTAAGGTGGGTTCCTAGAGAAACCTATTGTTTGGAGCTAATTATTGGAATTTATAGAAGAGATAAAGCATCAGAAGACAAAGCTTGGCACTAGTCATGCATTAGCTAAAGAGAATTATTGATAAAGGGTTATATGGAAAATTGTCAGAAAATTCAGTGGTAAATATTGTGAACAAAGATTAAGTTTAAGTTCAAGATTAAGATTAAGTTAAGTATCTTACACATTGAGAAATGTGCTTCCATCACTTTGTGGTTGGACTGTAGAGGGGTTGGAAGAGCTGCTGGACCTGTCCCAGCCACCTTGCTAGATCAAGTTTGTGCAGGGAAATAAAGGCCATAGTGTGATGCCACATAGTGCTGCATCAATGAGCCATAAACCCAGGAACAGGATTTTTCATTAGCAAAGACTATTAAATGCATCATTATGTGTATTTTAAATCAATTACAGGGTAAAAATAAACACCTGTACAGTTGTATTTAAAAACTACAAAGTTCAGTTTTTCATGTCACTGAGG
The DNA here is from genome assembly GCF_057382275.1 of Copadichromis virginalis. Classification (NCBI taxonomy): domain Eukaryota; kingdom Metazoa; phylum Chordata; class Actinopteri; order Cichliformes; family Cichlidae; genus Copadichromis; species Copadichromis virginalis. The sequence goes on from NC_140620.1 coordinate 60,185,237, forward strand.
CTTTATAATATTTTGCATCTGGTGAATTGATCGAGCCAGCTGGGGCCTTTGTGTGTGGGTTCTCTTCAGGCACGAGTTACCCACTCGGTGATTCTAAACTGGCCGTAGCTGTGAATGGTTGTCTGTCTCTGTATTACGATGGTTTTATGGTCCCACGTGTATCTGTTCACATACACAATCTGGATTGGAATTACTGAATGTTGACAAGTGGAATAGAGAAGGGAGCAAAGTTTACAGGAAACGGGAGAATGGAGTAATAAAAGCACTAACGGTGGTTGCAGTGACACTTTTCATTGTTTTTGTTTCACTTCAGCTTTTTGTATGTCAGAACTTTGCTTTCCTCAGCATGTGGCTGAAGGACATGGATTCATGAACAGTGAATAAGGTCGTTGCGTCTCCAGTCATTCAGACTGGAGAAGTGAGGTGGGATGATAGCAAAGAGAGGGAAGGTAGTCAGACCTGAGGGAATCAAACTATAAGAAGGCAACATTGCAGACATAGAGGACAGCTACAAGTACCTGGAGATCCCACTGGCAAATTGGAACCATGAAGAGGTCGCTAGGAAAGCTGTAACCACCAAATACCTGCAGAGGGTCAGGAAAGTCCTGAGGAGTCAGCTAAACGGTAAAAACAAGATCTGTGCTATCAACTCCTACACCCTGCCTGTGATCAGGTACCCTGCTGGGATAATAAGCTGGCGAAAGGAGGAGATAGAAGCCACTGACGTCAAGATGAGGAATCTCCTGACCATGCATGGAGGGTTTCACCCCAAGTCCAGCACTCTGAGACTGCCAAGCGAAAGGAAGGAGGTCGGGGACTAATGAGTGTCAGTACCACAGTCCAGGATGAGACAAGAAAACAGTGGTCCCAGTGGTAATTGTAGCACTCAGTGCAGTGACCCCGCAGCTAGGCGAGTGGCTCCAGCAGATCCCAGGAACAACATCTGAGATCTCTGTCCAGAAGAGTGCAGTCCTAGGAACAGCGTAGACACTGCGCAGGACCCTCAAACTCCCAGGGCTCTGTAAGAGGACCCGAGCTTGAAGGAGAGATGATGTGCAGTGAGGTTCAGGGCTGGTGAGGCACTGCCTTCATCAGAATCAGATTTAGAAATATATGAACCCAACAGAATAGATTATTCATCATTTGACAGCAAGGGCTGGCTCAATTCGTGGCACCGGCAGCTCGTATGGGCAACTTCCTGCTTCCACTCCAGTTGTCTGAGGCAGTTACCACTGTCCTGCCATGCAACTGCTGCTCTTATGGCCATTTGATGTTATTTTTATTTTATGAAACGGTTGTCAGTGTTGCTTCAGACTTGTTGGCAGTAGCATTTCGTAACATGAATTTCTTTTTTTTTTTTTAACATTCATTTAGTTTTCTTCCACCACCACCAGCTGCTGCTGCTGCCTTGAATTGAGCCAGTCCTCTCTCCCATTTCATCGGCAGCAGTTAACGGGTTATGTTTCATATCTCATATCAGCATTCTTTACACATACTAACTGTACCCCATGTGACAAACATTAAAAAACAAAGTTATTGTGGTCATATTTTTATAAATGGAGTCCCTGCGCTGATCCTTCCTGACAAAAATGTTCGTTCCTTTTGTAGAAGTCCTCCTCGTCTTGTTTCAACTTTAAAAGTCCACCTCAGTGGAGATCACTGCCAGGGAGGAACAGTCCTGCCCCAACTGTACGTCTTATTTCTTTTCAGTGCTGAGAATGACCAGCTGAAGCAACTGTGTTGCCTCAGGAACAGCTGAATGAGATCCTTGTGGGCTAAAAAGTTGAGAAGCCGTCTAGGAGATTTACATTCATTTCTCATTGTTTGTGAGCTATACAGTCCGATGAGATCCGCCTCAAGTCTCACAAAGTCCAACAGCTTGGCGCATTTTGACAGGCTCTGTAGGTTCACCTTATCAAGATATGATATTTCACCCAATTTTGCGCAATCGACCAAACCAAGGAAATGATCAAACCTGGCCTTCATTTGATCACTGTTGTCCAAAATTAAACGGAGCGCTTGTCTCTGTTCATCTCTGATCACCTGTCTGACTCTGTTTCCACTTCCTGTCAGGCCAAGTGCACCACATTTCTACTCAAATCAGTCATAGAAACTATCAGACGCCAGCCTCCTGCGCTCGAGAGCAGCAGCGGTGTCGTGCACGTGCGTGAGAGCACCTCGTTTTGCATCACTCTGAAAAACGCGTCAGTTCCATTGAAAACGCACTCACATCCCAGGAGGAGAAACTGATCGTATCCTGCTGCCATCATCAGCGTGTCATTATTCCAGCGGTCAGGATTTTCCATAATAAAATGCAATGATGCGTGCAGGTCAGTTTTGGTGCAGATTTATGGTCTGGGTAAACGGCACTTGATCATCCACCATCCGCTACTGAAACGTCCCTCTGCTGGTTTAATAAAGTGCATGTGACACGGGCACGCACTCTGCAACAGCACCAGGTTCAGCTTGTGTGCGTACCTGTGGGTAAACATGGCCTCGGGCAGCTTCTCTTTCATTTTAGCCTGCATATATTGAAAGTGTTTGAAGCATCTGATTGGCGACAGAGAGACATTGATTCGCTCTCATTGCGTTACAGGGAACAGGTTGTGAGGGATTGGGAAATCCAAGGTGAGGCTCAGCTTGCTCCTGCCTCACCGTGCGTCTCTTCCCCGTATTTGAACGTAAATGCTAAAATTCAGCAATTTTTATTAAAAAAAAGAAGAAGTCCAAATTGTTTATCTTAAATGGAAAGTAGTTCATTGGTATTAGAACGGTGGCTTCTACAGAGGGAGGTTGTCAGGGAATTATTAGGCATACCAGGAAACCAGGAAAGGGTAGCAAATATGGAAGTATCTTACTAAGGTTATTATAAGGTGTGTTCAAGTGTTACAATAGAAAACAAACCAAATGGAAAATTAAATAATTTGGTCAGCTTTAAATGAATAATGTAGACATTAATACAAATAGTACATTCTCAAAAGCTGTACGGCACACGCACACAGGGCAGTGAGGTTCACATATGGAGCTGATGTGGCAGTGAAGTGTTAAACACCTGTTCTGTGTCGGCACACTCTGTAGCTGGGAAAGAGCTTGCTCAGAGAAAATCCTTGTAGCCAGGGGGTGGGCTGCAGTTTGCAGCATATGCTCTTCTGCTGCTCTGTCAGACTGGAAACAGACAAACTATCCACACAGTTTCTTCAGCAGAAGTTTTCATCAACATTTTCTGTTGTCATTTGGTCTTTGAGCTCGTTCACACTGGTATAGCTGCAGTAGCCCAAACATTAGCGCCACTGCTGCTGTGCAGCAAACATCAGCCTCTTTATGTAAATTTTAAAGTGTTTTGTGTATGCCTCTTTCAGCATTTACTTTAATGCTTAATGAAGCACATCACTAAAAGTTGCATTATCTCTTTTTTCTTGCTAAAAAGGTCGTTTTGCACGAAGCTTATTTTCTGCAGTAATCAGTAGAAATTTTGCTGAGGCAACAGGGTAATGCTGACTTCACAGTTGACTTAAACTCATTCTGGGGCCTTTTCAAGTATCCTGCACTGTGACATACTTTAAACTCTTTGGTATGTAACGCAGAAACAAATGCATTTTATGATATGTACATCAGTTACAATTTTGTTTCCATCAAGTTCATATTTCTGAATCATTTTTTGGTAAGAGCAGGCCGGTGCTGGTTCCTACATCACCAGTCCTCCTGAAGCACACAGTGTTCAGCCTGCATAAGATCATTATCTTCCCCAGAGATTAGTCAAAGGGCTTCCTCCTCCTTATTCACCCTCAAGCACCTGACAGTCAGCACCACTCCAGCTGCAAATGTCCACAGCATACGCTCATGGCTGCCTCAACACACATCACTTTAATTTAGATCCTCTGCCCACGCGTTTACATATTACCCGAACACAGAACCAGCTCTCCTTTGACTGCAGTGCGTTTGAGGTAAAATGGTACATTGAGCTGAGACTGAAATGAACTTTAAATTTGAGCATATCTTACCTGGGTGATCACTGCCTCAGTGTAAGAGCATCGTCTCCCCTCAAACTGGGCAGTAGGAAGTGATGGACGGCTTTAGTATGAAAAAATAACCCCTGCTGACATTTTGTCTCTAGATCTAGAATCCGTCATGTTGAGCACATGAGCGCTTATCCCCTTTTGCTGTCTGACCCAGTGTTATGTAATTTGGTGGTATTTTTTTTTCTCGCTGTGAACAAGGAGATGATGTCTCTCTTTTCGAGCTTCCCACCATTGAGCTAAGTAGAGCAAGAAATCCTCTCCCTGTCGCAGTCCTTTCTTTCCCATCTCTGCTTTTGACATTTCATCAGAAACCCACTGATATCGTCCCGGGGGTCTCTGTCCCTGCTTGTGGGAGGACCAGATGGAGTTTGATGAAAAGCAACACTGCTGTTAATAATCACATCAAAAGATACAGTGAAACACTGTGCCTGTCGTTAGTGGTATGATGAATGCTAAATGATTAAAAATCTGTTATTTGTAAAGCTCGTGTTGCTCAGGTTGTGCTGCTATTCTGAGCCCATAGTCAATATTGCTTAATATGTAGTCAGTTTATTCCCCTGTTTTTGTAAATTGGTGCATAAACTCAACCTTGCAACAGTGTTATGTTAAACAAAATGTCACCGCTCAACGTCTGTAAATTCTGTTTTCTTAGCCTTCTCAACTCCAGTGCAAAGTCCTAGAAACGTTGGCCGCTGTAGGACTAACAACTCTCACCATCGTTCATCTGTAGTGAGTGTAGACTCTCAGTCTGCTGTTTACCTAAGCTGTCAATATTTGTCCACGTCCATTTACTCTGGTCAAGGCCGTAAAACAACTCTTGAAACTGTCTCTGAAGTGGATCTAACACTGTGGGACTCATACATTTAGTGAATAAACTCGTGCAATGACCCCAGGGTCAGACCGCCAGTGTTCAGAGAAACCCTGCAAAAATCAAAGAGCTCCATCTGGGACTCTTCTGACCTCAGTAAATTAATATGAAAATTTATGACAGAGATGGCATAAATACATTTCTCTGCCCATTATTGTTGTAAGTTCTTTCCGTGATGGCAGAGTCATGACAGAGAGAATATTTAGCATTGTTCTCAGCAGCTGGGAACATCATCTCACTGGGCTTCTTCTTAGCGCTAGGGTGAGGAGTTCAGTCATTCAGTCGGGGCTAGGAGTTCAGTTGCTGCTTCTCCACATCGAAAGGAGTGAGCTGTGGTTCACACACTTTTCAGTAACAGTTTATTAGTTTTTCAGATGCTGTTTATGATATTTTATTAGTATGTTAAGATCTTTTGTAGTAACATGTTTTCATATCATATATAACATGTTTTTTTTTAATGTTTTTCTGTTTGGTTGTTCGGAGGATAATGTGTAATGTTCATAATGCACGATGCGAAGTGATGCACATTTAAGCGGTGTGATTCATTACTGAAGAATGTGATTATTAAACAGTTCTCAAATTTAACTTGATTTCTGAGTGTTTCTGAGTGCTATAATAGTTGGTTTGTCTTCTTTTTCCCACTTGTTTAGTCAATTAGGGAATCAGTTGGTAGCAACATCCCTAACGTAAGACATTTTAATCAAAAAGTCATTTTAAATCCCTGAGGTATGGCAGTATTTAAAATGTGGATGTTTTGTTGACAGGACAGCCTGGTTGCCAAGTACCCTACTAACTACCATACCATAATGTTAATTACCTACCTTTCACCAAACACTGTAGCCTGTGGAGCATAGGCTACAGTCACAACAGCAGCAAAGACGGCTGTCTCATGAAAATGTAGCGTGTATTTCAGGATTACTGTCTTTATTTAAGTCAGTGCAGACCTACTGCAGCAGCCCTTCTTTAGCATTTAAGGATAGAGTAGCACACGTATGCTGCCACTGTCAGTTCCAGAACATTTGCGTGCTCAGTACATCCACTACCTATAGTCACTGTGGTAAAAAAAAGAAGCCAGGATCGTTATCTCGCATTCTGAGAATTTTGACATTAAACTGTATTGTATTGTATCAGTTACGGTGACATCCTACTTTCAGTTACTCCTCAGTCGACTTGTGGAACAAGTTGTGTAATACGTTATCTGTAGTGCAGTCGTGCCACTTCACTGGCACAGGCTTCACTTGGTGTTTTAAGTGTTGATGCTGGTTTTATTTTCTGCTGCAGAAGTTAATGTAGTTGTTATCAGCCTGGTCGTATAGTGAAGACTCGTCTGTGACTCTGCTGGTTTGAACTGCAGGGACTGAAGAGCTGCTGACAGAGCTGCTTTCTCCTGACTTTGTTCGGTTTCCTTCTTGTCTGAATTGGTGTCAGTGATTTAAGCAATGTTAATAGGATATATGGTTTGAATGTTGGTTACACTGCAGACTGCTGGCTAGTCCTGGCTGACCACTTGACCTTTTTAGATGGGGTTTCCAGATGCCTCTTAAACATAGACATGACCAACATCAGAGCCAGAGTCTGACCTAGTATTATAAAACCAGCAGCTACAATCCTGCTTTATAAAACTGTATTTCAGTTGATCTGTTCCTGCCAGAGCCTCATTGATTTCAGTGCTGTAGCCACCCAGCTGAAGTCTAAAATGAAGCGCTCACTGTAAGAAGGGTTACTTGTGGTTTGCATAATAGACTATGAAGAGCTTATGACTGAACTAGAAACACAGAGGCTTGACACTGTCACACATTTCTGTGTGCAGCATGCTTGTGAAATATTTGAGCTGTGTTAGACCAAAGTAGTTTTGGTCCCTCCAATGAAACTTAAGATTTTGAGGAGTATTAATATTATTTGCTTCTAATTGGAAACAACATTATACTATCAGGACGTAAAATTGCTTCTCAATTACAAAATGTTGTTGGGTAAAATGTCAGTTTGTAGCTTGTTTCTCAAAAAGCTGTGAGCATTTGCTGCTCAGTATAACGGCCCCCTGCTCAACCAAGCGAGTTTTATTGGCACTCCTAAAATTCACTCAAGCTAATAATCAAGATTAGCACTGAGAGCATTTATAATGGAAAAAGGTCATTATTTTATCTTTAATGGCAGAACAATACTGGAACCCAACAATTTTGCATTGAATAAAGAAAGTGGTGATTGTTCATGAGATGGTTCACAAACAAAGCTGCACATATTTCCTGGAGCTTGAGCCACACGTGTTTTTGCCGCTGCTTCGCCCTTTAGGAAACTACCACCATGTCCTGTGTGTACTCTTCAGTGGGGCAAGTCATAACCAACATGTATTCTTAGAAGTTCTTTATTCTATTTCACAAGCTACATATGTTTACATGAAGTGTTATATGTACTTAAAGGCCTGCGTACGTCTACCGATGACACCATTCATTACCACTAAATCTATTTCAATACATCCACACAACTGTTAGTTGCATGAACTCACAAGTTTATTCAGTTGTGACTTACTGGCAGGAGTTGCCCTGCTGTGTTAGGGGTGGGCAGCTAGAAATCATAGGTGGACAGTTTGGGTGAAGTGAAGTCGAAGGTTTTGGAATTACACTAGAGTTGCCCTTTGGCCCACAGTGATATCTGTGTTTTTATGTGATATAAAAGTGACATTTGCAGTATTAATATAGCAATGCCAGCCAGCTGGTGCTGGTGTGCAAGACGGACAGACAGGTGACAGTCTCAGGTGTACACACTGCTACAAAACAGCACAAGAGAAGGAGGATTTAGTGTTTGTGTTATTACGAGTGCTAAACAAGAAGAGTTCCAGATGGTACAGTGGACACATGTTTGACTCGTTTGCTTAAAGCATCTTTCTTTCAGCTTGACGAGTGAACCGTCAGCTCGGCTCGACACCACCGAACAGAGGCAGCAATACAACATAGCTAACATTAACAGTGCAGTGGATCGTGCTTGTGCCGTGATGTTCAGGACTGCAAAGCAGGCTGCCTTCACAGCTTGTTGTGTTTGTGGATTATTCATAATATTGTCACATTATCTGTAAGATTAAAGTCAACTGTTGAACGGCGTATATTTTAAAGTAAAGGCTTTGCCATCAAGTAGAACCTGAAGCACATGAAGTACAAACATCACTAATGTCAGATAACTTTGCCGACATGTGGCCAACAGTAATGTTTTAATGTTCTTCAATATTAAAACATTTGTATTGCTGCATAAACATGTGACATAAAAATCAGTCAGTACTTTTAAAAGTTTACGCTGCTGTAAAGTATATTGTTATAGTTCTTTACTTGATGAGTACAGGGACGTGGGCTGACATGTAATCCATTGTAAGCTGACTCTCTACTCTTTGTTTCAGATTATGTGTACTTTGAGAACTCCTCCAGCAACCCTTACCTGATCCGGAGAATAGAAGAGCTCAATAAGGTAGGTTGGCTAACCTCGTCTTGTACTTACCGGTAGTTTTATTTATAGCCGCCATTAAGGCACAGGAAGCTGCTGGAGTATTGTTATTGAAGACTAAAATGCAGACAGAAAGGCCCACAAACAAACAGCAGCTGTAAAGGCCTGGCAGCGCATTAAAAAGGAGGAGAACCCAGCATGTGGTGATGTCCATGAGATCAAGACTTCAGGCTGTCGGTGCCGGCAAACGGTTTTCAACCAAGTGTTTAAATGAACATTTTATTTTCACTTATTTAATGTGTCCAGTTAGTTTTGAGCCACTGAAATGAAGGGACTAAAAAGGTTTTTAGTGTTTTTGTTCAACCCATCGAATTACAGCTGACAGTCTGCACTTCAACTGTCATTTCATTCAAAATTCATTGTGGTGATGTACAGAAGCAAAATTAAGCAAAGTTGTCTCTGTCCATATATTTATGGACCTAACTGTGGGAGTAGAAAAAGTTAACTGGAAACCAAGACTTTAGTGTTTGTTTGTGTTTTTTTCCCCCACAAACTTACTGCAGTATCATTGCAATGGTGGTAAAAACTGACACGATGGTTCACTCAGTTTCATCCCAACTGAGCAGTGCACGGCTGGTTGACAGGCTACAAACGTGTGACATGTGATGTCACGTGAAAATCTGCTCGCAACACTGGCAGGTTTGCCCACGCACAGGCTGCAAAGTGGAGCGCAGCACTGTGATTGATTAATCCATGGAGAATATCTCGAGTTGATTAATGTTGCTAGATGTCTGTTACGACCCGGTCTTGGGGTACTGGAACGCAACATAAGGTTTGTAAGCAAAATGACCCCGGCCTGGTCCCCAAAACCACACCAAGCATCAGATTTTGAGCCATCATACATTACCATCTGTAAAGCATCTGATTGGCAACGGACACATTTTTCAGCATGACAATCCCAAGGATGCCAGGATGCATCCTAATTAGATGCCCGAACACCTCAACTGGCACCTTTTGATGTGGAGGAGTAGCAACTCTACTCTGGCTCCTATTAAATGACTGAAATTTTTAAATTTTGTCTTAAAAACATAAAACCTGATTGGAAACCTTCATTTTTGTACTGTGAAGACCACAATCATATTTAACGAATCCATTTCATAACTTAAAATGCAAACATAAACTGTGACTTTCAACAACTTGTGTATAAAACTTTGCTTTCAAAATTTGTACACAACTTTTTATCACTACTTACATAAACAATGCAAACTATTTAAAAATCAGTAGTAACAACAAGATGCAACACGGTGTATTTGTGCCTCTCCCAAAAATGCTTCCTGTCTCACACAAGCCAGAGGAGCGAATCACGCAGGAGCTGTATACCTTCTCCTGTTTTCTACCTAGAGACGGCTTCACATTTGCAGTCTACCTTTGGCTTTTTGGCCAGTATCTGACATTCAGTAGTCACCTCATTGCTTTGATGCACAAAACCACAAAAAAACTTGAGTACACAGTAATCAGTAATCTGTAGACTTATTATGTTCTTGCATCAGAAGGATCTGTGAAAGCCAATGTAGCTCCAGTACTGGCTTTGCAAAGATGTTCCAAAAAGTAAAAACCTGAGCTGTGTGAAAGATGTTTGAGAACGGAGCACCACCATGCTGCACAGCAGTTAGCAATGAGATGTTCCATAGGTGTCCTTTCCTTATATGTAGCACCAATAACGAAATCCAGCATACCCACCAGAGGAAAAGCGCACACAGCTACATGACACAACAGAGGCCACACACACACTTTGGTTTGTAAGTCCAAAGAAAACAAGCCAGTGATTTGTCTACTGGTGATGAACTGTATGCTTGTTTCCAACTCATCTCCTGACTTTCAGAACCAGCTTTTGTTGTTGTTGTTTTCCTTTTTTCGAGTATTTACTTTGAGTACAGTGTAATCACGACAGACTTGTCATGATTTATAGATAATAACTTAGAATCTGGTCGTTATCAAGGCTAAATAAGCCACCAGTGGCTTTAATCAAAGGAGGAGGAAGGTACAAAGTTTCAGTTTTTAGATGATTTTGATGAGTAGGAGGGAATTACTCTAGTGCATCATTCTGGTTCTAATTTGTAATTACTGATTCTTCACTTGCAGACAGCCAATGGAAATGTGGAGGCAAAAGTGGTGTGTCTGTTCAGGAGGCGAGACATCTCGGGCAACCTCAACACTCTAGCTGACAGCAACGCAAGTGAGTAGCAACCAGTGAGCCAGAGCTCCTCCCAGTGCTCATCTTCTCCAGTCTGAGAGCAGCTATGATGTGGCTCCACTCTTTTAATAAACTTCACACTGCAACCCCAAAGCACTACTTCAGCTCTGACATTGAAAAATGAAAGGGGGCAAGTTTTCATGAATGAAAAATGGTGTTTCAGAATTTTTACTCGAATTAATTAATTAATTATTTATTTATTAAATGTTTACACAGTTTAAAATGAACCAGTAAAGGCTTTGATTCCCAACCCCCTGAACCACGGTCGGCCATGGTTGCCGGAAGGTCGCCGGTTCAATTCCCAGCTCTGTCTGTCTTGGTCGTTGTGTCCTTGGGCAAGACACTTCACCTACCGCCTACTGGTGATGGCCAGAGGGGCCGATGGCGCGATATGGCAGCCTGGCTTCTGTCAGTCTGCCCCAGGACAGCTGTGGCTACAACCGTAGCTGCCTCCACCAGTGTGTGAATGTGAGACTGAATGAATAGTGGAACTGTAAAGTGCTTTGAGGGTCTCAAAAAGTTCTATATAAATGTAAATGTGTACATATATATACATGTAAATATAAATAATAATTATTACTATTATAAAATAAATGTATGAAATGCACTTACATTTGTACTGAAATTAGCCCAAAAACTGCTGGCAGCTACACGCTGGACTTAACTAACTGGTGGGACTCACACAAACACACTGTGCACGTTCTCTTGAGTCAGTTTGGCCCAAGCAGCTCCCACAGTGTTCAGTGGGATTGAGGGTCAGAACTGCAGGCTGCCAATTCCATCCACTCTATTCCCAAATTCTGAATGTGGTCTCTGATAAACTCCTTTCGTTGATGGCAAGTTATCATCTTGGAGTTCAGTCCCAGACTGTGGTGTAATGGGATTACCACAGTCTTGATATCTTGATTGCCTCCAATGATAACAAGCCTTGTTTTTTTTCCAGTGAGGGAGATACCGCTCCACACCATCACATGCTTCTAACTCCACAAGCTAGGAGCTTGCAGACACTGCAGACACTGTAACTGATTCAGTTACTGCAATCATTCACTATAACACCTGATAAGCTATTAGTGGCTGACATTGAGAAATCCTACCAGTGGCTGGACTGAAAGACAGCACAGAGGCGCTAGTCATGGCAGCACAGGAACAAGCTCTGAGCACAAGATCCATAGAGGCTGGGGTCTGTCACACCAGGCAAGACCCCGGGTGCAGGCTGTGCAAAGACTGAAACAATCCAGCACATAACAGCACGGTCTAAGATGCGAGCAGGCAGGGCATACATGGAGCGCCATAACCAGCCGGTTCCACCCTATGAGCCCAGTGTCTGTTCTGTGTGTTATTAGAGGGTTGAAGCAGTGAGTTGTTGGTAATGGCATGCACACTGCTGGAGACTGATCACTCAGTCATTAGCCCCTCCCCAACACCAGCTCTACCTCCTTACTCCTCAGGCTGCAGTTCTGCAGACAAAGACACGCCCACACGGATGCATTGATAGTTCTCCCCCTCTCTGTCCATCAGCGCGCACACACACACACACACACACACACACACACACACATGCTGTTTGGTTGTTTTTGTTTGTTTGGTTTTTCTTTTTAATGGTCATATGTTGGCACTTGTAACATTTGTCCATAATGTGTGCCATCAGTGTGTCTGCTGGCAGCATTCATGTGTCCTCTTTAAAGGTATGGCTGCTCTTTAAAGGAGGCTGAGCAGTCTGTTTCCCATACGTGGTGGATTTAGGAGATGTAGCACACGAGCTGAACATCCCCAGCTGATCATTATTAAATAGCCATGCCGGTCTACATCTATCTATAATATTTAATATTTGCATTTATGTATTATTGTGCTAGATGCCAAAACTACATGTATATATGTGTGTGTGTGTGTGTGTGTGTGTGTGTGTGTGTGTGTAGGGTTTTTAGCGTTTGTTTTTTTTTGTTTTTTTTGTTTTTTATCGCTAACTCTGTTTCTCTGGGTCTTTTCCCATGTGTTATAAATAAATCTTGATACCGGTTTTATTTTGTTGTATTTATCCGTGACAACTTAAAGGCCAGTCCGTGAAAATACTGTCGGACATAAACCGATCCGTGGCGCAAAAAAGGTTGAAACCGCTGAGCTAAAACGGCTCCCGAAACATGCTCTTTTGATTTGAATTATGTAGTACTAAAAGCTCATGTTTGGCATCTGAAATGTGATGAATTTAATTTCTAGTGTGCCAGAAAACAGTTGAAGGTGACTGACTAAACGACGGCCTGCTGTGGTAACGGTTCTAAGGACACATTCATGACGTTCAGAGAATGCGGTTTAAATCCAGACTGATTTTTGCATGAATTAAGAGAGAGCTTTTTATAGGATAATTTGCAGATTCTATAGATTCCAAGTCGCTGCTAATGTTAAACTTTGTTCATTAGTAAGTAGTACATGATAAGAACCACGATGTTTTCACCTAATTGCATTAGTCTTCGTCAGCAAAGCATGTAAGTGTCACACACACACACAAAGATTTGACCACAACATATTATGTTACTGTAATATAATAAAGACTTCCCAACAAGTCTTGCACTGAACATAATTACAGAGAAAATGAGTCATTGTTGAGCTTTTTAATGGCTGTTAGCTTCCACTGTGCTATGTTAGCTCTCTAGTTAGCCACCAGTACACTGCAGCCATGATGTGTGAGGTAGTAAAGAAGCAATGAGCTGATGCTGGATGGATCAGGTCATTGCTCATGTATAATTGGCAGAAGGGGGGAAAATATTTGCAAGAGAAGACGATAATAATAAAATTAAGAATGAATTCTGGAGCACTCAGAGCTTCACACTGTAACAACAGCCTGACTTCTTCAGTGATAATGAATGAGTGTGTCTGGCAGGTTTGCTGTGAGAAGGGAATTTTTCCCAGTGTGCCACAAAAAAGTGAATGCTTTTAGTTGGAAAAAAAATAGAACATGAATTGACTGTGGTGTATCACACTTGTGGATCAAATCGTGTGTATTTGTAATGCTTCAATGCAAATAGCTACATGGATCAGTAAAGTAATGCAAGAGCACAATAGACCCATTACACACAAGTTTGGCCAAGTCAAATCCAGACTGTCCCCAGCCCTCGAACTCTCAGCCTGGGCCATGATAAGCTGCACAGTCTTTAAATAGAATATAATAGCCTTTTATTGTCGCTGTACGTATGCAACCATATTGTGGGTGCTCCACACCAGCTGTGGATCGTGTAAAATTATAAAGCGCTGTATTCTTACTTGCTTTGACTGCCTCGTGCAAAAGGATAAAGTGGCTACTGCAGGATTCTAACAAACACGTTGTTGTTTTGTCATTGAACATAAAACAGTGCGTCTAATAGGGAAAATGTTTTCAGGCCAGTCTTTGTTTGGTTTTTTTTTTTTTTTTTTTTTTTTTTTTACTCATGTCATAAAATAGCTTAATTTCCAAATGTATCCAGTTTTGCTCGGCAGGTGAAACTAACTAGCATTTGGAGTTCAAATACGTCTCGTTACAGGGTAGTTACAGTGTTCCTAATGTCACTGCTTAACTGACTTATCAAGATTGTTGGTGCACTGAAGTATGACGGAGGCACACAGTGATCCATCGTTGACCTTTGTGGGTATAAGTAGTCCTGTTCTACTGTTCTACTCTGTTTAGGTCTGGGTTGGTCGCTTCTAGGCCTCTTAGTGCTGAAGAAGTGCACGTTCTGTACTGCTGCTCGTTAGGACCAAACCTTGTTTATTGGACTCGCTTGTTTCATTGCTGCTCCCTCCTCTTCCTCCTTCTTTATACTCAAGTTCTTTATGCAGAACAAAAGGCCCTTGATCTGTCCACAGGGCCACAGCAACCAGTGAGTTAATTGTGATGCATCTGGAGTCTTTGTCAGATCGGGGACAGTGCGTTTCTAACAAAGTATGTGTTTTTCTCTAGAAATGTGCCCGTCGCTCCTTCTGTGTGTGCTGTGTCTTCTTTTGTGTGTGTGTGTGTGTGGAGTTGGGGATACATGTTGTGGAGGGGGATGGGCGCTTTCGGTTTGGCACACAGGGTTTCCTACTTTGTCTGGCAGGGACTAGCCGGACCGGTGAAGGGGGGGGGGGTTGAGAGGTTAACAGAAAAGGGGTGTGGCTTAAGGTACCATCCCTCTCTTTCTCTCCTGTGCCCTCACTGGCAGGGTTTCCTGTGGTTCAGTGCAGGGGCGGGGTCCACAGAGATGGGAGTGAAGTAGTCCCTCCCCTCCTTCTTACAGCAAATCACTTGACCGCCTGAAATTCAGAATGCGCAATCTAGTGGCGAAACACACTCACACGTGTGGCTTCGTTTTTTCACATCTCTGTGTCTGAAAAGTGTCTCATGGCTCTGCTAGTGTCAGATAATCAGATTGCTTTACAGCAAGTCCACTAATAATATTTACAACAATACTAACCAGTGTCAACCTGCACTGCTCTGTGCTGACTGCTGCTTTAGTTTTAATCACTGGAAAATCTACTTTTTTAATTCTTGATTTTTTTGTCATTAAAAAATTAGTGTGCAATTTTTTTTCTTTGAATATCTAAAGCAGCATCTCGCAGTCTTTGTTATTCAGTTACTGTGGTTGGACTGTTGCTCTGCACTTCATTCAGACTTGGCTTCGCTCACACTACAGGCCTCGATACCTCGGGAGTGTTTGTATGAATGAGTGAATGAGGCATGTAGTAAAAACACAAGAACCAGTCCAGTGGTTGCATGTGCAGTTTCTCTCCCTCTGTGCAGCAGTTCAATGTACACAGACTGAAATAAATAGCTGCTGTTATCTGTTTGCTTTTATGTCACTGCAACCATCTTTGGACTGCTTTGCCTATTTTCTAACAGCTGTGGGCCTGCTAACTGCTCTTAATGGTACTGCAGTTACTCACATGTTAATAGTAGTAACATTTTTCTGCCATTTGGACCATTAAAGTTAACTTGAGGACTCACTTTTCAAAACTATTAGATTTTTTCCTACAAGGCTTAGTTTCATTTCTTTCTTCTTCTTCCACTTAAATGGGTGCAGGAATAAATCCTTGGCTATTACCCACCTTCACTGATTTCAAGACACTAAAAGTGTTTCTTTTCTTTTTTTAAACGCTAACTTTTTCTGAACACAACAATACAGCTTTTGGTGTTTGGAGATGTTATTTGCCAGGTTTTAATGAACTTTAAGGTTTGAACATGAGTACAAATCTCACAGAAACTCATCTGAGTTATCAACTCTAAGCTATATAATCGACTTATTTTCAGCATGAATACATGACACACGTACACTTGAAGCCACATGGGGATAGATGAGAAAATGGCAGCTTTGTGGAGGAGCTCTGAGAGGAGTGAATCTGCAAGTGTGACTGTGGTCAGATTCCCAGGTTAGTGCTTCGCTTTCCCTGCGTCCTTATCAATCCTCCTACACAGCTTTCCTTGACCTCATGATGTTTTCCATCAAGGTCAGGACGAGTGAGTAGCAAAGGAGATGGGAGGTCATTTTTGGATATACCAAAGGTGTCTTCAGTCACAGGATTGTGTAGCAAAGCATCTCCAGTGTTTGCTGCAGTAAAACCAGTCTCTGCTGGAGGGTTTACTTGATTTGTCTTGTGATCTCAGTCACTGCATGAAGTTTCACCCATTTTTCTCTGCCTGCTGTGTCCACATTCAAACGTTACAAGTTATGTTATAGCTGTAAATTCAGAGGTTCGCGTCTTCAGTTCCTAACAGTGACTCTTGCTAATTCTGAGTTCTTTCTGTGTCTAGGAGAGTTTGAGGAGGAGTCAAAGCAGCCACAACTGTCTGAACAGCAGAAACACCAGCTCAAACACAGAGAACTCTTCCTGTCTCGACAGTTTGAATCTCTACCTGCCACTCACATACGGTAAGTGACTACCAGCAGAGCCTTATCACACACCTGCAGTTTAGTTACAGCTCTGACAACAGCCATGTGCATTTGGGACTGATCTGCTGAGAAATGGTCCTGGCTGTAACCATTCTCACCCATTGAAGGGGTGATCAAATCTGTCCCTGCACAGCACCATACATCACCGCTCCTGCCATCACTTATTCTTTCCTCTGTAGTCAATGAAGTCCTAAACTTGACGACTGAATTTGCTTCTAAACATTTGCCCATCAGTTCTAGTTTGTATTGTTACCTAGTTTGCTAAAGATTACAGTGATCGTAGAGAAAGACAGTTTGAGCGTGGTTATTGGTGTCAAGGACTCCAGAGCAATGCTGTACTCTCTTACATCAAAACAGACAGTTGAGCTATCCGCTTACTGTGACCCCTGAGGTGTTTCAGCCATGTGCTACTGAGAGGAGGCCCTGGACTGGGCCCAGGACACCAGGATCACACCTCTTGGCTGGTTTGGGAACACCTCTGTGTCTCTGCTTAGACTTCTGCCCTGAAACCTTGATCCAGACAGGCGATGAATGGATGTTCATATGTTGCACCTTGTTAAAGTCAAAAATGATTTCAAGCAGCAAAAAAAATGAGCACAAAAAAGGCTTGACACTACTTTTTTTTTTTTTTAATCCCCTTTTTTGGGGACTGAATGCGGCAGGGATGTCATCAAACCAGATTTTTCCTTCTTGTTTTACTTACTGAGAAGATGCATTTGTGTCTTTGACATCCTCTCTGTGCTCTCCTCAGGGGAAAATGTAACGTGACCCTTCTCAACGAAACAGATGTCTTAGCCGGGTACCTGGAGAAAGAGGTAAACATGCCATCTGTTTATTTGTCACATTACTTTGATACTTAATTGTTCGCTTCGATATTTCATATTGCAAAGAGAGTGGCACTGTGAAGTGGCTCTAACCTTTGCTCTGTTCTGTCCAGGACTGTTTCTTCTACTCACTCGTATTCGACCCTGTCCAGAAGACCCTGCTAGCAGATCAAGGCGAGATTCGGGTGGGCTCCAAATACCAGGCAGAGATCCCTGATAAGCTAGCTGAGGGTGAGCAGCAAGCGTGTTCAAGTTGTTTTAATACATTTACATTATTTATTTTGAGGAGGCGTTGGTGTATTAGTAGTTCAAGCCATTTGTCCCCGTCTCAGGTGAATCAGACACCCGGGTCCAAGAGAAGCTGGAGACCAAGGTGTGGGATCCCAACAACCAGCTCAAAGATCCTCAGATCGACCAGTTCCTGGTGGTAGCGAGGTAACGCTCGCCTGCCATCTGCCACCCGACTACATCGTCGTTGCTACAGCTTGTTTCCATGGCAACTTCTAAATTCGCCAGTTTTTAGATCATGTTTAGCATCATCTTGTGTCAGTACAGAACGTGGCATCTTCAGGTTGGTTGGCTGGTTGTGGCCAATAGACTTTATCATTATTATTAGACTGAATTAGTTTATATTAGCTCGCCAGTGACAGAACCGACCGCCAAACTCAGGGAAACGAGGGGACTTCACGTTTGTGCTGTCGCTGGATGTAACAGTGAGTTTTATGTTAAGAAACAGAGCAGATACTGTCCACTTTCACTGTCTGAGTGATTCTTTGTTGTTTGGCTAGCTGCACGTTGTAAATGAGAACAGTGTGGAGGCGAGGCTGTGAGTCAGGTGACAGGTGGAGTCAGAAAGAGATTTTTCCTCGTGTGGCTGGATGTACCGAGTGGTGCGATCAGCTGATGCGATCAGCTGATACGATCAGCGGTATTTTATATAATAAAATAATCTCTTTTATATTAGGATGCTAGGATTTCCAATCGTGCTTGGGTAAGAAACAGTTATGTTTCCTTACATTTCACCGAGTTAGTGGTTCTGTTATTAGTTAGCTAACATAGTCCAAGTCTGTGAGCAACAAATAACCAACCTGGTGATGTCACGCTCTAAACTGTACTAAAACATTAAACTTTAAGCACTGATTTCTTAAATCCAGCTGCACAGACAGAGTTACGCTCAGTGCTGTAAATTAGCCTTTATACATGCAGTATTTCATGCCCACTTTGACATCACATTAGTTTTTATCAAACAGTGTAAATATGATGCGTGTTGTCACGGTACATAGTGTCATGCTACAGTGGAGTATGTAAAGCTTGCCTTTAAAGGCAAATCTAACTGAAGCTACCAGTCAGGTCACACAGGGCCTCAAATGGTTAACACTGAATGTTTCCTGGTTTTTACTGAGCAGTCAGTGGTGTGTTTGTTTCAGGGCTGTGGGTACGTTTGCTCGGGCCCTGGACTGCAGCAGCTCCATCCGCCAGCCCAGCCTCCACATGAGTGCAGCTGCAGCATCCAGAGACATCACACTGGTGAGACATGAACACTAACCAAAGCCTTTAAAGGTTGCTATCATACTCCACCTGCACTAACACAGGAAATAATGAGCAATGACGGGGCAGTGCTATGGGTGAATTTTTAGTTCATAGCAGGGCTGTGCGATATGACCAAAATCTCATATATAAGACATCTGTCGTCCTGACAACGATATAAATCACAAAAATGTAACATTTTCTGTAAATTCTGTGAATCTCAGGCAGCTCAACTTGCGTGAAGTGTTTCCACCTGGACGTCACGTAGCTGGAGTCGAGTGTTTTAACCGATGCATGAAACGAGACATTTTAGACATAAGTTGTAACGGACACCATCTTTCAAAGTTTGAGTCTAAGGTTTGTTTTTTAGCACCTGACGTCTCTTGTTTTGCTTCTGCTCAGTAAACTCTTTCATGTGATTCAGTTTATTTTGAAAAGTCTCAACAGGACCTTGAGCTTGATTGTGAAGTGTTACGTGGAAAAACTGACAAGCGGACAGCGGATATCGCTTTTAAAAATCCATTTTCTTGATTTGAGACGTTTAAATATGACACTCTGTGTACGTGTTGTTTCCACGATTATCTGTTGAGACTCGTGTAACGAGCTTTTGAGTCTGCATTGGGTCATACTTTGGGTGATAATGGTTTTATGACGCCCAGCCCTACTTTGTGTGTCACAAAGGGGATTTGTGCACAATAGGGCTGCCACGATTTGTCGACTAGTCACGATTACGTCGACTATCAAAATCGTCGACGACTGATTTAATAGTCGACGCGTCGTTTGAAGCTTTGTAAGATCACAAAAGACGCAGGAATAAGTGGCAGGATTTAAGAGTGTAATAACGGACTGAAACAGAAGATGGCAGCATTGCATGTACAAGGATGTCAGCTACCGTTAAACCCTGAAGAAGAAGAAGCAGCTGTGTCCCAGAATTCATAGCGCGGCCCAGCTTAGTTTCCAACAATGGCGGCAGCTAGTTAGTTTTAATGTTACTCTTATTATTCTTTCTGGGTCACAAAATAAACGTTTAACATGTTTTCAGGCGAGAGTGTAGCTGTGTAAACCTCAAATATCTGCTCAGTTTATCAGGACACCACATATTTTCAAAAGCGCTCCGACGTTTTCGGAGACATCTGTTACCCACTAGCTCGTTAGCGAGCCGGGGGCTAGGCTCACTAGCGCCGTGAGAACACCGGACTCCCCGCAAATCGTTTTCAAACCCACCGCCGTCTTTCGCTACTCAGGTTAAATATATATGAGTCACTTAGATAACTTAAAATGTTATTGTTTGACTTTTTTTTTTTTTTGTATTTTATTTGTTCCTGAGTAAATCAGTTTGTCTGAGATTAAAGTTATAGTTTTTACACAGCTGAATAAACGTCAAGCAGACAGCTGATTATCAGAAGTGTGAGATGCTCCAGAATATACTCCAGTGTCCTGTTATATTTTAGATAGCAAGGAGTTTATTAAACTTCACCGAAACAATCTGCAAATTTCATTAAAATTTAATAAACTATCATCTTGTCTTTATTTTTAGTTAGCACAGACCTTAAACACTTAAAGCTGTAAGCTAATGATAGTTATATAAGAGCAGATGCTGCTGGTGCAATAAGCTGTAGTTTTACGTCCAATGGATGATGATCTGATTAGTCGACTAATCGCAAAAATAATCGGTGACTAGTCGACTATCAAAATAATTGTTTGTGGCAGCCCTAGTGCACAACAGCTGACTTGCAGGGTTCTGTATTGTTTGTGTGCGATGGAAAACTTTGGTCAGTCGTCTTACTCCCTGTCTCTGCCTTTAGTTCCATGCTATGGACACACTGCAGAAGAACAACTATGACCTGGCCAAAGCCATGTCCACCTTGGTTCCTCAGGGAGGTCCGGTGCTCTGCCGCGATGAGATGGAGGAGTGGAGCGCCTCTGAGGCCATGCTGTTTGAGGAGGCGCTGGAGAAATACGGCAAAGACTTCAATGACATCCGCCAGGACTTTGTAAGCTCTCCTCAGTGTTTTTCTCTCACATTATTCACGTGGGCATTTGAACAGTAGTGATACAGATATTCAGTGCTGAAGAGGAAGTTTAAGCTGCACTCTGAGTCCTGGGATCAGCAGATGTTTCCCTTCTCTCCCTCAGCTGCCCTGGAAATCCCTAGCTAGTGTGGTCCAGTTCTACTACATGTGGAAGACTACTGACCGTTACATCCAGCAGGTTTGTCGACAGCATGTTGTGTTTAACGGCATCAGCAAACACTTTCAGAAGTTTTGTTTTCAACAAAAATCTCCCGCTCTCTCCACGTCTTCTCTCAGAAACGACTGAAAGCAGCAGAAGCAGACAGCAAGCTGAAGCAGGTGTACATCCCTACCTAGTGAGTATTGATGACAGCTATCAAGTTTACTAGTTTACAAGTTTACCATTACTATTGGGGACCACCTAATGTGCTTTGGGTTGTTATCGCAACGCAGCCAGAGGTCACATGACACCATTTGTATACAACACCAGCGTCACAACAAAGGAGGACGTCGAGGTGATTGTTGTCAGACTCTGTGACCGCAGCGTTCTGTTTTTGTGTCGCCGGGTTTCAACCATGGCGTTGATTTATTTTTGTGAAAAAGATGCTCTCAGGAGTCATTGATGCCACTCAGCAGCCAATGGCATGCAGTCTGTTGGCGTTACACCTTCAGACCGCCTTGGATCGCTTTGAACCCCGGCTGAGTCTGCAAGCTTCACAAGGGGAGGACTGGGACTGTTGTCAGAGTATCAAGAGCTACCACAGACATGCTCAGCAAAGTGGCTGCAGCTAGGCGTGGGAATAGAGAGCTCATGTAGAGAACAGTGGTCCGTCAGTCTGCTGGCCACGGATCACGCTAATCGGTCCATTTATGCTACAATCAGTTGGGCAGATGTTTAAGGAGCCCCAGCAAAGTGTTGATTGAATAAAGGAATGAAAACACTGTTCAAACAGTAAAGACTTTATCATTGTCCTTTCTGGTAGATGTTGGGAAATATGATGCTGGATTTGTGATTGTCATTAGCTATTTAAGCCACAGTCATTAAAGTCTTACCATAGATTTAATTAGATTAAAATGTCACTTTTGGATTAATGAATAAAGATATTATAGTAGCACAGCTTAAAATAAATACAAGTTACAAATGTAACAAAAGCCAAACAACTAAAAACTGTGTTTAACGCAGAAGCATTCTAACAAATAAGCCATGAGGTATTATGATGTGAGGCAGTAAACCAGCACCTTTCTGTATGTAGGAGAACTGAACCACATGATGGAACATGCTTCACTAATTGTTGAATAACTCTGTCCTCCTTCACCAGTACCAAACCCAACCCCAACCAGATCATGGTGCCCAGCAGCAAGCCTGGGATGAACGGAGCGGCAGGCTTTCAGAAGGGACTCAGCTGTGAGAGCTGCCACAGTAAGTGTGCACACAGGCTGGGTTTAGATAAAGTCTGAACCACACTCGTTTGCAGTGGGAGTGTTGACTGTCCACACGGACACATTAAAATAGATGTAAATACAGTCTTTCTTTCTTATGCCACCAACTTGTTCTGATTACCGGCGATCACAGAAGACCCATGTATTACTGGCAGGTGTTCATCGAGGCACCTGGACCTGACAGATACAGGTGCTAACTCACTAAATCGTTTGTCTCCAACCCAGCGGCTCAGTCTCCTCAGTGGTACGCCTGGGGTCCCCCAAATATGCAGTGCAGACTGTGCGCCTCCTGTTGGATTTACTGGAAGAAGTACGGAGGTCTGAAGACTCCCACACAGCTTGAGGGTGCTGCTAGAGCTGGCTCTGTAAGTCTCCCCATCGGCTCTTTCTTTAGAAATGTGTTTGAATTAGGGCTGCCACGATTAGTCGACTAGTCACGATTACGTCGACTATCAAAATCGTCGACGACTGATTTAATAGTCGACGCGTCATTTGAAGCTTTGTAAGATCACAAAAGCAGGAATAAGTAGCAGGATTTAAGAGTGTAATAACGGACTGAAACAGAAGATGGCAGCACTGCATGTACAAGGATGCCAGCTGCCGTTAAACCCCGAAGAAGAAGAAACTGTGTCCCAGAATTCATAGCGCGGCCCAGCGCAGTTGTCAACAATGGCGGCAGCTAGTTAGTTTTAATATTACTCTTATTATTCTTTCTGGGTCACAAAATAAACGTTTAACATATTTTCAGGCGAGAATGTAGCTGTGTAAACCTCAAATATCGGCTCAGTTTATCAGGACACCACATATTTTCAAAAGCGCTCCGACGTTTTCGGAGGCGTCTGTTACCCACTAGCTCGATAGCTAGCCGGGGGCCATGAGAGCACCGGACTCCCGGCAGATCGTTTTCAAACCCACCGCCCTACTCAGGTTAAACATATATAAGTCACTTAGATAACTTAAAAATGTTATTGTTTGGCTTTTTTCAGTATTTTATTTGTTCCTGAGTAAATCGGCTGAGTTTATTAAACTCCACCGAAACAATCTGCACATTTAATTAGAATTCAATAAACTATCATCTTGTCTTTATTTTTAGTTAGCACAGACCTTAAACACTTAAAGCTGTAAGCTAATGATAGTTATATAAGAGCAGATGCTGCTGGTGCAATAAGCTGTACTTTTACGTCCAATGGATGATGATCTGATTAGTCGACTAATCGCAAAAATAATCGGTGACTAGTCGACTATCAAAATAATCGTTTGTGGCAGCCCTAGTTTGAATGAAAAGCAGTAAAGAAATCCACATGAGCTAATCAGCAGACTTGGAATGTTTCGGGCTGTCTTGCACCTCCTTAAGACTAAATCTGTTCTTTCTGTCCGTCCAGGAGTCAGGCCCTCGTGGTCACATGACACGCCAGGAGGTACAGGGAATGTCACCGTTCACCCGCAACGAGGGTCGAGCCAAGCTGCTGGCCAAGAACCGCCAGACATTCATCCTGCAGACCACCAAGCTCACCCGCATTGCTCGGCGGGTGTGCGAAGACATTCTGCAGCCTCGACGTGCTGCTCGACGCCCCTACGCCTCCATCAACGCCAACGCTGTCAAGGCTGAGTGTATGTGCACACTCACCCCCTCTTTCTTCTAAGCTCATTTGAACCTACTAACAAAGCAGCAAGTTTGACAGCTTTGTCCTTCAGTGATGTTTTCAAACCTCCTTAAATGAGTTCAACAGAGTTTATTTTTTTATTTCCTCAGGTATGATCAGGCTGCCCAAAGCCACAAAAACTCCAGTGAAGAGCAAGCTGGTGCCTCGACAGTCACTGGCCACCATAGTGAAGGATTTGGGTAAGAACGCAGAATGTGACCAGCGCACTGAATATGAAGCTGTTCCAAGTTAATGCTTCCTTTAGATTATACCACATGTAATTATTAAAGTCCTCTACTGCCTGTGATGCCACATGTAGGTTAGTGTGCCTTCAGCCAATCAGCTGAGTTCAGTTTGTGTGATTTGGACTACTTTAATTTTTATAGCACAAAAGGACGAGAGCACAGTAGTAAAGTAGAAACTAGGGCTGGGCCATATTATACCGTTCACGGTAATACCGGTATAATGTTAGGCAACGATAGGAAAATGAAATATCGCGATAGAATGGGAGTAAAACGCGCATGCGCAGTGCCTTTGTTTTCATACGCACATGGCCGATTGTTGAGTGAAACAGATGAACCAGAATTGGTTTGTAAAAATGGTGCAACTTCAGTGATGTGGAACTGGTTTGGTGTTTGTCCGTCAGATACACAACAAAGCACATTTTTTTGCAGAACATGCAAGCGGCCGTCGTTATTGTCATATTTGTCGGACTAAGATGCTCTTAAATCTGGGAGTAATCTGGGTCCTAAACTCTGTATGCTTCAGGTCAAACAACACTGCAGCATCACTTAGAGTTAAAAACTGTCTAAATTCTTTCATCTTTAATAAAACGATCAGCATTGCTGCTTTACCAGGTGTAACTATAAAGTTTAACTTCCAGGCATCCATGAAAACAAAAGTTATTACATTTAACGGAGTTAGAAGTTAGCAGGAAGCTAGCGGAAGTTAGCTCGCTAGTTACCTAAGCATGATATTGCATGTTCTGACTGAGAGATTTCTGAAAAAAATCAAACGTACAGCTCTGCTATCACTTCCAACATAAATGAAGACAGGAAACTAAACAGCAGTGACGTTTGTAGGGTTACTGAAGTTGGGCTAGCTGGTATATAATGATGTGCTACGTGATCGCTAGCGGCACAGCTATGTTAGCATAACATACACAGTGAAGCTGGAGGACGAACACTAACACTTTTCCACTTATAAAAGTTAACGTTAAGGTTCTTCATGGTTAGAGACAAATGCAATCGCATGGCAGGATGCTGTAAACGGACCAAACTTCAGTCAGGAGAACAACTGAGATAATCCATCCACAATACGAGGTTAGTCATTAATATACTGCAACAACATGGGAATAGAGCAGCTGCCAGAGAATTCAACATTAATGAATCAATGGTACAGAAGTGGAGGAAGCAAGAAGAATGAGTTTAATAAAGTTTGATTTATCTGACTGCTTTGTTTCGCTTAATGTGCCTTATAATCCCGTGCACCTTATGGTCCGAAAAATACGCACTGCACACTGCAGTTTAATGTTGCAAAGCACCTCTTTTTAACTTCAGTGGATATTATACATGGTTATGCTCAGGATATGTCAGCCCGTTTCTACTGGAAATGCCTTTGGGTTAAACGTTCAGCAAGGAGTTTGCATTTGCACTGTTACATTTTTATAAAGCTTTAATGTACATAAAAACCAGCTTCTTGTTTATGTGAAAATAAATGGAAGGTTGTCTTTTTGCGCTAGTAATGTTGTGGAGTTGTATTTTGTCTCGCATCAATTATATCGTCGGTTATATCGTTATCGCAAATTTTCAAATATATATCGTGATAAATATTTTTGGCCATATCGCCCTGCTCTAGTAGAAACAGCTCTATTATGCTGCTAACACCTTCAGCTCTTTGCAAGCACCTGCACCGACACCATGCTAACACTAGGCTAGCCAACAACCCAGAGTAACGCTAAAGCTGAGTGAATGCAGACCCCAGATCAGCAGTCAGACCCTGAACTTCAGCAGGTACCAAACTGATGAGCCGTCTGGCTGCAGCAGTAGAATCACCGTGACGATCGCTTTAAAGTGTCTTCATTTGTGCGTTGTCGGCGTTGTCCATACCTTACTGCTAAGACAAGCATCACGTGTGTCTTCTTAAGGATATGGATTTGTGTTGCTGTGTGGGACTGTAGCCTGAGGTTTATATTGTTAAATGGTGATTATGAGACGATGTGTTTCAGGATATTTATTGACAGAGTAAGTCACTAAATCTTATCAGCCTTTTTTCTCTCGTCAAGCCTTGAGTGTCTTAGAAACACTGTTTGTTGGCCTTGTTTTTGAAAGATGCTAAAGAGATAAACTTGCCCTGCTGCTTTTGTCTTCTCTGAATTGTCTTCGCAGCCATCTCTGCTCCTCTGAAACTGAAGGCAACCAGAGGACCCCCGACACCCATCAACAGGAACCAGGCCAACCAGCCTCGAGTGGGCCAGAGCCTGCTGGGGAAGAGAAGCTTTGAAAGCGTCAGTGTTCTTCTCACATAGCTTATATTTAAGAAAATATGCTCCTTTTGTAACTGCTACAACACACTCATCTGCTGCCTGTTTTCATTCTTTTCCTCAGAGTGTGCATGTAATTTCACTCCTCACAGAACTAATGGCTGCTAATTTCTTGCATGTTATGTTGGGGCCTGCTGGGCAGCTTGTAGTATAGTAGTGCATCATTAAATCCAAAAAGTGGTGGAAAGCCAGCATGTTTTACTCTCGTGTTTCCTTTTTGCACTGCAGTCTGATCAATTGTTGTTTTCTTCATTGGTTCACAGGCTGCAGGAGTGCCATACCCAGCCAATGGGAGGCCATATACTTCAGGTATGAGAACCACCTCTCAGTCTGTCATCAAGCGGCAGAAAGTGAGCCAGGGAGAAGCTCCCAACCCTGTGGTGTTTGTTGCCACAAAGGACACCAGGTACATGGCAGCACAGCACTTCCTGATTTACCACAGTAGATCATCAATGCCCCAACTTAACTAAAGCCAGCAGTCTTTAGCACACAGACATGCACAGTCAGCAGGATCACACACAGACGGGTGTCATCAGAGTGACTTGGGTACACACACACCTTGCTACACACAGTGTTAGCAACCTTTTTGCTAATTGAAGCATTATTGTGTCAGAGTGGATGTGTGTTCTTATCACTGGTCTCTGTGAACCAGGGCTCTGAGGAAACATCTCACCCAGTCTGAGATGCGCCGGGCAGCAAGGAAACCTCACCTCCTGGTCCGGATCAAACTGCCGCCACCGCCACGCTCCCTAGCCATGCCCCTCGTCCCCTCCAACACCAGCGAGCCCATCGTCCTGGAGGACTGAAAATGAGGGCTGAGGGTGGTCTTTTAACAGGACATGGGGGTGGGGTGGGCAGTGGGAGGGGCTGTGTTTAAGCCATCACTTATAGGCAGCACAGTACAGCATACAGTAGTCTTTTTATTTTTTTTTTCCTCCCCCATTTTCAGTGTCATGTTCCTTTTAGTCCTCTTTTACTTCCCATAAGTTAATGTGTTTCTCTCTCTGTCTCTCACTCACACACACACACACACACACACACACCTATTCAGTAAGCACACATTAAACCCTCAGGGCTCCAGTATACATGCTGAATTGGTCGCCAATGGTAACCCTGCCTCGGCTCCGTACCATTTATACCAGAACTTAGAGTGCAGTGTTGTCCTGAGTGGTAGGCGTCGCCACTATCGGAGGAGAACTCAAAACCAGAAGCAGATCCTTTTTTAAAGTTTCCAGTCTGTTCTGTGCACTCGGAGGCTCTGAGCTGCTGTGCTCTGGTCATTAAAATAGTGTTAAAATCCAACACACAGCAGCAATGGCACAAATGCTGAGAGGCACGACTGGCTGAAGTGACAGCAGAGCAGCATCTCGTACCAGCAGATGTCACATCAGTTTGTTGTAGAGCAGCAGCCAGCGTGATGGAGCCCTCACACTCACACTTGCCCTGCTTTTAAATGTGTCATTTAAATTCATATATTTTTCTTCCTGAAGCAATGGTGATAAAGCAGACATTGTTTGACTTTCCCGTCTCTTATCTTTGTGTAAATATATGCATCACTGAAGGGGCGACACCCTTACAGGACTGTAGGACAGCTTGAGCAGGCCCAGAGTTTGCCTCGGTTTCAGGATTCCTCTCGAGCCTCCTTTCCTCCATCCTAGCAGAGCAGAATCATCGGGTGGGCTGTGGTGATGGAGGGAAATGTGGTGTTAGTCTGCTGCGTGTTGTAACTCTTTCCATGGCTGCAGTCTGTCATTCAGGCCTGGAAACGTTCAACACACTTGACTTTACGTTCAGTTCTCTCATTTTAGGAACAAACCTCAGAGATGCAGGTGTGCACACCTGTCCACCCACTGGAACGGTGTGTAAATGTCACAGGGTCTGACCTAGACTTTACAAACCTGTTTCCTTCTTCTGGAGCTCCATCCATTATTGAACCCTCTGTATCAAAATAAGAGTTTGAGCTGATTGAAAGCACTAACTGAAAACACTGAAGACTTTGTCTGCAGTTGTTTTTGGTTTAGTTTGTTCCCCTCACTCAGTGCGTCTGTACAGAGGAAATGGTAAATCACTACTCTGGGCAGCAGCCAATCAGGTTTCTTTGAAATAGGTTTTTATTCCAACAGCCACTCTGTGCTTTGCTTACTGTAAATTGTTAGTACATACAGTAGGAGAGGTGCAGCCGACAACAGAGGCTGCTTACTCACAACTCAGTTATCATGAATTTGGCTTTGAGATCATGTGTGGGATTTCTGCAGAAGTCCAAAACGAAGCCATAATGTGCAGGAGAACAGGCAGCGAGACAGTCTGAAGGAACAGGACAGTGTTCCTGATGTTAGTGGTCAGTTCATAAATGTGGGTCGAATCAAGCAGAAAATGTATGCAAAAACACGGGGCTCTAGGAGTGGAGTCAAATGGGAAACACACCTTGACCTTTGACCCTTTTGTCTTCATGCAGCCTTCATCCTGTTCTGTACATGTGCTGATGTTTTGGTTCTGACGGGATGTGAGGACTGTGCGGAGGACTCTTCTGCTGTTTGTGGTTTTTCTTTTCCTCCCTCTCTTTGTACCTTTATCGGAGGGAGAGTGCTGAAACCGAGCTGTTGGATCCTTACGATTCCTCTGCGTCCGCGGCAGTGATGACTTTTTTAAGCAGATTTGGTCCCGATGTGAGCTTTGTAATATTTCCTCTCAAAAAAGAAATTGAATTGTCAAGTTTGTAGCAAATGCTAATGTGTGTAAAGAAAACTGCAGAAGTGGAATATTGAAAACTTTTAGTTTTGGTTTGTTTGTTTTTAATTTTGTACATCTGAGGTGTGTAACTCTGTTAATGAGGAGACTGCGCTAACAGGCTACTGTACGTGTGAAGCATCTCTTCTTCATCGGGTGGGTGGACTGCTTCTTTTAACCAGGACTGACCTTCAAAAGGGACAGGGTGTGGATTTTTTTAATGATGGAGAGACAAACATGCCACAAGTGAAACTTTTTCTCAAGTGTTTTTTATTCCGATGTCTCTGTATCCTTTAATGTATCTTGATAAGAAAAAAAATAAAGATTTTTTTTTTCTTCGTGGTCAGACATCTTTCACATCTGCTGCCTCACATCAAACAGCTGGAGCTTTTCACACTGTCAGCCTGATTATGGTTTCATCCTCTTGGTACACAGCAAAGGCCTCCTCTTGGAAATGTTTCAAGCATTTCTCCATTTTTATACATCGACATGTAAAGAGCATCGAGTCCTGTCCCACACGCCACATTGGGAGCTTACAGACACAGCGGCCGACCACATTCTGACCTACACTGTTGTCACGTTTCTTTTTATCCAGTTTAGTCTGACAGGACCCCGCTGTGTGTTCTTGCTTCTGCTTCTCTGTGACGTCCTGGAGGTCATGACTGACTGCAAACTGGTCCAAGCAAAAATGTGACAAACATACGAAAAATGGGAAATCAGGGCAAACACATTTTCACACCACTGTAAATAAAAACCTCAAAGGTGCCACTTGAATATAAAGTGTCAGTTTTAGCAATGACTTCAGTCATTTCTTCATCAGGACCATAGATTTCTGATCATTGCACATTTTTGTAATTTCCCTTCTGTATATCACCACAGACGGGTTTAAATGAAACAGCTTGTGACTGAAGTGCAGACTTTCAGCTTTAATCGCTGATGGGGTTCTGAGCTCGCTCAGTAGGTTTTCTCGAAACCTTGTGAATGTGATCAGTTGAGAACGAGGGTTTCCACAGTGACCCCTTGATCGGCAGCACTGGCTCAAAAGTAATTCGCTCACTGACAAGCAGCTTCATGGCCAGGTGAGGCATGTTCCTTTGCTCTTTAGTAATAAATGCAACAGATTAAAGAGATGTTAATGCGATAGCCAGCGCCAACCTCTCCGAGAAAGGCCGACAGCTTTGGTAGTTAAAGTCTTTTTGCTCTTACAGAGAACGAAGCCACGGGCCAGCGTAGCAACATCCCAAACACCCTGAAAGAAAACTGAAGTGGTGATCACAGAATTTTTTTCTTTGGTTAAGGAAAAAGCAGATTGCCTGGAACCTGATGGTAGAAACGACGCGACTCAGGTGTTCTCACTGCCTCGGGGGCTGGGAAGGTTGCAGTCTCTTCTGTTCTGCTATGATTTCCGCACCATTGTTACAAACAAGCCTGAAGTTGATATAAGAAAGCGCGAAAGCTGAACTTCAGTGGGACCTTTAAACAGGCCAATGCAGAGTAGAAGACAGAGTTCTGTACATGTGAGCTGAAGCAAAGATTCAGCACTGATAGCAGAGATGGGTTATTTCTGCTAAACAATGCAATACTGCAAAACACATTCATTTAACCTATAAATAATTATAATACATTTTTTGAGGGTGCTTTTCAAGAACCCAAGGTCACCTTACAAAGAACAAAATTAATAAAATGAGCAATAGTCATAAAATAAGTTAAAATTGCAGAACAGAACTTGACAACAGATAAAATCAGCTTTCTTATGGCTGGAGGAAGAGTTCCAGAGCCCAGGAGCAGAGGCACTGAAGGCTCTGTTCCCCACAGGGAGAAGACGTCAGGAACAGTAAGATGAATAGCAGATGAGGATCTGAGAGGGCGGGAAACTGGTGATATGAAGCAGTATGTCATGATTTATGAGATGAATCATCATCAATTTGCATATTATGGACATTTTAATGACCACTAAATCACTCTGATCATTTACTTTCCACACGTTCCAGCTTTTCCCAAAAAACTGGTGGCTTTTGGGAGAGCACTTAGGGCCAAATTAAGAAAAAGAATTGTGTCAATTTTGAGATTAAAGTCGAAATTTCGACATTAAACTACAAATAGTATATCGGACTGGACGTGTGGAAATATTTTTGATGCCTGCACCTCAGAACGCCACAGTAAAGACGATGTTGCTTGCAACAACTTGCTAGAAGCAGCCTGCTGCAGACACTGAAGGATCTGAGCCTTCATCGAGAGTAAAGCTGGCTCAGGCCCTTTTTGTTGGCAGACCACTCCAGCTTGTGATCCAGATGAACTCCCAGATACTTCTGGACGTGACTATTTCGACATCAATCCCACCAATGCAGACAGGGATCTGTTTCTGCCAAAGTCCACCACCAGCTCCTTTGTTTTGGCCACAGTCAGCTGCAGGTGGTTCACCTCACACCACCTCAGTGATCAATCAGTCCTCTGTACTCCTTTTCTCTTCCCATCTCCATACTTCCAGTAATGGGCGTGTCATCAGAGGATTCCTGGAGGAGACAGGTTTCTGTGACGTACTAGAAGCCTGCACAACTTTGACTGTTTTCAAGTATTGGATTTCAGCATCACAGGGAAATAATGAGAGCCTTGGTTGGAGGGCACGGAGCAGGAAAACCTGCAGCAGACACCAGAACCATCACATAAACCAGAGTTTTAGATTTTCTGCAGTGTTTTCACTCAGATCAGCTCAGCCGCATGAAATATTTCACTAGTTTCACCAGAAACATGAGAGAATTTGTCAGTGCCCAAGGAAATGTCCAAAGGTGCTTAGACTCTGAGTGGAAAGACTTTGTACACTGACCTTCAGATGGCTTTAATGTTCAGACCTGTAGCAGAGATCAGGCTCTGGTCTTTAGGAGCAGGGCTGTGTTCCAATAACCTGTAGAAAGGTTCCTAACTGAGAGACGTGACCCAGAAGGACTTGTGTGGCGTCTATAATAAGAGTGTTCCAATACTCCAAATATTAAGGAAAGGCGCTTTAATGCTTCCTTTATTGCTCCTTTAGCAAAGATACAGAGGACCATCATTAATCCACAGTAATGGACCATAGCTGAAAACAGCAACATAACAAAGTGGAGCAGAAAGCTTAACTGTAACTGCATTTTCATTTCCTGCAATAACCTGCTGATGTCATTAAAGTTTTTAGCATCAAATGCACAGCTGAAGTCTGAACATCACACTGGTGGAATAAAAACTACTTCCTGTTTCGTTGTTGCTGCATGAACGCAAAATGTTGTATGATGTAAATCAGGGGTGTCACCCCTACTTAATCCACGGTTACCAACCGGCCCACAGCAAAGCGCTCCCTGCAGACGTCATTGTGACGTAGAGCCGAGCGCACCTGAGCAGCGTTTGTGCTGAGAGGCGGGACGCTGAGCGGAGGTTTAAATGACAGCCGCGCAGCGCGTGCTCCGGTGCTCGTGACCCAGGGACAGCAGGCGCGTGGAGGCTCGTGGCCTTGTTGACGGTGCAGGTTTCATTGGTTTCTGTTCGTCAGACGCAGTTTCTCACCCCCCACAGCCTTACACGCAGCTCTGCATTTGCAGCCATGTTTAAGGTAACCGCAGCACCTTTTAGCGCCTCCACATGTAGCTGCTCCTTGTCCTACACACACACACATTGAAGCATGTGTGTAGTTATCAGGATCGGGGGTCTACGGTTATTCCTGAAGGCCTGTGAACCAGCAGAGCTTTTATATCAGAGTGCGCTTTTTATCCCATGGTGAGAATAGTTGGTTCTGTGAAACTAGTTTGATTTTTCAAACAAGTGGTTGCAGTGCGTGCTGGTCCATGACCCTGGTTGCTTTTCTTGTACTGGGGTCCTGCTGGTAGGACTAACTTAGCCACAGATCTGAGTTTGTTTTTTTTAATATATAAAAGTAACAACAATTGTGCCTCCTTAGCTGAATCCTGCTGATAGACTTAAACTGTAAGTTACATGAATTCAGACAATTCCACACTGCCACAAAGTTACTGTGAGCTTATTTAGCTCAGTGTGCTTTTGCAGCAATCGCGGTAACCAGCCTGGCTGAGGACGGTGAGGATCAGTCTATGCAGGTCAGACTTTAGGAAGTACCCCTCGTCTCTTTGACACATGGGGTCCAGCGTGTGCAGCCAGTTTTAAAGCATGACTCTGCTTAGATTGCAAAACAAATGTGAGTTACGCTCAGTTGGCTGTCCTAAAGAAAAGTTCTCTGGTTTGTATCTGCTACGTTTGAGTTTACTGTCCATCTGGTTGTAATTATGTGAGTGGAAGTGTGTTTTTCTTTTTTAAAGTGGAATAGCAAAGTTGAAGAGCTGACTGGCTCCCTATCAAAGCTAGTTATTCAGTTCCTCTGGTCTGTGTCCTGCGGTCACTTTTGAAAGACTTCATGTATGCTGACCATGTCCTGATGAGATTTGTCATTTGTACTTAAACTGCTGTCATTTCAGTGGAGAACCCGGTACATTGTGTATAGTCTATATTTATATCTATACAATCTGTTTTTAGACATTAAATGCCATCATTTTAAGCAGACGTTGAAATTGCTTTCCAATATCAAGCACCTTGAGGTGACTCTTGTGATTTGGTGCTATACATTGAAAAATATCAGAAAGACCAGGCAGAACTCGATACATGTTTAAAACGCTGACTTCTTTCTTTACAGACCAGTAGCAAAGACTTGTTTCTGCCTTCACCTGAGCTACTGGACAGCATGCAGTCTGTGGAGGAATCTGACGGTGACTGTGGTGGAAGCGCCGTATCGTTGGCCGAAGCCCTGCTCCCTGTGACGGAGTCCTCACCACCTCCAATCCCCTGGGTCTGCTCAACCCGCTACAAGACGGAGCTCTGCACCACTTACTCAGATGATGGTTTCTGCAAGTATGCCGAGCGCTGCCAGTTTGCCCACGGCCTCCACGAACTCCACGTTCCCTCACACCATCCAAAGTACAAGACCGAGTTGTGTCGCAGCTACCACACAGATGGCTACTGCTACTATGGCAACCGTTGCCTGTTTGTCCACAGTCCCACAGAGCAACGCCCCACCCTCCGTCGTCGCAGGAACGTCCCGTGCCGCACCTTCCGTGCCTTTGGGATTTGTCCCTTTGGAACCCGCTGTAACTTCCTGCATGTGGAGGGTAAAGATGAAGACGGCCGTCACGATTTGGCCAGTGTTGGTGAAAAGACCGCATTTGTGCAAAAGCCCAAGGGGTGGAAACCTCGGGGAGCTCTGTGCCACACCTTCAGCACCTTTGGCTTCTGCCTGTACGGAACCCGCTGTCACTTCCAGCACGGCCTCCCTAACAGGATAAAAACCTCCAGTCAACACAATGGGTTGCTGTCCACATGCGCGTCACGTTTGCCTTCTGCATCAGACTCTTCAGCCTCGTCATCTCCTCCACCCACCACCCCAGAAGCACCAGCGCACAATGCTTTCACCTTCTCCAGTCAGCACTTAAATGATCTGCTCCTGCCACTGGCCCTCCACCTGCAGAAGCTGGAGAGCACGAAGGCCCAGGATATCTGGGCCAACAGGAGGCTCTAAACTGCTGCTGAACACTTTCTTTTTTTCTTTTTTTAATATGTAATTCCCCCCACTTTACCCCAAGGGTTTTTTTGTATATATGTCCCAGTTGACTTGAGCTTGTTTCAGAAGGCCCAAGCAGGCCTTGGCAAACATGACTATTCAGTCATGGATCAGTCTGGAGTAGCTCTGGAAAGAGAATCTTACAGGTGCAGCTATATGTGTAATATTTTTAATTGTACATGGCTATATGTCTGCCCAAAGCACTGTAAATAAACCATGTTGCTTTTTTTACTAACTGCTGTGTTTGTGTGTTTGGCTGGGCTGGATTAAAGTTGTGGGGTGACTGACAGAAGTCCAGTAGCTGCCTTTTCAAGCACAAGCGAGGCTGACATTTGTCAGTCTTAATCAGCTGCTGCTGAAACAAGAGGCTCCTGAAACTGTCTTAAAACTCTGAAGCTTCCTTCCAATAAAGAATGGGATGGCTGGCTGGGACCATGCTCATGGGAACAAAGACAAGAGTCTTGGGCTCAAACTGAAAGTTGGCCTATGATCAGCTCTGGCTGGTGTACGTCCGGGTTAGTTAATGTGGAGGCGATGGTGAAATGTTTATACTAGACCTCCGTATAGGACGTCTAAAAAGTATTTTAAAGAGACACGACCTTCAACCAACCAATCCCGTCTACTGATACTCGGCAGCCAATCACTGGCCTTAACCTCCTGCTACAGAGCGTCAACAGGTAGACCTGGGAGGGTAAAGGTAGCTCGAGGCTGTAAGCATAGAGCTAAATCTTTTTAGGCTTTAGTTAAATTGCACCTCTGAGGTGTTTCGTCAGGACGATATTGTGAGAAAATAAACTGGACCTCGCTGCCTTATTTTGAAGGGTACAGCGGATGTCTTGGTCATGATTGCTAGCTTGATGTTATGGAGCTGCTAGTGTATCGGACAGCTACCCTGGTGTGAACTTTATTTCAGGCGCTAAAGACCTCCAGTCCCCCTTTGTTCCAGTTTAGAAGGTAAAGTCTAACGTTGCATGATACTGGGAAGGCCTGGTGTTGTATTTTCTGTCCTTCTGATGCTAGCTTTTAGCATCATGTATTTTAGCTAACTGTAGCTGTATTTAGCTGTATTTGATGCGACAGTTTTATAAAGACACAACGGTCATTTCATTCGTTACTGTATTGTAATAGGTTTGTTATCGTGGTTTCTTTCAAAGTGCGGTGGTTTCTTCCAGCTAACTGAATAAAACCAGAGTTGACTTTGTTAGCATGCTGAATGAGTGCGGTGGTTCGGAGAAACCACGGGCCACAGCTGAAAAAGGTCCCCAATACGTGACGGTCCACAGTGAAGACGTTTATAGACACACGTATGTTTTAGCTAACCCTGTAGTGTGTACCCGAGGACGCATGAAGTTCCGTTAAGCTTTACCGCCAAACGCGATGTTTTGCTGTGAGATGCAGAGAAGGCATGAGCGTAACGTGATCTTTCTTGCTAGTTTGAGTGATTTCGGTGAACATGGCGGACCGGGAGGAGCGCCGGTTCGCCGAGGTTTCCCGGGAGTCTGTCAGACTGATGGCGGAGGGCGCAGGTGTGGAGCTCGGTGATGATGTGGCGGCTCTGCTGGCCGAGGACGTGTGTTACCGACTCAGGGAGGCCACGCAGGTCAGTGATGCCTGGATGCATAGATAATGTTCTGACTTTGGGAGAAGTTCGTGTTAGGTGTACGTGGTAATGTTTTGCTGTCCCCAACAGAGCAGCTCTCAGTTTATGAGACACGCCAAGAGGAGGAAGCTGACGGTGGAGGACTTCAACAGAGCTCTGCGCTGGAGCAACGTGGAGGTAGCGTGTAATTTCCATATCCGATCTCCCTCAGGTCTGATGTGAGGGAACTCCTTCATGTTTCTGTCTCTGTTCTTTACCAGGCCATCTGCGGCTATGGAGCCCAGGATGCGCTGCCTTTCCGTTCAGTGAAAGAAGGCGAGCTCTTCTTTGTTGAGGATCGGGACGTCAATCTGGTCGAGCTGGCGCTGGCTACCAACATCCCCAAAGGCTGTGCTGAGACCATGGTGCGAGGTACGCTACGCTGCTACGTTCCACACGCAGGCTCATCCTGTAGTGTTCTCTATGCTCTGTCATATCCATATTCACGTGATGAGTTTACTAATGATGTTTCATGTTTGCCTGCAGTCAATGTGTCATACCTGGATGGTAAAGGTAACCTGGAGCCTCAGGGTACAGGTGAGACGCACACAGCAGGCATAACCTAACCCACAGTTGTTGTACTTGGACCTGTAGATAGAATAAAGTAGCTAATACTCTAAAAACTGAGCTCCACCTTTCACTGAGAGCATCATTGTTATCCTGTTAGAAAATCTCAGTGTTTGTCTGTGTTAAACTGTCCCAGTTCCTACAGCAGTACAGTCTCTGTCAGATGACTTACTGAAGTACTACCAGCAGATCACAAGGGCCATCTTAGGAGAGGACCCGCATCTCATGAAGGTGAGCTGCTACAGACAGAGCAGACTTTTTGTTGTGAACAGGCTAAACGACGCTCGTGTGTGTTTCAGGTGGCTCTGCTGGACCTCCAGTCTAACTCCAAGATTGCAGCCCTGCTTCCGTACTTTGTTTATGTCATCAGTGGAGTAAGTTTTAGGGTTACACAAATCAGCATTTATGATTCTCATCACCAGTTTTGTTAGGAATGCTTGGTGTGTTTAGTAAGAGAAAATATCGTAGCATGACACATGAATCAGACCTATCTCATAACTGGAAGCGCTTTTAACTCTACACGGTAACCTACGTGTCCTCGGCTTGAACGGCGTCGAAGGTTCTGATTATGTCGTCAGTTAGGATGTAGATTTCCTGAACCTGTTGACCGGTGTTTCAGCTGATCATGGATTCGGTTTGTCGTCCAGGTAAAGTCGGTAAGCCACGACCTGGAGCAGCTTAACAGACTAATGCACATGGTGAAGAGCCTGGTCCAGAATCCCTACCTGTACCTGGGCTCGTATGTACGCAGCCTGGTCTCCAGTGTCATGTACTGCATCCTAGAGCCACTGGCAGCCTCCATCAACCCACTCAACGACCACTGGACTCTCAGGGACTACGCTGCCCTGCTCCTCAGCCACATCTTTTGGTGAGCAGATTTTCCGTGGATGCTTAGGCAAGCTTGGACTAAAATTGTTAGCCAGTCAGGATTTAACATCAGTGTTGAGAATACAAAACTACTGTAGTGTTAGCCTGTTTTACAGTAAATATGCAGCATCATTTCACAAAGAACCTGTGTTGCTACAATGTTACCAGTCTGACTAATGTTAGCAGGCTGTTGCTAAGGGCAACATTAACATTCACTCGGCGTTTGCGTTAAAAATGGAAATCCAACAGTCGCTCTTCTTTCTGGTGTTTCTTCTGCAGGACTCATGGTGATCTGGTAAGTGGTCTCTACCACCAGATCGTGCTGTCGCTCCAGAAGGTTCTGTCTGACCCAGTGAGACCACTGTGCTCCCACTATGGAGCTGTTGTGGGCCTTCATGCTTTGGGATGGAAGGTATGGCCACAGCTTCTACATTAGTAAATATTTGACAGTTATAGATTAGATTGGGCCCATATTCAGTCGATATTTTCAAACAAATCATTCCCTAAATGAAAAGTCTCACATCTTGATTATTTAGCTGTGAAATATTTGCAAACCTGCATGTCATTACTGTTTTTATTGCTGTTGAGTGCTCCACTGCTACCCTCCTGTGTCCTGAATGCTCCTCTCTCTGTGTTCATCGGTTTCTGCTGGCAGGCTGTCGAGCGCGTCCTCTTTCCACACCTTCCTGCGTACTGGGCCAACCTCCAGGCTGTGTTAGATGATTACTCTGTGTCCAACGCCCAGGTGAAAGCTGACGGACACAAGGTCTACGGAGCCATCCTGGTCAGTACTGCTGCTGCTTTGGGTGATTTCAGACACTGATAGACTGTCATTAGTCAACTTAATGAAGTATTTAAGTGTAGAAAATTACTTTAAAAACAGAATGAGGTTAATCTTGATTGGTTGGTCTGAAGGTCCACTGGAGTCAACTTCCACATCTGCTCCAGCTGTTCCTCTTTGTGCTCGTTCTGATGTTGCTGTGAGCTGCAGTTGCCACATGTGCCACATCTCCAGCACCCTTTTGAATCTCTGTTATGGAGAATTAAGGCAAAAGTGGGGCCAACCTGGTGCTAGCAAGGTGTACCTAATAAAACGGCTTGTGACAATATACAAACTTAGTTCTGGGAGCCATAAAATAACGAATTATTGTCAAATATAAATTGAGTGGTTAGCAATGTTGCCTCACAGCAGGAAGCTTCCTGGTTTAAACCTCAGCTTGGCTCGTTGTGCGTGCAGTTTCCTCTGTAGCTGAGTCTTCTCTGCAGCTTCCTCCCACAGTCCACACACATGCAGGTCAGGTTAACTGGCCCTGGATCAGGGATTGTTCTATATGCTTCAAGAACTTCAAAGCAGTGTGTGGTTAATGCTGATTTAATGAAGATGTTGAGCCCCAAATTTGTGCTGAGGATAACTAACAGATGAGCTCAATCTTGACATTATGCCTAATGATGCTTGTGATTAAAAACGAATTAAATCATAATTTGAGTTCATCTTGTCCCACCTACGTCGCCACTTCCCCTCTTTGTCCTGCAGGTGGCAGTGGAGCGCCTGCTAAAGATGAAGGCGCTGTCTCTGTCGCAGTCAGCAGAGGGACACTCCGGTGCTCATCCGGGTTCTGTGGTGGGAGCTGCGAGCTACAGGGTGAACTCTCCGGGACTCAGCCCACCTCCAGAGCCTCTGTCAGAAGCTGCCCTTGGAATTGCCAGCCACCTCCAGGTGGGTGGGGCCGGCTGTCACTGGGAGGAGTGGACCCCCGTCCCTCTCCCCGCCATGTACTGTGAGCTTTACTCCTTCTTCGGCGACAGCCTGGCTGTCCGCTTTAGCACAGGACCAGGGTTTGGCACCCACTCGCCCTGCACTCCATCCCAGCTTAGTAACTCCAGGAAGGAACCTCCCGGCCCCGCCTCCAACCTCGACACCACCCGGAAGATGCCACAGCTCACCGCCAACCTCAACATCAGCCCCAGGCAGGACGGGAGTCCGCGCACCGATCCACCTCCGCCGAGTCTTTCAGGCACAGGGTCAGTTAGGTAAAGCAACCAG
Source organism: Copadichromis virginalis (assembly GCF_057382275.1). NCBI lineage: Eukaryota > Metazoa > Chordata > Actinopteri > Cichliformes > Cichlidae > Copadichromis > Copadichromis virginalis. The sequence continues at coordinate 60,225,123 of NC_140620.1, forward strand.
AGGAGCACCTATCTATCTTTGTGTGTCTGTGTGTGTGTTTGTGCTGATTTATTTTTGTGTGTCTACCCAGGGCTGTGCCTCGTGCCTCGTCTATGCAGCGCTCCAAATCCTCCTCATCATGTTCACGCCAACGTTCAGCTGGTCTGTCTCGTGAAGTGTTCCCCAAAGCTCGCTTCACCTCACCTCAGACCACACCTCCTGCATTTTCCTTTCTTATTGGTGGGCGGCAAATGGGCCAGCGTTGTCAAGGCCGCCGCCCTTTCCAGACAATGTTTGCAACAACTCCGCCTGTTTCTGCTGTTCCACCACGTACCTATGCACACAAACTGCCCGTCATCGGCAGGGTGGGCAAACCTGTACGTCGCTGGACATGTTCACATTACTCCCTTCACCTGCCTCTATAGTGTGTGTGTGTGCGCGTGTGTGTGTCTGTGTGTGTGTGTCACAGACTGTATGAGCTAACATTAGTCTGACTGCTGCAGACTCTTCCAGGCACACGTTGCTCTGATTAAGCTGCTGGAGTTTTTAGGGGATGTTGCCAGTAAAGAGGCAACACAGGGCTAAGCTGCCACTCACATGTATGAACATACAGATGAGGCCCAAAGAGATTCTAAACATGCTAATTAAACAGCTAGTCAATATCTGACTGTCAGCATCTGGGAATAAGAGCATGAAATGTAACACGTGACAGCTTGTTGGGCCTCTGCTGCCTTGCACGTCTCCACAGTTACTGCCGGGCCTGTTTAGCCTCAGCTCACTCATGCTGGTGGGAAATCTTTACTGCAGTCGCCAAATGATCATTCTGCCAATATTTCATTACTGCTTCATTTTTTAATTAATCTGTTATTCTTGTAACAAATCTATTTGTTTACTCAAAGTCAGTTTTGGTCCCTGTAAAAAGCAACAGCTGGATGTGCTGCATGCATGTCAGGACCAGCACGTTTGGATCACAGCGCCGACGTGTCTGCTGCACTTTCATTGGAGAATGGACAAAATCCTGCGATGTGTGTGGAGCAGAGAGGGAGCTGTGATCTTCCCTAAATAAATCTTTCAAGTTGACACGTTTTTCCATCATTTAGTTTTTTCCACTGTTTGATGTTTTCCTGAAACTCTTGTTTAGCTTGTGCTAGTGTCGATTAAACTCATAATATCAGTGAATACCTGCTGAGGACAATGTTGGAGCAAGATGGGATATGTTGTTAATGACTGTTTTTCATAGACTGAATAAATATTTACTTGTTGCTGATGTTAGGAGACAGGTCAGAGGTCACATCTGTGCTGCCTCCCACAGTAGATCACTACTGGTGTATTAGCTATGATGCTACATGCTACCCTCTGAACAGATACTACTTTTTCTTTTTGCTTTTCTATGAAGAAACAGCATCAAGTAGAATGAAGGAGAGCAGGTGTGTCTGATATGTTGTTTTCCCCGTGGGCGCCCGCTCGGGGTAGGAGGAGTTAAAAATCTGTAATATCTGTACTTTGTACTCACATTTTCAAACAGACTCGTTTGGCCGACTTTGGCACAACATCAGAACGATATAGAAGGCATTTTGTTATTTAATCATTCATTAAGTGCAATCTGTTTGAATTTAACTTTAAATGTTTGTTTATTATTATTTAGGTTATATTTTATTTTGCTTTGTACTTTTGGAGAAGCCGAAGTACCTGGAGAGAAGCCGTGCAGACGCAGGAAGAACATGCAAGGCTTAAGCTACGAAGCAACAGTGCTGACCATTGTGTCATTATTCCAACCAAGGATAACCAAGCACCGTTTTTATAGCTGTGATGCACCAGAACTGATGTAACTCTACTGTTTATATAGAAAGTATATAAATGACCCCCCTGCTGAATTTGTGAGTCTGCTCACTCATGAATGAACAGCCTCTGAGTGACAGAATATGAACCACACATCCAGAAAAACACATTACAAGAAAGATAAGGGCCCCTAGACTGAGGCTCTCTTTATTGCAACAGTTTACCTCTGATGGGGGTCTTTCCCTACCAAATGTTTTAATGTACTACTGGTCTTCACATATTCATAAGCTGGCCTACTGGCTAAATTCACCCAACCTGATTTGGTGTAAACTTGAGATTCAATCAATTTCTCCATACTTTTCTCCTGCCTCCCTTATCTCTTCATCATTAAAACATCTTCTGTTGCTTCAAATCCTGCGGTGCTCTCTACACTTTAGATCTGGTTTCAGTTCAGGTCGCATTTTAAATTCATATCGCCGTCTACCAGGTTACCATTGTTAAGGAATCCTCTATTTTCCCCTGGCACTACTAACGCTGCCTATTTGATTTGGCACGAAAGAGGCACAAAGACCATGAGAGCCCTTTACAAAGATGATGTCCTTCTGAGTTTCTCAGAGCTCAAAATGTGACCTACCTCCTTCTCACTGGTTTCTCTATTTGCAAATTAGACACTGTGTCTCATCACTGTTTCCAAATTTCCCAGTTCTCCCTGCTGATCCTCCATGGGTTGACCTTCTGCTTGTTAGGCCCAATCAAAAATCAGCTATATCAAATATACATCAAACGCTTATGGTGACCAAATCTGACTTCAGGTAAAATCAGAACCGCCTGGGAGCGTGAATTAGGTGTTGAACTGTTTGAATCATGCTGGGATAAGGTGAATGTCATCATGCGCTCAAGTACACCATGTGCTACAGCTTGTACTTTAAAGTAATAGACAGAGTCCGTTTATCTAAACTTTTTCCTTTAGTTATAAATGTGACCTCTCCTTGCAATCTAAGCCATGTGTTGTTCTTCTGTCCAAGTCTGAACAAATTTTGAAGTGAATTATTTTCTGTACTTTCAGGGTTTTTTGGAATTCAGATCCTTGAAGATCCTCTAATTGCCATATTTGGAGTTCCAAATATGACTCCGCTGCAAACAGATCTTGGCTTTTTGTTCCCTTCTTGCTAGACGCTGTATTTTACTCCTTTGGAAATCTCCCACGCCTCCATCTGCATCGCAATGGCTTAATACTGTCCGGGCATTTCTGAGGGTGGAGAAGATCTCACTCAAAGTGAAAGGTAGTTCTGTAAAAATTATCTGCAAGTGGAATATCTCAAATCTTTTCCTTAGAACAATGCAATTTACCCACCGACTGGACTGAAAAGAATTTGAAATTTACTTTTTTTAAAGGTAGGCATAGGATTTAAGCACCCCCCCTTTTTTTCTTTTTTTAATTTATTTTATTTATATAGTGTTTAATTTTTAATTTATTACTATTATTATTTGAGTTTTACTTTATTTTTTTTACTCACTTTTTCTTCTTTTTTTCTTTCTTTTCTCAGTTTTCTGTTCTTGTGTTGGTATGATGTTTTTTTTGTATTTTAATTTGTCTTTTGTTTAACAAGAAAAAGTTAAAATGATTGGGGAAGAAATGTTTGAGAAAATATGTCATGTAAGATGCATACAATACAATGTATGTAAGTTTGCATAATCTCTTGATGAACAAATAAAAAATAAAAAATAAAAAACAAAAATATAACTTGCATATGTATTTACAGAGTTAGCTGAATACTTTGTTGAAGCAGTATTATTTAATAAAACTACAGATTTGTAACTCCATAATTAGAAAACTCCCATTTCCATGAACAAACTGGAGTCCATTGAAATCACTGCAGCACAATTGTTGAACTTGTCTGTTAAGGTGTCTGAGGATGGATCTCAAAACTGGGTTATAGCTGGCAGACAGTTGGTATTGTAGGAAACCCCCTCTGTGGCTTACAACCATATTAGAACCGGGGGCTGATAGTGACACACACTATCAGCAAAGGGTCAGGGTTTAAAAGTCTGCCAAAGGGGTACAGGTGTGATTATGGGACGGTGGAAATGAAATACGTGGATAAAGCATTTACACTGAAGGCTGCGTTAGCTCCGGCGCATCCCTGAGTCTGGGAGCTGATTGGCCCGGGTTCAGTAGGTTAATGGGGCTGTGTGTGCGGGTGTGTTCACAACTGGCAGGGACATGCAATGTTTGTGTTGCGCTCAGCTTGACACCCACATACGGGAAGACCACACCCAGCTGTTGATGCCAGAAGCTGCAAAAAAAAAAAAAAGCTGAGATGATTATCCAGGTGGCTCATTTGAACCCCGTGCCAGGTCATATAGGATATGACAAAACTCTGGAGTGAAGGGGGGAAGGGTGCAGTCCACGAGGACTGTGGGGTCAACGGCTGCTAGACCGTCCCACCATATCAATGTACTGCACGCCGTCTTCCTGGCGCTTTGGCACTTTCTGCCTCGACTGCAGGGGTTCCACGTGATTCGTCTCCTCGGTCAGATTATCAGGACGGACAGCATGGTTGCGGCGGTCTATGTGGTCGAACAAATCTGCCACGGCTTCAGGTGGGCAGAGGTCAACCTCTTTGCCTCCATGGAGTCAACACACTGCCTCCTGTTTTTCTCCTTAAAGGACATGACCCTCCCCTAGGGTGGGATGCCCCAGGTATTGCCTTCCCTCCTTTCTCCCTCCTCCCCTCGGTCGTCCACCAGGTCCAGACCGAGGAGGCAAGGCTGGTCCTGGTGGCCCCTCATGCCCTCAGTGATCCCGCACCCCCTGTTTGAGGGATCTTCTGTCCCGGGGGAGCAGGTCACTGCTTCATCCCTTTCCTGGGGAGGTGCAGCTGACAGCCTGGCCCCTGAGAGGGAGAGGCTATATTCTCCCCCTTCTACTTAAAATGGCATCTTATATCCATAAGATATAGTCCACCTGCTTGCATTTTCCCCCACTGCAGACAGGTTATGCTGATTCAATGATCCTCCCTCTTCTTAAGAGCTTGAAAAGAAAGCATTTTTAAGTTTTTGAAGACATTTCACCATCCAAGCTTTTTCAGTTCCAAAACCAAATAATGAAGAGTCCTAAGCATCTACACTCTGTAGGCTGTCTCTTATGAGGTGGTTGTCACATAGTGCTTCAAATGTGCTCCCCAATCATGTTGATAGAAATTAGCCAGGATTATTACTTGATTCCTCATGGCCTGTTGACTTTTGCGAATTCCCATCTCATGGCCCATACTCACTAACTTTCAAATATTAATTGATTATGAATTACATCATAATCAAAGTGGTGAGGTGATATAATGTGTGTCACCTCACCACAATGTGTGTATGGTGCATTTCATTACTGCTGGGTGCAGGAAATTACAGGCTTCACCTTCCACCCATCTATCCGTCCATCATCTTCCACTTGTCCCCTTCACTATCACGGGGGAGCCTATCCTAGCTGCTATGGGTCGACCTCTGACAGCCGTCCATTGTCACCAGTCTATGACGGGGCTATCACAGAGAGACAGACAACCATTGACGCTATAGCCATTAGTAGTAGTACAAGACGTGGTTTACACATTTGCCTAAGAAGTGAAAGATCACTGCCTTGCTCTGAAGAGGAGCCAAATCCCTTTGGGGTTGTGTCGGGAAGAGCCTCTGATGTAAACAACAGTCAAATCAAACATGTATGACTAAGTGAGAAGCTAAAAGTAGCTTCTTTATCGTTACTCATCATGTTGTTAGAAAGGAATTTCCCAAATAAGTGTATTTCTCTTCTTTCCTTGTAGTACTACAATTAATTAATGCTTCAATCTTAAATATGACAAGGTTGATAATAGGGTCATAGTAATCAAACCATTACTTAAAAAGCCATCCTTGAAAGAGTTAAACAGCTAACAGATCATCTGCAGAGGAATGGTTTATTTGAAGAGTTTCAGTCAGGTTTCAGAGCTCATCACAGCACAGAAACAGCTTTAGTGAAGGTTACAAATGATCTTCTTATGGCCTCTGACAGTGGACTCATCTCTGTGCTTGTCCTGCTAGACCTCAGTGTTCGATACTGTCGACTGTAATAGGTGTTAATGTAAGTGGACTAGTTCTTCTATAACATTTTTCTACTGTATTTGAGCACTGTCAGAAGGTGGGAAACTCAGAAAAGTCCCACTTCTGTACCAAAAGCAGACTACTCCCACACACACTAAAGAGAGGAGAGATGGAGCGACAAGAGGAGAGAGAGAAAGCAGCAAATCAACCTGAGAGGGCCGAGGCACCGTGACAAACTCGGGGTTTTGCATCTTGCCCGAGGATATTTTGGCACGCAGACCGCACATCAGAGATAAAACCACCAACCGCCCAGTTAACGCCCTCTCACATCCTGGGTCATTTGATCTCAGTAAGTCACATGATAGGCTGGGGCAAGTTCTTACAACGGTTTACCTCAGCTGATGGTGACCCACACCTGTTTTCACACTTTGGCTCATGTGATTAGGCAGATGATCAATAGTGGGTCAACTCTTTAGGGACACTCCCAGTAGGGCTTAAAAATCTGGGACTGTCCACCAGTTGCTCTGAGAACTGAAGAAGGTTCTCAGGTGAAACGTCTTCAAGAAAAGTCCAGACACTTTTCTTTGCAAGCTGCTTAGATTACCATGACCTGGATGACTGAGAATCTTCACAGACATGATTGGATGAGGGTTACCAGCCTTGCCCTGCCCCCTCAACCCGCTGCCCCATCCCTCCTCTGCACTCGTGCCACAAACCACACTCTGACACATGGGTTTTGTGTTTTATTCTAAAATAGACATTTCCTTCTAAATTCTTTTCATACATGATAATTTGTAGTGTTACCACATCTTTATGACAAGTATGTTATCATAAATGACTGTAATGAGGAACAACATGGTGATCCAGTGGATTTTCTTCTTTGGAACATTTGGGAAACAGAATGTTGATAACCCCACTGGTAGTTTCTATAACCAGTAAGGGGAATGCTGGCGTTGTCCCCGTTTGTTCAGGAGGAGGTTAACATATTGGTAACTTCAACATAAACAGAGGACACAAACCCCAGTGTTTGGTTGTGTATACATTTTGTTGGTGAAAGAACATATAACTGTTTAGTTTGAAGACTTGTTTACATTTTGGATGAATGTGCCTTTAATGAAGCAGCTGAAAGGTGCAGGCTGGTTTTCTTGGAGTTGGAACAGAGGGCTGTTGTGTCCTCCTGCTATGGACGTATTTGTAGACTTGAAATTGAGCTGGTGCCAAGCTGGTCTGCTCTCACCTCCCCTCAGGAACACACGCTCATACCCAGCTGTGCATCCATGACTCTACATTAATTTGCTGGAGACTGTCATCTTAAACAGCACTGCAGCTTACCGTTTCCATACCTAACACATCCTGAACCTCAACACATCTCTTTACCCTAACATTGAAACACAATAGGTGTTTTTTGCTGCCCACATAAAGAAGAGGCCACTCACTCAGTCACTGGAAAACTAAATATAAAATCTGGATCTGTCAGCATGAGACAGTGTAGAATAAATATGTTAACATACACTTAGAGTTGTTTTTGTTACTAGACAAAAAGACTCATGGAAACATTTGAAGGTGAAACTGAGTTCAGCTGACTCGCTGCTGAGAGCCTCCTTTGTCATTTCCCTGCAGTCATGAGATCAGTGTTGAGCTGTGCTGCGGCTGTGAGACGCACAGATGACTGATGGTCAAGCACAGGATTAAATACCACAGCCAACTGTTGTTCCCGATTTAGGATCCTCAGAGACAGCATGTCAAGTACAGACAATCCTGCAGCTCCCATTCACTTTAGAGTCTTAATAGTTTTTAAAATCTTTAATATTTTTTGGTTTCCTGCTTCCAACTTGAATGCTTGGATTCCTTCCTCTGCTTGTCCCACATTTCCAGGATGTACTCAGTAGAGAATGTAGGAGCTAAAGAGCAGGATTTTCAGTTTTATCTTTCTGTAACATATTGTGCTGTCTAGAGTCTATGTAACTGAGACTGAAATGTAAACTGCTGCATCATGGCAGCGAGGACAGTTCGATGTTTTGTAACGGTAATATTTCAGTGCGTGCTTCTGACAGACAGCTCACAGGTGTCTGGCTTAGCCAGGCTACAGTTACAAAGGTCACAGGCAGGAGTGCAGCAGGGATCTGATTGCTTTGACCTTACTACAAGTTTCCAAGTATATGTTATGATCATTTTGAGCTTGAATTCTTGGATGTTTTTTAGTGAGCTCTTATTGAACAGTAGAATTTCAAAACAATACAAATAATACTGAAATGGTTTATGGAAACCATCACAATCACCAGGCTGTGGTGAATGATTCTGTATGTGGTTGTACCAGAGCACTGACAGTTTCTGTAGGTTCACCAAAGCATTGGAAAAATAGCAGCTACAGTTAGGTTCACAATGACACACTTCCTTTATTTTAACTTTAAACAATCAAGATGTGTTCGAAGAGAATGTTTAGCTCTGATGACAAAGATTTAAATTGTTACATCATTGTTACATTAAGTGTTCAGGAATTACAGCAATGTTCCTCTGAAGCAGGCCACATCAGGGGATCAAAGGTAAATGGGCAAACTATTCATGTAATACTTGCATGAAAATTCCTCGCTGTCAAAGACTGTAAATATCATGGACATCAGCAAATGCTGTAATTCCTCCCCTCTGATGTTTTGCCAGATGTTTGCTTCAGCCTTCATCAGTTGGTGCTTGCTCTTGGGTCTCCCTGCGTTCAGTTATGTTTTCAGAAAATGAAAAACATGCTCTGAGATCAGGTGAGGGACATTTCCATTAAAAAAAAAAAGAGAAAAAATTAATTTTCTTTCTTTCTTTGGATGGTGAAGGCAACAGTGGTACTAGTGGCAATCAGAACAGTTGGTGCAGTGACCTTCAAGCTGGGCACAGGGCTCCAGGAGATCCCAGGAGCAACACCTCTGTCCAGAAGAGCTCAGTCCTAGGAACAGCAAAGATACTGCGCAGGACCCTCAAGCTCCTCGTCTCTGGTAGGGGACTCGAGCTTGAGGAGAAAGACCGCCCGCAGTGCCCTCTACTTTAATTTTACTAATCTTGCCAACCCTAAAAATATAACATTCTTTAAAAAATGAATCAATCTATTTCTTATAGAATTTTGCATTTTTAAAAAATTATTATTATCGTTATTATTATTTTTTAACATTGATCGGTACCTTACACGAAATACAAAAACAACCCTCTTTACATTTTTACATGCTGTAGTGCCATATTTTGGGAGCATTTCAATTTGCTATGCAATAAAATACAAACATTATATCCCACATTTTAATAATATGTATGTATTAAGTCCATAGTAACTACATACATTGCTAAAATGTGCAAAAAAAGACAAAGAAATTGAAAATCGTTTTTGTTTTTTGTTTTTTTACTCATTTTTCTAGTTACAGAAATGTCAAAGATACATTCCTCAAAACTGTAAATGCAAATATAAATTCACTGTAAACAGCAATGACAGACTTATTATTCTCCTGCTTTCCTGCTGGTAAGCAGCAGAGCACCAAGCCTCTGTAAAACAACACATGCAGATGGATTATAGTGACTCACTGTTCATTTCGTATTCATTACTGTAACACACTTTAGGCAGAAGAGCATTTTTAAATATTATCCGCATATATTTGTATAGTGTTTCTATAATTTACCTCTACAAAGCTTTATGGTGTAGACGTTTGTGTTCAGTTCATCAGATTAAGAAAACACACTGCTCTGTTTGACCTGGGACATGGAGGGTGACGTGTTTTAAAACTCCTGTGGTACAGCTGTGTACTGTGGGTGTGGAAAAGAATGATCATTGTACTGTCTGATAATATCTACATGTAGTGAGAAAAGCAGGGCTCCCAGCCAGTTTCCTCATGCAACTCCAAAACAAAAGTCCAAACTAAGACTATTCACATGTAACACGTTCCTCTCTGTAACGTGTTACATGTTTGGATCTAGATAAGAGCACATTTAGAAACCAACCTATTATCAAGATGGGTTAAATGGATACCACGGTCAACTGTGTCAACTCAAACTGTGCAGTCAGCTTTTCCCTGATCTTAAAGCTTTGGTGTTATAATTGTTCTGTTTACAGTAAAAAGCAGTAAAAAGCCACTCTACAGACCACTGGAGCATTTGATATCCACACAGTAATCTATTTTCTTTCGTTTACCCTTGTCCAGATTGTGGGAACAGTGGTCTAGGCAGAGATTCTCAGACATCCCTCTCTGCAGCCATGTTTTCCAGCTCTTCTGGTGGGACCCTGAGACATTTATAAGGTGGGCAAAATATCTGCCCAACGGGTCCTGGGTCTAGTGTCTCCTCCCAGTTACACATGCCCAAAACATCTAACCTGACCAGATATTTTTTTTTGTTGTGGAACATAAGGATAAGTGGAAAAGGATGGATGGATGGATGGATGGATGGATGGATGGATGGATGGATGGAAGAGCAGTGGCTCTAGTCTGAGACTCTCCTAAATGACCAAGCTCCTCATCCTATCTGAGGTCGCTGGAGGCCTTACTGGTCCAATCCCTGATTGCCACTAAAGTTGGGCATTACTCTGCCAGTATAGTGATTTGGGTCTGCTGGATTTGGAAAAAAGGAAGTCATGATACATACATTGGCATAAACGTAATAAAAGGTGAAAATCCCCTAGTCGAAGTTCTTCTTTAAATGTTTTTACAAATGATAAAATAGGTTACTTTTAGCTCTCAAATGTTTTTAAAAAAAATAATTTCCCAATGTCATCATTCTTTAGACTCTGCATGTAACAAATATAAAAGGCTAATGCCTGTGTGTGCCTCAGAAGCTGCATTACATCCTTCATGTGCTAGCAACAGATTATAAATAGACTGACACCTAAAGTGGAAAAGTCCCCCCAGCTGAGGGGGGCTCATGACAGAGGGAAAGGTTTCCTGCCAGTTAGTTTGTGCTTCACATTTACTCCTTGCTAAAACATCTGAACAACAGCAACAATGTTATTATTATCAGATTATCCTCCAGGATATGAAGCCACTGCATGTGTGACGTGTTAAATTAATCTGAGCTATGTCAAGGCACCCATAGTTATAACTGTAGTGAAACAGGAAGTTTAATAGGTTAGAGAACAGCTTTCATTAAATAACACATGCATCCCATCCAGTTTGTGTTTAGTTGGACCATCATTTGTTTTCCAAACACACCTCCAGGCTGTGTCAGGGCTGTTTGACCAAGAAGGAGAGTGATGGAGTGCTGACCAGATGGTCTGGCCTCCACAGTCACCTGACCTAAACCCAGTGGAGATGGTTTGGGATGAGATGGAGCTCAGAGTGAAGGCAAAGGACCAACAAGTGCTCAGCATCTCTGGGAACTCCTTCAAGACTGTTGGAAACCGTTTCAGGAGACGACCTCATGAAGCTCATGGAGAGAACGCCAAGAGTGAGCAAAGCAGGACTCAAAGCAAAGGCTGTTTGGAAGAATCTGAAATATCAAACATGTCCTGAGTTATTTCACACTTTTCTTGTTTACTACAGAATTTCATGTGTTTATTCATAGTTTTGATGCCTTCAGTGAGAATCTACAGCGTAAACATTCATGAAAATAAAGAAAAAACATTAAATAAAAAGGTGTGTCCAAACTTTTACTGGCAGTGTGATTAGCAGTGAAACCACAGTGTAAACACTGGGTGGGGCTCTTCTGTGTGCTTTGGCTGCTCGCCCTGTGACGCTCTCCTTTGACTTCCTCTTATTTATTTATGTATTTGTGCCAAAATATAAGCATTCTAGTGGAAAATGTATCATTATTTTTGTTAAAACCTTTGTTTTAAATGCTCACGATGAGATTTAAACTGTAAACTTCCTCCTTTGTTGATGGGTGGAAGTTGGAAGAGACATCTGATTTTATTTTGAAAGTCCCAGTGACGATGGGTTCCGGTTTGTCCGCGTTAACTTCACGATATGTGACCGGAGTATTTGTTTTGTACCGTGTCTACGGATCGAGCACTGGTGAGGATCTGTCATCGAGGCAGGTGGAGTCTCCCATCCACTCCCCGGTGAAGGAACACGGAAGAGGGGACACGCCTGCCCTTCGTGTAATTTAACTTCAGCGTGTGTGACAGGGTCGAGCATGACTTCGGTTTGGAAACGGCTCCAGCGGGTAGGAAAGAAGGCGTCGAAATTCCAGTTTGCGGCTTCGTTTCAAGAGCTGATCATAGAATGTACAAATAAATGGTGAGTGATATAATTCTTATATTTGTCAGTATTTGATAACTGTGGATTTGTTGCGCACCCCGGCACTGCTCCGTGGTGTGCTCTCTGAGCGTTAAAGAGGCTGACAGAGAGAGTGATGCCAAACTCCGGTCAGGCGTGTGAACTTCTCATTTCGGCGAGTAAAGCCTGTGAAACTAAGTGTATCATCCACACTCAGTTTACACGAGCCGGCGTATTCATCACTGCGCATTAACGTCTTATTGACAGACTTAATACAATTACTCCGTGTAATTACAGGTCGTCGGCACAATACCTCAGGTTTTAATGTTCAGAAAAAATAAACGCTAAATGCTTTGTTTTGCTGCAGAGAGAGCCCGCCCCATTACTTCCGTGTTTGTTTTCTTGATAAGAGAACTGTAATTGTTACCATGCGGCATCCTAATAACCATGGCAACGGGTCAAGCCAAAAAACTGTCGTGGCTGTGGGAGTGAGTGGTGTCACGTGTGCTGGTGGAAGGATGAAGCATCTACGCCGTCATCATTGGCTGAAAGTAGACTTCTGGACACTGAGGTCATGGATAAAAACTTCCCCTCTTATAAGAAATCTGTGGCAGGCCCAGGTCTGCAATAACTGTTGGGAGGAGTTAAAAACACGAGGAAACCTTTTTATGAAGGCAAACAGTTGTTCCGGTAAAGTAGCGCTTCAACCAGATTCAAACACTTGTGTTTTTGTGGCTCATAATGTGATTCTGGGTGAGTGCTGGGCCACCACCAGCTGACTTTACACTAACTGGTCACATTTTGTGAGGCTGGGCTGTATAAGAAATCAGCCACCACTTTAATCACACTCTGGAGCACAGAAAGTGCACATTTAAGAGTTTTGTCTATTTATTACTTAACAAAATTTACATTTACAATAAAGACAGCTGGGGAATAGATTTCATTACAGTATCTTTTGGAAGGTGCTGTAACATAATTCCTCATTGCAGAGAGTACTGTGCTCCCTGAGCCTGGTTCTGCTGGAGGTTTCTTCCTGTTAAAAGGGAGTTTTTCCTTCCCATTGTTGTGCTTGCTCATAGGGGGTCATGTGATTGTTGGGTACTGTGGCCCCTCTGTGAAAGAAAGCCTCAAATCAGAAGTGGACTCCATGGTATAACTCTCAAACATGCACCTTGAGATGAAGTGGTATCTCACTAATTTAGAATACCTTCATTTTCCCAGGAACGATAGTTTGTTGCTCTATTTAAAAGCCCTCAGTAAAGCTGTGACATCTCACTCCTCATCATTAATTGAAGAAAGTATTGAATTCACTAATTTCTTTACTAATAACATTTTAACAATTAGAGAAAAAATAACTGACCACAGATATATAATATGTTCAGCTACTTTCAATACTATTTATATTTATTTAGTCTTTATCTGACTGATCCTACTGCATTAACCTCAGCAATCATCATGTGTCTATTAAAACCAATTACTTCAAGACTGCTATAATATGTCCTACCATAAATTAGTGCTTCAATTTTAAAATATGATTAATCTGTCTCAATCATCACCTACGAACCACAGGCCTATGATGGCAGCGTTACTCAAACAGCCTCAGCCTCAGCTGTCTTAGCTAATTGCAGGTCGATCTCCAATCATCCTTTAGCTCAAAACATCTCCAAAGAGTCAGTGTAAAAAAGCTTGTTTTATTTGTAGAGGGAAAAACCAACCCCAATCTCTGGTGCTGTGAGTCTTACCCAGTAAGCAGTGCTTAGATGGAGCTACTGGGTGTGGGGATTAGCCCAGTACTAACTGCCTGAAAAGCCCTGAATGCCTACCCTTCTTCCTGTGACAGAGCCAGTACAGGCCCAGCTGCCAGCAGCCCCGTTTGTTACTGCAGCTCCCCTCTAGATTGGTGCACTTGGTAACTAACTGGGTTAAATTTAGCGTCCTGGAAGACTGAGGAGGGCTGGATTAACCTGTAAGAGTCATTCATGGTGATGTAGATGAATACTTTACCAGTCCCTTTGTAAAGGCCCACAATTAAAACCATTTAACGAAGGATATTTTATTAAAGCAATATAATAGGAGCAAAACAAAAGCAGAACCAAATAATACTAATCAGAAAATATTAATCAAATCACCTCGGTTACATGTGTCTAATGAACCCATTGTAAGCTAATGCTGAGCTTGTTCGGATCCTTGTGAAGAAGGAGGTTGGAGAGATGGGCACACCCAGGCATGAGGAGGAGCTTCCAGCTGTGAACATCTTAGGTCCAATCCTCTGAACTGCTCTTCTTATCTATTCTGCACAAAGCTTTTATACCTGCTCCTCCTTTCTCCCCCTTTTTACGTCACATCGTCTAAGATAACGTCTGGTCTCACCTGTGGAATCACTGTCCACCCGTACCTCATCATCCTCTCCCTGTCTGTCTGAGTTGTCATCATACATGATTTAAAACTAACTTTAAAAGTTAAAATCACTTCATTACAGTTTCTTTTTTTCCGTGTTATTCTTACCATAGAAAGTTTCATTGTATATGAACATTCAGTCGCATATTTCTCCTTATGTTCCATTAGTTTATACAACCTCTCTGTCATGATCTTATTCTTACATGAACATCTTTTAGCATAATCCCTTTTAATCCAGTTACAGGAATACTTTCTTTTGCTGTTTTTCTTTAAAACTGAATACTCAATACATTTTCTTTTATTTAATCATACATTTATAAAGTCAGACATTCTCTCAGATTAGTGGCTCCTTGGTGTCACACCCACACACTGATTATATATATTGGCAATTAAGAATTAAGCAAAAACAAATATGAATTATGGCCGTTTGTCCTTAATTTTTTTTTTAAAGGCTTAAAACTCCCCGAAAAGCCTTCAGCTGATCCAAAATGCTGCAGCAAGAGTCCTGACAGGGACTAGAAAGAGAGCAGATTTCTCCTGTTTTGGCTTCCCTTCATTGGCTTCCTGTTAAATCCAGAATTCAAAATCCTGCTCCTCACATACAAGGTCTTAAATAATCAGGCCCCATCTTATCTTAATGACCTTGTAGTACCATATCACCCTATTAGAGCACTTCGCTCTCGCTCTGCAGGCCTACTTGTTGTTCCTAGAGTATTTAAAAGTAGAATTGGAGGCAGAGCCTTCAGTTTTCAGGCCCCTTTTCTGTGGAACCAGCTTCCAGTTTGGATTCGGGAGACGGACACTATCTCTACTTTCAAGATTAGGCTTCAAACTTTCCTTTTTGCTAAAGCATATAGTTAGGGCTGGACCAGGTGACCCTGGATCCTCCCTTAGTTACACTGCAATAGACGCAGGCTGCAAGGGCTGGCTTGCTTTTGTCCTGTCTCCCTCCTTTCACCTCCAGCGAGTCCTGGCTGTTAGCTGGTAGCTGTCCCTCCCTGAGCCTGATGCTGCTGAAGGGTTCTTCCTGTTAAAAGGGAGTTTGTTTCCTTCCCACTGTTACTATTTAGTGTCATCTGACTATTCTTATAGGGTGGAGGGTCTTTACCTTACAATATAACTGACCACTGTTGTTGTGATTGTGAAACATCAGCATGTAATGGTGCACAAATCTAAATAACAGAATTATTAAATGAGTCTACCAGTGAGAGACGGGGCCTTAAATGAACCCAAAAAGCCGACTGGCCCAGTCACTAAAAGTTTTGTTTTGGCAAGATAAGGACCTTTTTTTCTCTCATTATTCCACGACAGATTAATCAGATCAGATATTTGGACCTGATCCCAGATGTTGAACTTGAGTATGAGAATAAAGGAGTATAAAGGAGTACATGATTAGGATGATGATTGCCAAATTCTTTAAGAAAAACTACAATATTTTGCAAAGTGAAGAAAATTCTTTAGGAGGTAGATCTATAACTGACTCTACGAGCCAGAGACATCTTCATGGATGAACCATCAGTCCCCATTGGCCTCTTCCAGAAAACATCTAAAATCTTGGTATTTGCTCGGCATTTCTCTTCTCGTGAACAGATTGGATGATTAGTCTGGTTTTCAGTATTCAGGACGAGCTTGAAACATGTTCCTCTTGGCCATTTCCAGTTTATGTATACAGAGGATATTGTGCTTAGCTTTAGAGCTGCTGTTTTAGGTTCGGCATGTAGGAGTTCCTTTAATTCCACTGGCGTTAGTCATTGTTCAGTCAACATGTGTTTTCAGTCTTCTGGCCCTGGCTTGTATTTTGGCCGGCCTTCCTTTCACACTGTTTGTGCTTTGTGGTAGTTTAGAGAGATTTGTCACATTTTGCATGCTCTGTACTGGGGTCAGTGGTGTCTGTTAAGGCAGTGTTACTGGAAATCTAATGACAGCACACTGTAAAAGGTAATTATCATGTGGGCTCTGAAGGAATCTCTGAGGTCAGAGTGCCCGAGGTGGTTTTAAGCATCCCTTATTTTGTCCCATAGGATTTTCTTTTCTGGATTTCATCCCAAGACAATTAGATCAAAGCCGATATTCACCGGAACAATAAAACCACACACAAAAGTTTAACACTGAAATAAGTTAAATGTCAAAGCTAAAACGGTGACAAAGATTTTGACACCACGACTAAAACTAAACTTTTATTTCTTTCCCAGCAAAAAGTTTTTGAAACTTATGATCTATAATTGTACATTTCTTCTTCTTCTTCTTCTTCTTCTTCTTCTTCTTCTTCTTCTTCTTCTTCTTCTTGTTATTTGAAACAAAAACTGAAGCAGCAAAGTGCATAAGAAACAAACTTTGTGTCACTGCTAAAATGTTTGGTCATGTCTGTAGGACAAAGATGCAGCCAGTTCATGTCAATAGTAACCAGTTTTATACCAGGAGTAATGCAGATTAGCAGCTCAGATCGAGGACACTCAGTGAAGGAGTGAGTAATGTAGTAAGCAGACGGTTTACATACGTCTGTATTTCTTTCTGAAAACATCGGGCCAATTCAGACCAGTGAAAGGGGGCTGAAGGAGAATCTGTGTATTTGTTGATGTCAGGGTCATGAATTGCTGTGTGAAGCAGGCAGGACAGGATCCCACTGCAGACTCACAGACAGGCCTTTATTTTAGAAGACACAGCTGTGAAATATAAAACTAAGTAAACTGGGACGACGCCTGAACTAATCAGGCAGGCAGAACACACAGCAGGGAAATGAAGGAGGTCGCGACAACGGACAGAGTGAAACAAAGGGCTGAAGTATACAAGGATAATGAGGGAACGAGAAACGGGGGGAAACACAGCTGGGGCCAATCAGACGCATGAGACGAGGCACCTTCAAAGTAAGACAGGAAGTGACATGTACAGTGAGAACCAGACAACGACAGTAGGACATTGAACATGCAGATATGCACGCAGACAACTAAAGGGCCAGATGTGACCCCGAGGTCGTCTACCACCCAGTCACACTGTCTAATTTGCAACAAGAGTTAACAACATGCTTCAGTTTGACCTCCGACTAAAATGATCTCAATAAATGTTTTTTATAGGCAGATTCATCATGTAAACACCCAAAACTGGACTGATTTGGCTTTGATGAAAACTATTTTGATCATAACTAATAGAAAAGATTCCCAGAACTACAAGTTGTCAAGTTGTCATAAAGCTTAACCAAATTGCTCTAAATCAAAAACAAATACAGTGAGTAAAGCAGAAAACTGTTGAACACTTGCCCAAATGATCAACTAACCAGCTGCTTTTGGTAAGAGACTGTGAGCGATGAGTGAGAATGAAAGCAACGGACAGAGAACAGACATGGACAACACGCTTCACAGAGCTTAGAGCAACACCTGCTGCACTATTTATAACAGACATGTTTCTGTGCTGACCTATAAATGTACAGGCCTGTGGTGGTGAGTAACTCAGTGGTTTGTAGAGACAAAAGCGCCTGAAAGAAAACATTCACAGGTACCAGGAATGATGTATAACGACCTCATTTTAAAATGCACAGTGTTACAGTGTAACCATATTAGAGGAGGCTTCACAGTTTGAGGAGCATACAGCCTAGCTGATCCATATTTAAAACATTCTTCTGATAGACTTGTACAATGATTGTGATGCCACAGAAATGTCATTTATGGCAAGCTTAAATGATTCGCCCACACCCATGCATGTGTCTTACCCCAGGCTGTAGAAACAATGGGCTCAGCTTCAGCCTGAAAACTGAAAGGAACATGAAGGTGCCTTAAACCTGAAAACATCCTGTTTAAGTATACCAAACCTACCTGACCGTAACCCATAGATGGCTATGGGAAAGCTGCCCTGAACCTTGACCTTGTAAACTCTTTTCTGATGAGTTTACGGGCTTAGTCGCTCACTGAGGGTTGAGGGATGTAGCTCAGGTGGTCACTTACTAACTAGGTTGATGGTTGGATGGTGCTCCAGTCTGCATGCCAAATCCTCAGGAAAGATACTAACTCCATGTTACTCTTCGATGCATCCACTGAATGTTAGATTGGAAACAGCGTAGAAAAAAGTGCTTTTGCGAATGATCGAGTCTACAGGTTGTGTTAAAGTGCTGTATAAGAACCAGTCCACTCAAAGGAGACACTCTCTCCTGCACCATGCCTGTTTGTGATAATGCAACTATGCCTCAGTCCACTGAGCATCAGCCTGGTAGTTTTACAATGCCCATGTTATAGCTGCTCATCGCCGATGCTGTAGAATCGCCTTCTGAACAAATGTTCTTTCAACTTTGGGAACAGATGAAGTCTGGACTGTAGGGTGGATGATGAAGTTTCAACCAAAGTTTTGCAACAGAGTGACAGTTTGACAGGCGACGTGTGGACGTGTGGACGTGTGGTGTCGTGGACGATGCTTACGCACAGTGCTCAGCTGTGTTTTGGGACTGAAAGGGGGTTTTGTTGGTTGACTTTGATGGCTGGCACTGTGAAACACTGGAAAAACTCAGAAGGGCATTTCTGAACTGGAGAAGACAAATGCTGAGCAAGAGCGTAAGCATTCTCCACAACACCGCGCATCCACACGTCGCCCGTTAAACTGTCGCTCTGTTGCAAAACTTTGGTTGAAACGTCATCACCCATCCACCCTACAGTCTGGACTTCACCTGTTCCCAAAGTTGAAAGAACATTTGAAAGATTGTGCGGCGGCGCTGGTGAGCAGCTATGACACGGGCACGACCTGTTTATCTTTCTATCCCCATTTCGGTCGATGCGGGAGTCCTTACTTTTGGGATTGCGCTTGTATGTTTCAGTTTCTTGTCCATTTAGGTTCCCCTTTTGTCTTTGTCCTCTGTGTGTTTGGCATGTATGTGTGTGTGTGTGTGTGTCCTTGTGTGTTTTACACAAGGTCTGACCAAATCGTAGATGCCATCATCATTGCCACACAGATTGCAATGAAACAGGCAAAACATGTCAGTGTTTCTGCTCACAACAGAGTCAGTGTCTATTGTAAAAAATAGATTTCACATACAGCCTGGGACTTGTTACCAACATGAAGCTGGAGAAGAAAATCTACAGCCTGGCTGAAGTGAAAGTCAAACTTTCATTCAGAAACTGGTTAACTTGTTTATCTGTGTGTAAGACAGTGTCTGTGTTGAAAAAGGATTTTAGTTGTTGCTGTAATATACTCATTGTATGCTGCCAGACACAGTAAAATCAGTAAAATACAGTAAAATACAATATACGCTCTGCTGTTATTCAGGCAACCGGACAAACTGAGAGTGGTGTGGATCAGAAGGAGCAGACGTCACAGCACAAAGGTAATAAAAGGAGAAACAAACGAGCGTCTTTACAAAGCACCGAAAGGAGCTAGTTGTGCCAGCGCTACTTAAGAACAAAATTTGACTTGTCATAATATAAAACCAGTGTTTCTACGTGAGCATCTGACAGATGGAGTAGTTTTTACACTGGGATTAGTCATTACTAAATATTTTGACCTAATACATGAAGGCTGCACATCCAATTTGCATAGCAATTAAAACGTACCACATTTTCCATTTTGGACTGATATAATCCTCTTTAGTGATTTGCAGCCTTTTCTTGATGCTTCCTGTTTCTGTTCTGTCAGCTGCACAGCTGGCAGACAGGAATCCAGAACCCCTACAGAGGCTTGGTGGTTTGGCAGGTTCCAGAGAGTTTAGATATCACGGTCACACTCTTCAAGGTATGGAGCTGATTAATTATATGGATTATAGATGGGGAATATAATATGTCATTCAGCTAATTATTTATGCTCTGACAGGAACCGACTGCAGAGGAGTTTGAAGACAAAGAATGGACTTTTGTTATTGAGAATGTAAGTCTGATCTGTTTGTGCTAGCTTTCATATTGTGGTATGATCATAAACACTTGGGGCCTGAAACTTGGCTACCTGGCTAATAGGACATAGAGGTGTTCTGTGGTAACGACACGGGACCAAAATGGAAGAACAACAAACTAAATTAGAAGATTTTCTCACCATATCCAGCCATACTGAGTAGCAATAGCAAGATGATTATGTGACTAACTAGTACCGAACTGATGGGACAAGAAAAGTACGAAGTAGAACCAGAACAGCTTAGGATCCAAAGCACATCGAATCCCTTATCAAAGATGGTGGGGCAGAGGGAGTTGGACATATCTATGCCAGATGTCGTCTGGGATTCATTCCTTTGGTAAACTCCACGTTGCTCTGTGCTACTCCCTACTGCAATTCAAAGTACCACAGGGCCCACTTATCTAAATCCAAATTAGCTACAATCTATCCTATCTTAGACCCTCGCTGTAACAGGTGCAGGTCTGATGATGCCAAACTAACCCACGTTTTGGACTTACCCTGCCTTGGCAAATTTTTGTGAGGATGATCAGTATATTACTGGGCAAAACGTCGGCTGCGGTCTTTTGGTTCCCTCCTGGTTGTTGAGGTGGAAGGCTGCTGCCCCGCCCTCCCACGATCATTGGCTGATCTCATGTTGTGTCTCAGTCTTGAAAAGATCCACTGCTCCATCCAGAACCAAAAGGGCACATTTGATCAAATCTGGGGTCTTTTTCTGACAAACTTCTCTAACCTTAACCTAACCTTCAGGATGTTCCTGCTGACTAACTGACTTGCTTATTCCATCGAGGTCTGATGTGTGTCTGTGTTAATGGGAACGTGAAGCTCAGTGGTGTTGCAGCTAACTTCTGTGGGGTTTGTAAGGAAAGGGTTTGTTAGTATTGATCACTCAATAAAAATATTTTGAGTAAAAAGATGGCGGGGGCAATGTTATGTTATGCCATACTGTGGTTAGACCTTGAGTTGTGTTGTTGTTGAGTGGTGACTAATTATCTTTGGGATTAATGAATGTGTGTGCATTCAAACTTGAACTCTATTTTTTTAAATCAGGAGACAAAAGGATGTAAAAAAGTGCTGGCATCAGCTGATGTCAATATGAAGAAGTATGCAAGCGCCACACCAGCTCAGTACGATTTAACACTGACGCTCAAACCACTCTCTGTGAAAGTGGTGGAAGCCACACTGAAGCTCAACCTGTCGTGCATCTTTCTCAGGGAAGGCAAGGCCACGTAAGTCAAGAAGCATTTTTATTTATTATTTTTTATGACGTTCCAGGAGCAGTGAGGATTACTTTTCTCTGCAGATTTCCAACGTAATGTCCAAGTTGTTGAGGTTTTACTGGGTGGATTATGGCCGTATGTGGTCTATAAAATTTGTATCTGGACATTTGAGCACAGCACGCTCAGATCAGCAGTTTGTGTAACATCCAGTGTGACATCAGCAGCTTTGCATTGAATCTAAAACTTTCTGTTAGGTATGTGAAAATATTAGTGGAGCTGGATAAAGGTAGTGATGTCTGCTGATTTCTTTGTTTTATCACAGAGATGAGGACATGCAGAGTTTGGCCAGTCTTATGAGCATAAAACAGAATGATATTGGTAATCTGGATGACTTTAATGACAGCGACGATGAAGTCAGCGAAGAGAGAAGGTCAAACTTTGGAACAGGACAAGTTACTTATGTTACAGGTAAGATTTGTGAGGATACCTGTGCACTGATTCAACCAGGCTAAAAATGACAGAAGACAAAATACTCAACTTTTAGGTAAAAGCAAAGCCTGGAAGATAAACGATGTCTTGTGGTTTACCTGTGTCACACATTTAGTAGGTGCCTACAGATAGTAAATGTAATGATGAGGCCCAGATATGATGGCTAGATAACAGTTATATCATCTCCAAAAGTTCAGGTTCTGTGTTTGCTGCATATGGGACTGCATGGATATGTACTGGTCAGAGTGCTGGTACATGTTCACCAGCAGAAGTACCTAAAAGGCCTGACAGCATCAGAACTAGATGATGAGACAATGAAATAGGGTGGTCTGGTCTGATGAATCAGGATAAATACCTGAGGTAGTCTTAGATAGTTCTACAAGTGATTTTTGTTTGTGTAATATTTTCTGCTACAAGAGTCAATGCATGCCTGCGCTTTTTAGGTTTTAAAATTTGCAGCTAGAAATATTGGATTTAAAGTGCAAATATGTACCTAAAAAGACAATACCAGAATTAATACATACAGTGCCATGAACAAGTATTTGTCCCCTTCCTGATTTCTTCTGGGTGCTTTGCATGTTTGAGTGACGAAATGTTTCTCCCACTGAAAACGCGACGTCCAGATAACCAGAATGAACTTTTTGGGATTAGACAAAGATGACCTGAATAAATATAAAATTCAGCTTTTAAATGATGAATCATTTATTAAAAACTAAGGAGATCTACCTGCCCGGTGTGAACAAGTAGTTACTCCCATTTGAGGCTGGGCGATATGGCCTAAAATCCATATCGTGGTATAATTTGAAGCACGTGCGGTAACGATATATATCGCGATATATTCTTTTCTTCTGTATACCACATTTTCCGCACTATAATGCACACTTAAAATCCTTTAATTTTCTCAAAAATCAACAGGGCGCCTTATGTATGAATTCTGGTTGTGCTTACTGACCTCAAATCGATTTTATGTGGTACACGGCGCTCAAAAATCTGTCAAAAAATGTTTTAGTACGACTTTGGTAAGCTATGAAGCCGCACCGCTTGATGGATTGTCGGAGCATTACGGCCACCGTAGTCAGGAGCCTCGTGGAGTAATCTGGGCCCTAAACTCTGTCCGCTTCAGGTCCCAAAGTCAAACGAACACAGCCGCATCACTGAGAGTTAAAAACTGTCTAAAATCTTTTATCTTTTAAAATGATCAGCATTGCTGCTTTACCAGGTGTAACAATTAATTTTAACACCCAGGCATCCATAAAAACAGGATTAGTTACATTTAACAGAGTTAGAAGCTAGCAGGAAGTTAGCTCGCTAGCTTTCACCTAAACATGATATAGCATGTTCTGACTGAGAGATTTTTGACAAAATTCAAACGTACAGCTCTGCTATCACTTCCAACATGAATGAAGACAGAAAACTAAACAGCAGTGACGTTTGCAGGGTTACTGAAGTTGGGCTAGCTGGTATATAATGATGTGCTACGTGATCGCTAGCGACACAGCTATGCTACCATAACATAAACACAGCGAAGCTGGAGAATGAATGCTAACTTTTTTCCACTCGATAAAAGTTAACGTGAGGGTTCCCGATGGTTAGAGACAAATAATAATAATGGATTGGATTTATATAGCGCTTTTCAAGGCACCCAAAGCGGTTTACAATGCCACTATTCATTCACTCTCACATTCACACACTGGTGGAGGCAAACTACGGTTGTAGCCACAGCTGCCCTGGGGCAGACTGACAGAAGCGAGGCTGCCATATTGCGCCATCGGCCCCTCTGGCCAACACCAGTAGGCGGTAGGGAAAAGTGTCTTGTCCAAGGACGCAACGACCAGGACAGAGAGCCCGGGGATCGAATCGGCGACCTTCCGGTTACAGATACGCGTCCCAACCCCCTGAGCCACGGTCGCCCCGCAGTGTCATGGCAGGATGCTGTAAGATATCGTGACACTCAGGCCTTATTACTGCCAGACCTAGGAATCAAGAAATCACTTGACTAGAACCTGCGTGACAAAGTGATGCTGACCAGAAAAAAATGGACTTCATGCCATGACTGAAAGAAACTGGAGAACAGCTGAGCAACGTAGTCATTGACTTCTATCAGTCTGGAAAGGGTTTCAAAGCCATTTCTAAGGGTTTGGGAATCTAGCCAACCAACAGAGGCGATCCTTCTTTGGAGTGGCCGGCCTATAACAACAACATTGATCTAAGTACACCATCATGACTCATTCAGGTGGCCTTAACAGAATCCAGAACAGCATCTAAAAAACTGCAGGCCTCACCTGCCTCAGCCCATGAGAGAGTTCCAAGGCAAAAACCACTTCTGACCCCAAAGACCTCAACGACTCGTCTCACATTAGCCAAAAAACTACTTGAATGACCTCCAAGACTTTTAAGAAAATATTCTCTGACCTGATGAGACAAAAGATTAACTTTTTGGAAGGTTTGACTACTAAAACTCTAAATATAGTGTTATATTTAATAAAAAGAACATGATACCAACAGTCAGAAATGGAGGTGGTACTGGGATGGTCTGGAGCTGCTTTCAAGCTTCTGTACCAGCAGAGACTACTATGATTGATGGAACCATGAATCCAGAAAATCAAATAATCTCCAGTTCAGGGCAGGAAAGTCAAGCATACTCGAATAATGCAGCAGGACTATGATCTGAAAAACACACCAGCAAGTCCACCTCTGAATGACTAAAAAAACAATCTGCTAAAAGTCTGAACTCTGCAAGGAAGAGAGCCAGAATTCCTCCACAGCGATGTGAAAGACTTGTTGCCAGTTATTGCAAACACTTGATTGTAGTTCTTGCTGCCAAGGGTGGCACGAGCAGTTATTAGGTTTGGAGGCAGTTAATTCATGATTTAATAAAGGCAGCAATTACTTTTTAACAGAAGGCCAGGTAGGTTTGGATGGCTTTGTTCCAATAATGAAATCGTAACTTTATTGTGTTGCACTGTATTTTGTATTTATTCTCCTTATCTTTGTCTGATATTAAAATTTTCTTGATTTGTAACAACAAATATGAAAAAACTAAGAAATCTTGAAAAGGGCTCATATGTTTTTCATGGCACTTCCAAACAGATTTGTTCTGTTTCTGGTAGATATGGAATCAATGCCACATGAACGAAGCATTTTAGAAACTGTTTTTAGCTTAGACTCATGTTGGAGGGAGGAAATTATGCCCCTTCTCTCTATTCTGTTTCTCTTTGAACTTATATTCCTTAACTGTTGCTGCTTCCTTTTTGGTTTCCTATATAAAATGTGCTTTGCATTCTTTTAATCACTCTGCCTGCTGTTTTCTTTCTTCATACAAAAGCCTCTGCTTCCCCCACTGAAAGAGTTCATGATCTGGCCTGGAGGCCTGTAGTTGAATTAGGCCCCACAGGTAATTCTCACTTCTGTGAATTTATTATCATTTCTCTTCCTCCTTTCAGTTCCTCTCTTCCACTTTCCACACTCACATATGTTTTCTTAAAAATAACACAAAAACCCACTTTCATATATGCATCTGCGACTTTACTTTAACCCTCTAAACCAGGGTGTCAAACTCCAGGCCTCGAGGGCCGGTGTCCTGAAACCTTTTCATGTGTCACTGCTGCAACATCCCTCGAGGACTGGAGTTTGACACCCTGATCTAAAGCCTAACCTGTCGCCGTGCATTTTCCAATGTTTTTTTTTTAAACATCTGTAACTCCTGAAACATTTGCTCAAATGAAAAAATTCCAAAGCTTCCTAAAAGCAGCGATTTGTGCTTTTCAGTTTTATTAGAGTAATTACGGTAATGCCAGGCATGGTGTTGCATTAAAGTTTGGTTGAAAGAAGAGAGAGTCAGTGTGATGGAGCTCTGCAGAAAACAGACATTTTAAAGGCATTTTGGTTCTTTTTATCGTGTTTTTTTAAAAATTTGTTTTGTTTTTGTTGTTTTCTGTGTTATTTGACAAGATCTGGATGTGGCGCCTTGCCTGGGAGGACCATACTGACCCTAATATCACTGAAAAGCACAGAGTTGGTGCTTTTATAAACCATTGCAATTTTTCGATTGTGCCCCTGGAACAAGAGTTACATTAATTTGACCTAAAGGTTTGGCCTAAAACTGATTTAATGGGTTAAAATCAGTGTCCAACCTGACCTTTTTATTTATTAGAGCCAGTTTGGGAGTACACATGTCATTATGTTTTTACATTTCTGCTTGTTTCCTGTTTCCTGCTGACCTTTATTTCATTTCTTTATTTTCCATCTTCTCCCTTATCCCTGTGCATGTCATATCTTTCACTCAGTGACCTCAGAGACTGATAGGAAAAGGTCTTCTGGCATTTCTTCCACCTTTTCAGCACCATCTTATCCTCTACTGTCACTGCCAGTCCCTGATCCATCTGTTCCATCTTTCTCATTGCAAACCCACGCACAACCACCGAGCACTACCCAGCAAGCTCGGCCCTCTCCCAATGCCTACTCGTTGCCAGCCTTTGCACACTCTCACCTTCCTGTACTCCCCAAAATCTTCCAGCACACTGTTGGATCAGGTACTCGTCAACAGATGTTACTAGTTTTGTGTGCTTCCCTTTCTTCTCTTTGACCCTGAGAGCCCATTTTTAAAGGGATTATCTGCATTTGATTTAATGCATCAATGCATCTGTTGCACCAGTTGCAGAGCTGAAGCACTTTCTGTTAAAGGAGTGTATGTTCATGGATTTACACCTATTCTTAGTAAAGTTAGGATAAAACTGCAGCTCACTGTTGATATTTCTTTCTCATTATATCCTATTATAATGCTAGAAGTCATTATTATAGCTAATGCTGCAACAACTGAGGTGAGGCTGTAGGTTACTCCTGCCATCAAACTCATCTCCACTGCCTGCACTCTCTCCTTCACCTCTCATGTGCACTTTCATAAATGCTGTGAATCCTGTCTTCTGGTTGTAGCGTAGTTAACAGTCTGCATATTTTCACTTGCTCTCGTTATTTGTCTTTTATCTTCACACTGCTCCCTTTCTCTTCTGATTCTGGCGCTTCCTGGACATGTTCTGCTGGCGTCTCGTGGACATTTCAGCTCCTCAAAGGCCCCAAAGCTTCCATTTTGGCTCCTCTTCAACTGAAGCCTTGAAGGCCCAAGGTTTCCTCTCTTTAATTTCTTCAAAATTCCCCTTTACCCTCTGATCCATCTTTCTATCTCCCTCAATCCTCAAATTCCTTGCAAACAGCTTTGTTTTGGAAAAAACAAAGCCGTTTGCAAGGAATCCCGTTCTGCTCTGTTCGTATTGACATTAGAGTAGATGCATCATGTAAACTGGTATTTATGTATTTAGGGTAATGCTGCACTTCAGGGTAAAACATCCATTTAAGCAAACATACCATAAAATGTATGAAGGAAATAAAATCTGATAGCAACAGGTAAACTAAAGGTGGGTCCACACAGGAAGTGATACTTTGCTTTGTTGCTTAGTTGGTGTTCAGCTGATGTTCCTGTCTTAGGTTGCCTGGGTAACCATTTCATGGATGTGCTGTCCTAGCCAGCCAATGCTATCCTGGCTATCTTGGCAGTTGCTTCTTGTCTTGGAATTGAGAAAGGTTTAACTCAGGACTGAGTTCCCGTGCCCTCTAGCTCCCCACGCCCATTATTAGACACTGTGAAGTAGCATAACGTAAGCAGCAAGGAAGGTGATAAGTAAACAGCATCAGCAGACTATTTAAGCTTCTTTTAAATATACTTTATTTCTGGCATCTCCATAAAACAATCAACCTGGTAGGAAAAAATCCCACTTGCTTTATACAGGATTTTATCCACACCTGAACCTCGTTAGTCTCTACCATCGAAACAAATAGGTCGGACCAAACAATACAATTCTAAACAAAGAACAGGAATAAGATTATGCATGAAATTGACAAACTCATTTACTCAGCTAAATGGTTTGAAAAGTAAAACACTGCATGAAGTACAACTCAAAAGGCTACTTTAAAGAAAATAATCAATACAAAATGAAAAAAAACTTCATTTGGTTACACCCAGTGATGCAATTAATGACCTCATGACCCTATACCCACATAGCAAGCAGGTCTGGCCCGGAGCTGGTATCAAGCCGGCACTGCTGGCTGACCTCTGGCATGATAAGATGTATGTCATCCAGATATGGGCCAGGCCTGGCATAGATGGCACTGTCTATGTGATTGCATGCTCATAGAAAACAGGTCTGGCCCGGATCCGGCATCAAGCTGGCACTTCTGACTGACTGGTGTCATGGCAGGGTGTATGTCAACCAGATGTGGGCCAGGTCTGGCAATGATGGCACTATTCATGTTCCTGTTTTCCTATTTTAGTTAGAGGACCCAAATGCCTTGTTGCAATACTATACTGCTGTGGTAGCCAACGTTTCAAATGCAGGTTTGACAGGTTTGTTAGTTTACACTTTATCCAAAACCTAGTGACGGTTTACTCATGGTCACCACCGGGTGGCTGTAGCTCAGGAGGAAGAGCAGGTCAGCTACTGATCGGAAGGTTGGTGGTTCAATCCCTGGCTCCTCCAGTCGGCATGTCAAGAGTGTGAATGTGAATGAATGCAGTTAGGAAGCACTCAGTTTAGAGAAAGTGGGTGAATGTGGCATAGAGCACTTTGAGTAATCTGGGAGAGCAAAAAAGCGCTATAAAAGAACAGAGTTATGTTACTTTTGCACTATTATGTTCCGGCACATGTTGTTATTACATGGCTTGATTAAGGTACACATTAGGCTGACATCTGAGCCAGCAGTGTGTCTGCAACTGGCCTTGTGCTGGCCCATGTGTGGGCCACCTCTGGCAAACCAGATCTGGGCCACCAAAGGGCCGTCATTCTTTGCGGCATGTGGGCCATGTGTAAGCACATTGTGTGGGCCAGATCAGGGCCATACCAACTTTGCTATGTGGGTATAAACAGGAAATACTTGGCGGCCCTTCCCATATACCCGTCTTAAATATAGGACCTGAATACATGGACAAACATGGTAATTATAACCAAAGCAATATGAAGAAACATAATTTACCGGACATTTGCCTGTGAACAGAAGAAAATTCAAATGACCTGATGGTTAGTAGTGTTTGCTTTAAAACATATGCATGGATGTAATAGATGTAACTGCTGCTACCACAAACAAACCCAGGATAGTGTGTCAAACAAAGTTACACCAGCAATGTATAAATTAAAGCATTATGGCTAACTGTAAATTAACAAGGAAATAAGTTATCAATTCGGTTAAGGGACAAGTGGTAATACAAGCAGAATACAAGCTCACACACACACACACACACACACACACACACACACACACACACACACACACACACACACACACACACACACACTATCGTGGTCTAAACATATCATGCATTATTAGCTCTGTATGCTGCTCAGTAACACTGGATATTTATTGCTCACTGTAACTGATGCTCATGTTGGTTGGTGCTGTGGTTTCCCTGCTGTGCTGTTTCTTTTTCTCAGCAGGTGATCGAGCAGATTTTCAGTTTCTTTTCTTTCCCCCTCGTCTTTCTCTTTCCTGGCCCCCCAGTCCTGTACGTTCTGTTTGTAATAAAATCTAAATAATAAAAATTGAACAAACTATGCCAGTCAAGTGGACCATTATAGCAAAAGCTGTGGTGGTCCACTTGGGAAAATCAATCTGTTGGGCAGACGGGACGGGCAGGAGTCCCAAAAACCTGAAAAGTGTTTTAAATATCTCCGTCCAGCCTACACATGGGATTTAAATCAGGATAGATCTCAGCAGTTTCTCTTTGCACAATATTCCAAACAAAGAATCCATGTCTTCCTATGATGAAACCAGTTTGGCCTTGAGATGTGATAGAGGGAAGCCGAGCATGTTGGTAGGTGGTTAAAGTGTTAAAGTTGACCCACTGCTTCACAGGCTGTTCCTGTCTCAGTGGCCTCTGGCCCCACGTCACTGCTGGTCACTTCCTGTGTGGACCCATCATTAGAAGTATAGTTTTCATATTGAGAATGAGACTTACTGATCTGAATCTATTTTGAGAACAGACCATTACATTAAGCACTGACAGAGCTCTGATGTCATAGCTTTGAAAATAACTGCAGAATAAATACTTTCATATGTTAAATACTAAAACTAAATGTATCCTTGGAAAGTTGTCAAACTGCTGCCAAATGTAGTGTTTTACACAAAGTAGTGTGTCATGCAGCCGATGTTATATGTAGTACTCTGCATGCACAGGTAAGCTTCCCTTGTATATTTTCACATGTGAAAAGTTTGCTGTCTTGATTATCACAATAATGCAGCGATAACTTTTCTTTTCTCTTCTTTTCTTTTCTTTTCTCTTCTTTTCTTTTCTTGTCTTTTCTTTTCTTTTCTTTTCTTTTCTTTTCTTTTCTTGTCTTGTCTTTTCTCAGCCTGTACTAGTGCACGTAGAGAGCAGAGTGGTCCTTCTTTTTCCTCTGTTTCCTCATCATCATCCTCAGCTCTACTCAGCTCTTTCCCTATACCTCCGCCACGTCCTGCTCTCAAAGCCTGCTCCACCTCTGAAAAGCTTGCCCCACCTCTGCTAGAGTCTGATATGGGGTCTGCCCATATCAAACCTACAAGTCTACCGTTTTCCCCAGAGTCAGGTAAAGGGACAGAGATTAAAGTGTAGACCAAGCAGATATTTTCCACACCCTTTACTTGACCTTTACCTTTGGTTTTTCCTTACTCTGTCCTCCCATGTTTTCCCCTTTGTTTTCCAGCTTCCTGGCAGACTGAATGGAGGCCTCCTAAATCTCAGGTCCCTCTAGCACAGCTGGCCCACTCTCCTACGTCTCTGCATCCCTTTGTCAGTGATCCTGGACAAGCTGCACTTCTGCAGAAAAAGCAGAGACTAGAGATGCCATGTAATTCTGCTCTACTTTAAACCCAGACCAGTACTCTGCCATGTTGATCAGAGGCTGCTTGCTGTACTTCTCTTTCATTCGTCTCTGTTTTTCCCTTCTTGTTTTCTTTCCTGTCAGCTTCATCTTCTCTGCCCACTGCTCAGCCTTTAGATGAGAAACCCAGCGGAGGGTCTGGATATGTTTCTTTTTGGAAACCTCAGGTCACATCTGCATTAGAGACCGCCTCACCTTCTCTACATCTTTCCTCTGCTCATGTGTTTCCTTCTCTTTCAGTCTGTGAACATGATGCAGGTACATGGTTAGGTTCAGCACAGAAAAGAGTGTAGCTGCTATGCTAGCGTGATGGCACACGAACCTCGTTTTTTAGCTTGATTTGTAAAATCGTATCTTTGCTTTTCCTTCTTATTAGAGTTCAAAAGACAGCTGAGCACCCTGAATGAAGAGGATAACCAGTGCACAGCACCCACAGGTAAGCATCAAGTCAGCATTCAGTGGGGTAAGGCCTACAGTACGGACTGCATGGCTAACTCTCTGAACTGTATGTTATTAGCCTCTAACCCTGGAGGCCCAGCCAGCCAAAGGTCAGAGAAGGTCAGAGCTTCAGAGAGGAAAAGAGATACAGCGTGTGGACTCGACGCTGCCAAAGCATCAGCAGGGTAAGTTGTTCCTGCAGGCTGCTTGAGTTTGGCACTTCTGAACATTTGCTGTGTTTTCACGATCGTCTAACAATAATCCACGTTCCCATATCACAACATTTTTGCTTATGGTTCTATCAAACTGTAGTTTCGAGAGTACTTCATGAGGTGTAGTTATCCTTGTTTAATTGGCCTATAAAAATGAAAAACACTGTTTTTCCTCTTTAAGGTTATATTCTCATGTAATTCTGAGCCACTTTATTTGAAGCTGCTGTGTAACGACATTGTCTGGAAGTTATGTTCTCTCCATTTGTGCTTTGTCAGAACTTTTGATTGGATTTTCATTTTTTAACAAAGTCACAGTGAAACAAATCTGAGTAGTGAGGTGTGCAAAGATTGTGTTTGTGTGACCAACAAATCCCCAATTTTTCAGTGTAACAAAATTACATGCTGGCATGCTATGCAACAGTTTCACTGTTGTCCACGTGAGACAAATTTAGGAAACAAACCAGTGAATTTTGAAATAAACAACGATCATGCTCGTGGTCTCACCGTGCAACTGAGATTTTCCTTTTTTGGCCTGGGAACGATGTATTCATCAAATAACCTGCTGAAAGCTCAGAGACTCACATGAGCAGCGATCGTCAACGGGAAATCTTGCACCGAAAAAACACACATTTAGTTTATTTTCTGCAAGTATTCAACTTTACAAGAGGAGGTAAAACAGGACTCACTTTAAGTGATTTAAAAATAGCACCTGAACTGTAAAGAGTTACACAGGAAGATGATTCTGGTGGGGAATAGAAAAAAAGTATTTATTTATTATTACATAATGTTTAATGTGACTCAGGAAGTGTTGCTTTTAATAAATGATAATAGTGTCATAATTGTAAGAAGAACATGTATTTACTGAGCAACAACGCGGTCTACAAGAAAGAATGAACAAAACAGCCTCGAGATCAAGAAAATAAATTGCACTAATTGCAAAAATTAGTGCAATAAATTTTTTTTGAGTTTGCACTAATTGCAAAAATGCAATTTTTTATTACAATATATAAAACCACCCCATGCTATTTCAGTCCCGAAAAAATTCACAGAATGCGTGGCATGCTTTGGAAAGATGGACGCATCGGAGAGCAACTTGGAGTTTGTATCTTGCCCAAAGATATTTGGTGTGCAGACTGGAGCAGCCTGGGATCAAACCACTAACCTTCCTTAACCTTAGTAGATGACCTGCTCTACCTCAGAGCAGCTACATCCACCTCAAGGAAACAGTCAACAACATCCACTGAAAGAACATTTCTTTAGTAAGGCTTCTGTCAAGTCGAGTTACGCCTGATATATTGTCTCTAATCAAGCTGCATAAGAAGTCATGAACCTTTCCCATCAAGGCTGCTGAAATTCAAGTCAACCAATCATCATCTCAACTGAACAGGGTTGGAAAGTTATGAGAAAAGGCCAGACCAATCAGATTTTAGATCTGATTTTAGACTCCATGTTAAGAAGATGAAGCTGTTGCTTTAAAAACAGTGTTTGAGTTCCCTGTTTGATGTTTCTGGGTGAAATTTTTGAAACTTCTGCTTTTTGATTCTGCTTTTAGAAATGTGATTTGTAAAATGTGCCACTCAATTCCTGACAGGCCACTATTTGTGATTGCTAGTCCCTTGCTTTGCATTGTGATGCAGTGATGTGATACATTGTTACAGCTAAACACCAGCTGGCAGAATTCTTATTTGTAGTTTGCATCAGTTGTGTAGTTTTGAACTTTTTTGTGGTTGCTAAAAATATAAAGTACGTTAAAGTTACAAAGGAGAGAGAGTGTTGCCAAAGGAGCTGAGATCACTGAAGTCACTTTCAGAGTCACTGGTTGCCATTACGTCAGATTATGGTATTACTGGTATGCTAGGAACAGTGAAACAGTGAGAGCAGGTAAGTGTATGTGAGCGTGATACCTGACCTCTGCTCTGGATGCCATTAATTATGCTCTTTTTATGAGATGAGCTTCAGTTGTTGTTATTGTCACTATTCCAGCAATAGTGATGTTACTGAGCAACACTGGTTGCAGCTAAAAGCACTGAATATAAAGCAAATAAAAAAGTAATCAAAGACTATGCATTGCAACAAAGTCAGAAGAAATGGAAAAAAAAAAGTTGCACAGTCGCTGTGGAATCATCATCAGCAAAATGTTGTGACTTGGTGCTTTGTTTGTGGGGTGCAGTTCTTGAGTGTGGTGTCTTAGTACTGGACTGTTTGTTGTGAAATGCATTTGTCGAATACCATGCATGACATTATGAAGTTATTAAAGCAACAAAGAGTAGTAACAGTGCTTTATTCAAGCGTGTTATTTTAAAAAAATGATTTTAAAATGATTTTAAAAGATTTATATCTACTTCACAGTGACCGTAACCCTGTACCAGAGTTTCACTGTATTATTATGAAGATTATGAACTTGAATTGCATTGATCTTTAATAAAATGATTTAATATATTTATTATATTATTGTGGCATCCTCCTCCTTGACTGTAGAGTATTGACTGTGACTTTGTATTTACCTTTTCTTTAGTGATGAAAACGTGGTTTTACTGCAGTCAACATGTTCGATTGGTGCTGCAAAACCACTATCCCAAACCCAAGTAAATAACGCTGAACAGCAACTACAAAAACCTCCAAATAGTAGCACCATTCAATGGGAAGAGCTACCAAAAATGACTACAGAAAGTTATCCTGCAGACAGGATCATTCTGTGGGAAGAGCTACCAAAGGTGACTACAGAGGAAATTAGAAAAGCACCACAGAAAGACAGTGAGATGATGAAAGAAATGGCTGACACGCAGATGGAGACAAATAGAAAAGCTGGGATACTGTTGCCTGGCCCAACCATCAGCAGCACATTTGGATTTCCTACTACTTCTGAACAAACATCTGAATCCCTTGTGCACAATGAATCTACTTGGAAAAAGTCATCAAAAGATTTTGAAGTTGCAACCACAGAACTTGCTCTTCACCCAGAAGGAGACGTATATCTAGAAATAGATAAAAATGTTTGCCAGCCTAGTGCACAATGTGTGCAAAGTTGTGTGGCGCCTGAAACGGGCTATAAACAGGTTAATTTTTTGGGGACCTGTTCCAGGTTGACAAACATTGCTGGCATGCCATCCAAAATGCCACCAGATTATGAAAAACAGTGGCGTGTTGATCGAAAGCTAATCTGGAAGAAACAATCTCAAATACAGCGAATATTACCACCATCTTCATTAGAGAAGAATGAAAGTGAAAAGAAGGAAATGGTTTCACTGGCACGCTCTTGCCCCAGGAAGGCTAGAAATCCAGGATTCCCATCTGTGTCTCAATACAGTTATACAAATCACTTTGGTCCAGATGTATGCAGCATACCTGGCTCAGAATCTGTTATTGATAGCAGATCAAAGATGTCGCAAGAAGAATTTAGTGCCATGACTGAAAGAGAAGTGTTACTAAGAGAGAAGGATGGAATTCAAGAACCGGGAGTTTTGACGCCAACATGTCCAGAGCATTCCTCAATAACAGACATGACCGTGATTCCACAATCTACTATAGTAAAGTGTGGATTGGCTAAAAACAGCATTTTAGGTTCTTGTCCAAAAATCTCTCTAATTGAAGGCATTCCCTCATTATTGGAGAATCCTTTCAGCAAAAACTGGATAACAGATTTTAGACCTTTAGCAGTAAAACAAGCGAAACTCAACCTCATAATGACTGAATATAGCCTTGACCATGGTGAAATGAAGGTAATGTCAACCTTTGCCTCGATTTGTCCAAAAGAAGCTTCTGTCCCAGGATTTCCATCTGTTTTTGCACCGACAGTAATCTGTAATAAGTCTAGAATGCTCAGTCTCCTTCCATCTTCCCCCACTGTCTCCAGTATAGCTGGTTTTCCATCATTACAAGCTGACAGCAAAAACTGGAACACCATTCATCAACCATTGTGGAAGAAGCCGTCTGAAAGGGAGCTCGTGTTAGTAATGGAGCTCGATAAAATACCTAAAAACATGAATGGAATCGTTTCTCTTGCACAAAGTTGCTCAAGGAATTCGTGCATCTTTGGGTTTCCCTCTGTGCCAAATCCCAGATTGTATAATGTTGCAGATATGACAGATATGGTCAGTCTTTCATGCTCATGCCCCAAACTGTCACAAATAGCCGGATTTCCATCATATTATGATTCAAAAGACTGGATAATAAGCAAGGAACCACTGTTTGAACCAAGAATGAAAGACAAGCAGATGGACAGAGAGAGCAAAATGACAAGTAATGAGAGAGTAATGAAATTAATGGTTTTCCTTCTACCAACTTGTCCCAAAGTTTCAAGTATTCCTGGTTTCCCATCTGTTCCATGTCCCAAAATTCATGGCCTGAATATGGTCAACCTCCTTCCTTTGTGTCCAGTAATTTCTGCTGTACCTGGATTTTCATCGATTGAATCACATCTGAACGTGGGATGGCCATCTGAAACGGATTTACTGATGCACAGACCACAAAGGAATACTCATCTTAGCATAATCTGCTCACCAGTGATCATAGACAAACCAAGCCACATGCTTCCTTTAGTTCCATCGTGTACAAGATCATCATTGATTCCAGGCTTTCCTACTGTCACTAAATACAATATCCTAACTCTCCTACCCGCTTGCCCGCAAGTATCAAGTTTGCCAGGGTTTGCCTCACTCAAAGTGGGCTTAAAATCCCAGTGGCTTTTAGATCCATATACTTATGGATCTATGCATAAAAATCCAAAGGAGACAGTTTTTCTTAAAGATGTTCCAAATCAAAATGCAGAGATTATGCATTTAATGGCGCCAGCTTGCCCAGAAAACTCCAGAATCCCTGGATTCCAGTCTGCGCCCCATTACAATTCCAAGAATAAATCCAGAATAAGTTTTGTACCTTACTGTGCCAGTGCTTCATGTATCAAGGGATTTGCATCCATGACTCCAGTACCAAGCACAGGTTGGCTAAGTGAAACAAAATCTATTTTGTCAAGACCTCAGAAGAAAATGGCAGAAATGTTTGTGGTACTTACTCAACAGGTCAAGTCGGATTGCTTCAACGTAAACATACTGTTGCCTGGCCCAACCATCAGCAGCACATTTGGATTTCCTACTACTTCTGAACAAACATCTGAATCCCTTGTGCACAATGAATCTACTTGGAAAAAGTCATCAAAAGATTTTGAAGTTGCAACCACAGAACTTGCTCTTCACCCAGAAGGAGACGTATATCTAGAAATAGATAAAAATGTTTGCCAGCCTAGTGCACAATGTGTGCAAAGTTGTGTGGCGCCTGAAACGGGCTATAAACAGGTTAATTTTTTGGGGACCTGTTCCAGGTTGACAAACATTGCTGGCATGCCATCCAAAATACCACCAGATTATGAAAAACAGTGGCGTGTTGATCGAAAGCTAATCTGGAAGAAACAATCTCAAATACAGCGAATATTACCACCATCTTCATTAGAGAAGAATGAAAGTGAAAAGAAGGAAATGGTTTCACTGGCACGCTCTTGCCCCAGGAAGGCTAGAAATCCAGGATTCCCATCTGTGTCTCAATACAGTTATACAAATCACTTTGGTCCAGATGTATGCAGCATACCTGGCTCAGAATCTGTTATTGATAGCAGATCAAAGATGTCGCAAGAAGAATTTAGTGCCATGACTGAAAGAGAAGTGTTACTAAGAGAGAAGGATGGAATTCAAGAACCGGGAGTTTTGACGCCAACATGTCCAGAGCATTCCTCAATAACAGACATGACCGTGATTCCACAATCTACTATAGTAAAGTGTGGATTGGCTAAAAACAGCATTTTAGGTTCTTGTCCAAAAATCTCTCTAATTGAAGGCATTCCCTCATTATTGGAGAATCCTTTCAGCAAAAACTGGATAACAGATTTTAGACCTTTAGCAGTAAAACAAGCGAAACTCAACCTCATAATGACTGAATATAGCCTTGACCATGGTGAAATGAAGGTAATGTCAACCTTTGCCTCGATTTGTCCAAAAGAAGCTTCTGTCCCAGGATTTCCATCTGTTTTTGCACCGACAGTAATCTGTAATAAGTCTAGAATGCTCAGTCTCCTTCCATCTTCCCCCACTGTCTCCAGTATAGCTGGTTTTCCATCATTACAAGCTGACAGCAAAAACTGGAACACCATTCATCAACCATTGTGGAAGAAGCCGTCTGAAAGGGAGCTCGTGTTAGTAATGGAGCTCGATAAAATACCTAAAAACATGAATGGAATCGTTTCTCTTGCACAAAGTTGCTCAAGGAATTCGTGCATCTTTGGGTTTCCCTCTGTGCCAAATCCCAGATTGTATAATGTTGCAGATATGACAGATATGGTCAGTCTTTCATGCTCATGCCCCAAACTGTCACAAATAGCCGGATTTCCATCATATTATGATTCAAAAGACTGGATAATAAGCAAGGAACCACTGTTTGAACCAAGAATGAAAGACAAGCAGATGGACAGAGAGAGCAAAATGACAAGTAATGAGAGAGTAATGAAATTAATGGTTTTCCTTCTACCAACTTGTCCCAAAGTTTCAAGTATTCCTGGTTTCCCATCTGTTCCATGTCCCAAAATTCATGGCCTGAATATGGTCAACCTCCTTCCTTTGTGTCCAGTAATTTCTGCTGTACCTGGATTTTCATCAATTGAATCACATCTGAACGTGGGATGGCCATCTGAAACGGATTTACTGATGCACAGACCACAAAGGAATACTCATCTTAGCATAATCTGCTCACCAGTGATCATAGACAAACCAAGCCACATGCTTCCTTTAGTTCCATCGTGTACAAGATCATCATTGATTCCAGGCTTTCCTACTGTCACTAAATACAATATCCTAACTCTCCTACCCGCTTGCCCGCAAGTATCAAGTTTGCCAGGGTTTGCCTCACTCAAAGTGGGCTTAAAATCCCAGTGGCTTTTAGATCCATATACTTATGGATCTATGCATAAAAATCCAAAGGAGACAGTTTTTCTTAAAGATGTTCCAAATCAAAATGCAGAGATTATGCATTTAATGGCGCCAGCTTGCCCAGAAAACTCCAGAATCCCTGGATTCCAGTCTGCGCCCCATTACAATTCCAAGAATAAATCCAGAATAAGTTTTGTACCTTACTGTGCCAGTGCTTCATGTATCAAGGGATTTGCATCCATGACTCCAGTACCAAGCACAGGTTGGCTAAGTGAAACAAAATCTATTTTGTCAAGACCTCAGAAGAAAATGGCAGAAATGTTTGTGGTACTTACTCAACAGGTCAAGTCGGATTGCTTCAACGTAAACATGATAGCACAAGTGGGGTCTTGCCCCAAAAAAGCCAGAGCATCCGGTTTTCCGTCTGCTCAAATTACAAACAAATCACCAAATATGGTCAGCCTAAACTCTTCTGCTCCATGTGTTTCATGCATCCCAGGTTTTCCATCAGCCAGAAGGCATAGTGCTGAATCTATGAACATACAAACCGTGGCAACATTCAACAAGATCTTGTTTAAAAACCTACGCAATAAAAGAATTAGCATTGGAGAGTTTCCTGCAAAACAAGACCATAAGCAAGATGAAGTTAAGAACATGGTAGCAATGGCTCCAT
Organism: Copadichromis virginalis; assembly: GCF_057382275.1. Classification (NCBI taxonomy): domain Eukaryota; kingdom Metazoa; phylum Chordata; class Actinopteri; order Cichliformes; family Cichlidae; genus Copadichromis; species Copadichromis virginalis. The sequence goes on from NC_140620.1 coordinate 60,264,227, forward strand.
CGTGTCCAAAACTCACTCAAACTCCTGGGTTCCCCAGTATTTTGCAATTGAATCCAACTGCAAAAACAATGCCTGTGCCACCTGCAACTAAGAAGCAAACCTTGCAAGAATTACCTCATGCAGAGTCATATCTCAAAGACACAGGAAATCCTGGTGTTTCTTTTGTACCTGGTAGCAGTCCAAGCACAGAACTTTCATATGGTGAGACATTTGTAATGTTAATATAAAGCTCGGAGTTATCTTTCTTTGCCATACATTTTAATCCATTTGATTTTTCTTTTAAACAGAAGAGAAACTTAAAATTGGTGCCAAGCAAAACATAGAACTTAATGTAGATAATAGGTAAGTGGACGTGCCTGATGCTCTTGCGTTTTTTGCATTTAGTGTTTGCCTAACATGCACTGCTTCGGCCAGCAAATTTAGATTGCATGGTAAACTGACAACAAATATGACGTTGAATTTCATGATATTATAATTTTAGTGCTAATTAAGTTTTAACAGCCAGGCTTTAAAATCCTTTATATTCGGGTCCTCAGAAAATCTGAAATAGAGAGGACAGCAGAGGAAGACCTAAGAGTGAAGAAACCATTGGAAAGATCTGAGCTGGTGGGAATCTTAGGTTGGGAACTATTGGAAGCTGAAGGAACAATAACAGAAAAAAAAGGAGAATCCTCTCTATCAGAAAAGGAAAAAGATATCTCTGGATTAGTGGGTGCTATTGTGGGTGTTTTCCACAAAGGGTAAGTGTTCAAACTGAAACCAACTGCATAAAGCATGGGTTGCTTATTAATAATCCTAGACAGAGTCTGATATTTCAGTGTCCAGGTCATTCTAGACTTGTGACACTGTTTGTGCTCACGGTGCAGTTTTCACTTTATCTTTATGTGCCAACATCCACAGGCTGGCTCTTTTAGTCAGCCTCGTCCACGTTGGTCAACCCCGCTCACCTGCTGGGACTAAAAGCCCCCAGCCCTTGTAATAAATTGGTACAATCTGTATGAAGAGAAGAAGGCAGTTTCTTTCTGTAGACTCTGGAGACAAGCGAATGTGCCAGTAGCCTTTGGTTAAATCCAGCATTGTGAAAAAGCAAGCAGTGCCCAACTGGTCTAGGAGTTTGTCGACCTGGGACATGGGGTAAGCTGGGGCAATGGTTGAATTTGGTACGCTGGGCTCCAACTCATCTCGATCCTTAACCGAGCTCACCAGAGAAGCAGTATCAGCCTCTCTCCATTCTTTTAGGAGGTTGAGGTGATATATTTGTGTGGCTTCACCCCTGTCTGACCGCACCACTTCATAGTCAATATCAACCACTCCCTGTGTGACCACCGAGGGTCCTTGCCACTTGGTGAGTAATTGTGAGCTTGATGAAGGGAGCAATACAAAATGTCTTAGCCTAGTCCCTCTATTGTACAGCCACTGCTGATGTTACTGGGCAGGGGGGCGATTCTCCTGTGGAAACTGGACTAAAGCCTTGCTCTCAGGTCCAGGATGTATTGAATTTTATTTTTCCCTGGGTGAGACCTTCATCCCATTTTTCTTTAATCAGGTCCAACACTCCCTGTGGGTTTCTGCCAAACAGCAACTAAAAGGGAGAAAACTCGGTGGAGGCCTGGGCCACCTGCTGCACTGCAAAAAAAGAGGGTCTAGCCAGTGATACCAGTTACTCTCATCCTTGTCTTGACTTCGTTGACTTGTCTTGTTCAGCGACTCCGCCAGCTTGTCAGTCTCAGGGTGGTAGACGCTGGCCTTAACAGATTTATCAGGCTGGTTCACCAGAAGACATTCTGTGAAGGATGCACTAGGCAGACCACTTTTTTGGCTTTATTCAATAGATACAGTTAATGTATCTATTGAAAGCAGACAGAGTTGAAGATATGTAGCAAAAGGCCACGGGTCAGAATCAGGGCCAGCTGCTTTCAGCTGTACGGCATATGGCCGCATGCTTATCCCAGTGAGCTAAAGTGGCACCCAGAGAAAACCATTCATCACTCGGTCAAAGCTGAGTGTAGTATCTTTACGAGAATGCTCTAGTGGAAAATATTCCATGGAGCGAATCACTGGAACCGGCGGGTTCTCCAGTGAAGGCCCTGTTGTATCCATCTCGCTAGAGTCCGCATGCTGTGCCTTGAGGCAACTGTTGTTGTGATTTGGCACTATATAAATACAATTCCATTGAATTAAACTGACATGTCACCCCTACAGACACCCATTAGCTTTCTAAATTCAGTCAAATCTGGTCCCAGGGTGTGAAAGTCGGGAGCTAACCACAGCCTTAAGTCGGTGCATTTAATTCACCAGCACTATGGGATATTAAGGGATATCCACACTCTTAATTTCCACCCACTCTGCTTCCAACAATGCCCCCGGTCAACACAAGGTTTGGTGAACCAGGGTCTGCTTGCAGCTCGAATCCACCATAGCCCATTGTGTACTCCGTTAGCACCTTACTGCAGCCCTGTACGTCGCTCTTGGACTGGGGGAGGGCGTCGGAGGGCCGATGGTGTAGAGCAGCTGTCCTGCTCCCTCAGCTACCATTTGAGCCAGCATCTCCATGGCTGCACGGGTCATGAGTACACAGCATGTCGGGAACTTGGGCGCCACCGTAACATACTCCGTTTAGTCGTAGTCCCGACATGCCGCACACTGCTTGTGCTTCTGATGCATTTTTCACTTTATTTGACACTGTGCCAACATGCACAGGTGACGTTGTCACTCTGACTCCACCTCCTCCCCTGGCACTGACCCCTGAACCCACTCCACCACCCCTCTCCTGAACTCAAGCCACAGAAAACATCCCACCACAATATTAAACTCCCTTAATTTTCAAATGTGTAGTTTTAAGTGAAGTGAAAACTTTACTAGGCTGCATTTGCATGGGAACACATCGCCAATATTTACTGGCTTCTGTAATGAGCTACATGCTGATAGAGGAGACAAATTATACATAGTTCTAGTTTTCATTCACTCATATATGAATTCATTTCTCAGTTACAAAACTGTAGCATCAATCTTGGGGCCATCGAACTCTGGGTTAGCTGAAGCTGATCACCAACCCAAGCCTCTCTCTTCTTTGGATGCAACAATGACCCCTTCGGATGAGTTTTTTCAAGTCTTTACAAATTGCACCATTCCCATCGAGGACAGGTGTGAGGCTTCTATCGGCCATGCTACGGAGGATACAGAGGAAAGATTACTCACAGGGAAGGTCGCTGTTCAAACACCAATGTGCACTGAAGGTTTACTTCCAAGGCAGCAGACTGAGGTAGAACAGGATGAGGTTAGAGTGGTGTTGTCTTCTTGTCAGCTGGAAAAAGGGTGAGTGCTGGTTGCATGGTGTGTACATTTTTGATGATAACATCTCTATTATTTGGCTTATGAGTGCTTACTGCTCAGGATGCTTGTGATGGTAAAGTCAGCCAGTACTGACACTGGAGTATGGAACTGCAATATTGGTCGCTTTGTTAAGGTTAACCTTTGTTTCCTGGATGTGCCGCTTTGTTCTAATGACTTGTTGTGTATCAGGATTTGGTTTTGTCTTAATAGGCGGTTGCATGCACAGTAGAAATATGTGACAAAGTTAAGAACAGATGATTCTGAAGTTTGTCCTTTGTTTTTCTTAAGCCCTGAACAAATAAGCATGGAAGAAAATAATGCTACCTCCCAGAAGCCCACATCAAACGAGACACTGACAGATGCCACTAAAGATAGAGAAGTAATGTTGGATGTTGCCTTGGAAGAAGCCTCACGTGATCATAACGTTAGTTCAGATGGACCACAAGGTGACAGTTCAGTACCACAGCGAGGGAAGAAGCCAAAAAGAAGAAAAGTTCAAGACCCGCCACAGAACGAGTGTGAGAGTGAAAACACAGTTCCTAAACGTCCTCTTAGAAAGAAAGATAGTTTAACCCGAGACCACAAACCCAAATTTAATGGTGTATCTGTCAAGTGCCTTCCTGAAGTTGTCCCAGTGGAGTCATTAAACAAGGATGCTAATGCGGAAGTAATATCTACACAACCTGCTACCTACCCAAGCCCACTCAAAAGAACTCACGATATCATCCCAAAACCAGAGCTTTGTGAGAAAACTGGCACTATTTCACTCATTAAGGAGATACATCTTCCTTCAATTGAGAGTGACAAGGGAATTACACCACAGAATTTAAATGTCACAGTTACGAATTCTGATAAACCAGTCCACTTTGATAAAGCAGCAGTTGGTGATAGGCAAGAACTAAGTCAACCAGCAATAACTTGTGACGCATCTATTGATGCACTTAATATTAAAACTCCTCAAAAGTCAGAGGATGCACCAGTCACTGCAGAAACTGAAAGCCTAACAGAAACAGCTTATTCTATCCCAAAGCCTTGTACGAATATCCATTCCAGTGGCACCTTCTCTGGTGACCTTTCAGCTACAGAAAGAGCCTCTAAAGCTGATAATGGAGAACAGGCACAGTCAGCAAGGCATGGTAGCCCTTCACAAATTTCTTCAACAGCTAAAGAACTGTCAGAGGTGGAACATAATAAAGACCTTCCTCTTCTTTCCCCAGTTTACCAACCAGAAGTAGTGGCTGGTGTACACTTAAGGAAAAGCAGATTAACCAATGAGGAAAATGTTCAAGCAGAGGATAATAATTCTTCAGAATCTCCAGTAAAACTCTCACGTTTGCCAGTGCCGAAACCAAGAGTAAAGAAACGTCTTAGTGATTTTTTCCCAGACGACACTGAAATCTCAGATAGTTCAGCTGTCAGTAACAAGGAATCAAAGGAAGGCCCACCATCACTGGATTCAAGTACGATATCTGAATTAAGTTTTGTCACAATTCATCAAGAATATGACAATACATTACAATTGGAAAAGGAAGTTCTAGCAGCAATGCAAGAAGAGTTTAGTCAGTCAGGTGGAGAGGATACAGAGCACGCTTTCGGTGAGACCACTGAAGGCTGGACTTTTACAGACGAACACGTTTTTACAGATCCCTGTGAGAAGGCTGTAGAGGCAGTAACTGAACAGTATGTAATGGAGACAGTCCAGGAAGCAAAGACCGATAGGCACCTTGCAAGTACTGTTGCTTCTCAGGATGACTGGCTGCATCTAGACGATAATAAAGATAGTGAACAAATGGAAATTGAACTAAAAAAGGAAAAGAAAGATGAAGAGTTGGACTTTGGCTTTGTGTCTGTCACTGCAGGTTGTTCAGAGTTCAGGTAAGATTAGTCAATACGCATTACGATGTGTGAGGGGGAAAATTTTAACTTGGATGTGTATATATTTTTCTTTCTCTTTTTACATTAAAGTTTGCATCCCTTAAAAAAAATGAAACTAAACTCAAAAATGATTTTAAATTAGCAACATGGTCTGGAAACGTATCAGCAACTAATAGATCATTTCTTTTAGAATAAAGATGCTTACATTTTTATAATTTGCTTTGTATTTGTGTGTATTTCCAGGCAAAGGGAAACAAGAGAAGAATTATCAGGTCAGCCTGTACCGATGCCTCGGAATAAGAAGCGTTTGAGTTGTTCTTCCTTAGATGACAGCAAGTCACAAGTTGTTGCCCTTAAGCAGGACAGGAAACCAACAACATCTCCATCTCAGGAGGTACGTTTAAGCTTACTCACCTGTATATTTGTATATGAACAGTTGATCAAATAACTGGGTGTAATATATTTCTTGGAGTAAAGAAATTTTAGCTGAATTCTTTTGAAATTTACAAAAGGCCTCTTGCTGGGTTTGAAGGTGTGCACCTTTGACTAAACTACAACCAGTAGTCGAGCCAGTCATGAGGTAGTGGAAATAATTATTTGGTCCTGTGCTGAATTTTAAATGTTGCTCATTTGAAATAATCATTCTCAAATTTTTATGGTTTGTTTCTAATGGAGAGAGACAGAACACCAACCAAAGCATAAATCCTTATTTATGCCATTGAAATAAATAAGTATTTGACCCCCAGCTAGAATTGTGACTCCCACAGTTGGCTGGCAGGTCACAATCAAGATTGCAATCAGTCAATACATCTATTACAGACACATCCCAGCTTATCGCGTGTATAAAGGACACCTGTCCACAGAATCACTTTCTTCCACTCCAACCTCGCCACAACGATAGACAAGTCCAAAGAGCTGCCAAAAAATGTCAAGGACAAGATTGTAGTGCTGCAGCTTAGCGATGAGGTGACAACTGTTTGTGTGGTTATTCAAAAATGGAAGAAATATAAAATGACCATCAATTTGTCTTGGTCTGGAGCTCCATGGGATCAACTTGACCAGCTGTGTTTGACAGAAGAGAAATGCTGTGTATAACCCAAAGAACATCATCCCACAGTTAAGCATGGAGGTGAAAATATTATGACTCTAAACTCTAAAGGTTAAACGACTAGATTTACCAGAGGATTAAGCAGCTCGTTATGGATAAAATAAAGGGGTCTACCACAGGCTATCAAGGGCAAGGTTGATAACTGAGGATACCTTTGGTACTCCGGTTCTGCAGTGGTCAATGCACATTGTGTCACTGGCATTGGCTCAGGTAATACAGAGGCCTATTCTCTTCTGCTTATCCAATATATTGTCCCGGGGTCCCGATGCGACAGGCTGCCAGTCTGTCACAGGGGTAACACATTGAGACAAAGAACCGCTCACACCTGTGGTTGATCAGCAATTAACCTAACCCCACTAACTGGGTGAATTTGGACTGTGGGAGGAAGCTGGAGAGAACCTACACAGACACAGTGAGAACATAGAGAGTCCACACAGAAAGTCATGAAATTGAACCTTCTTGCTGTGAGGCAATAGTGCTAACCACTGCACCACTGTGCTGCCCTGTGCAGGAAACAGATGGACAAAAATATTCAGTACTCAGTTCACCAAGTCGAAGGAACTTAGTGAATCTAAGGAGGAGGAACTGCAGATTCAATGTGGGAGAGTCTCTTGGAGCCTTTTCCAAATTACGGCAGATTCCAAGATTATTAGTTCAAATAACTGTACATTAGTACAAGTTATACCACTTTGTCAAGGTCTGGAAGAAGACCTAAACTGTCACCCTTAGATGGGAGGAAACTTGTTAAGATGCTCAGTAATAACCAAGGAACCACTAAACTTCAGGCCCTTTTTAACAGTGAGACGAGGTTATGAATGAGCTTCTTGGACAAAATGATAAGAAATATATTTGGAGGCTTAAAGGTGAGGCTTTTTAACCGAAGAGCACTGTTTTGCTGCCAGTGGGACTGGTACACTCCACAAAATGGATGTAAACATTAAGGAGGAGGACTACCTTCAAATTCTTCAACTTTACCTCAATTCAGCACGTACATAGGTAGCACTTGCACACAACTGGGTGTTCCAATAGTGATCTCAATCATGTGTCAAAACCAGTTTTGGGATAGAAAAAGCAAACTAATTTTAAGATGTTGTCCCGTAGGAAATTGTTTAGTCATCTGCATTTAACCCATTCACTCAGTGAAGCAGTGGACAGGGTGAATCTACCAATCAGGGAGCAGTGTGTAGGGACGCTGCCTTGCTCAAGAGTACCTCAGGATAGCCATTCAAAGGATTTGACCCCCTGATCTTCTGATCATGGGGGTGAACACGCTACCTACTGAGTTATCCCTGGCCCCTGACTTCAACCCTACTGAAAAGTTGTTGACTTTAAAAGCTCTGTCTGTGCCAGGAAGCTGACCAAATTAACTGACAAGAAGAGTGGCCAAATATTCAGTTAGAATTATGCCAGAAGCTTGTTGATGGTTATAAACCATCAACCAAGCTAAAAGACCTTTAGCCAACTATGAGTTGGGCTGTATGTACACCCAACCTATTCAAATGGTGGCTTAGTAGCAACCTCCAAGTGCCGCTGCCCATGGTCCTGCCAGAAACAGAGTAAAACAGAGAAAAACATGTTTTCAAAGCCTTCAGTAATTCCAACAGAACTTCCTGCAGCTTAGTGCAATATTCTACCCACAATGCAGTGTGTTGTTTTAAACGTATTTCTACAAGTGACACAAGTAGTCTGTGATGCAACATTTGTTTGTCAACCCAAAAGCAGAAGATTGAGAATGAGAACCGTCAGTTTAACCCTACCTAGACGAGCCATTCCACAAGAGCGTCACGCTAACGGACCAATAAAGTTTTGGATTGATGTTGACACAAACCAGTTCCCTGATGTTAAGAAAGTTCCAGCTGTGACTCGAGTTTTTCACACATGAACTCTGTAAAAATCAGCTCTCGTTGCTCTCTGACTGACGGTGCTCTTCATCATTTCCTTTGGTTTGCACTGACTCAGCTTATGAGTCAAAATTTGCTTTCTGTCACGTCTCCCATTAGGAATTTCAAAGTAACTGTATCCTATATATCAACATAATGTGGCTTGTCTAACAAGCCACGCCCAGTCACAGGTGTAGATTTAGAAAAAAACCTGTTCCCTCAGTGTGTAGCTGTAGATGTTGTATTTATGTGTTACTGCTATGGGTTTGTGCACTGATAGCTTTGATAGAATTGATAGCTCTTTTTTACTTCTGTTAAGTACTCTTTAAGATGTGCTGGGTCTGATGTCATCAAAACATTTATTTTATTTTGAAAGGAAAATACCACTAATAGTTTGTATTACTTCCACTTGAGTCAGGTATGATCAAAATGCTTATTTCCGTGTGAGTTATGACCAGATTTAAAAGAGAAACATTGAGAGAACATTACTTGTTTGTCAAAACATTGTGTTTGTTTGAAATTTATAATAACCTGCTGCTTACTGGCTGGTACAAATTCCTTGTTTTGAAAATCTGGCCTAACGATCTTTGTAATCCAATTGCCCTGATATAGACTATTAAAGAAACAAAAGAGTGATTTATATTGCTACAAATATTGACTCATCTATTAAAATCATTGAATTCAGGTGTTCCTTGGCCACAGGTAATCAAGCACCTAGGCATGCAGACAGCTTCGACCGACATATGTGAAAGAATGGGCCACTCTGAGGAGCTCAGTGAATCACAGCATGGCTGTGTGACAGGATGCCACCCATGCAGCAAGTCCAGTCATGACATTTCCTCACAACTAAACATTCCACAGTCGACTGTTGGTGATATTATAACATAGTGAAAGTGATTGAGAATGACGTGCATACTGCACAGAGGTCAATCACAGCAGACGTCCAAACTTCATGCGGCCTCCAGATTAGCTTAAGAACAGTGCGTAGGGAGCGTCATGAGATAGGTTTCAATGGGTGAGCGCTGCATCCTTGCCTTACCTCACCAGGTGCAATGCAAACCATTTGATGCTGTGGTGTAAAACATGGCACCACTGGACTCTAGAGTGAAGTGGAGATGTGCTCTGGGTTTGTTGGTTGCCAGGTTGCCCAAAAGAAGTGAAGCTGTCATAACTGCAAGGGGTGGGCTGACATCTTATTAGAACCTATGAATTAAGAATGGGGTGTTATGGTGATATGCATGTGGAGACAGATGAGCAAATACTTTTGGCAATTTGTATACTGGAGAAAATCCCAAATAAATTAATTACTTAATTAATTAATGACACAGTAGCCTCGGCATGTCTATAAAACAGGTTCTGACTGTTGTTAAATAAATGTGACCCCTAAAAACGGGGGATGTGTCTGAAAAAGCTTTAAACTCCTTAACGTTTAATGCACATTAAACCTATTCAATTAAAAATGTGTAATTCTCCACTTTATGTCAAAAGTTGTGTCACTATAATTTCAAAATAATCTTAATGTGTTTTCTAGAATCCACCGGGAAGTCCGACCTTAGTTACGTCAAGTCAGTCCTTACTGGAATGGTGTCAGGAGATCACAAAGAATCACAAGGGAGTGAAGATTACCAATTTCAGCACTTCCTGGAGGAACGGCCTCGCGTTTTGTGCCATCTTACACCACTTCCACCCAGAAAAGATGTAAGAAACAGTTGCCCTATCACCCTTACTGGATAGACTGTGGACTGCTAGTTTAATTTTTAGCTTGACTATAAGCAATGACAGCTATTGTGTGCAGCTTTCCAGGTGCTCACTGGCCAAATGTTTAGCTACCTCTCTGTGTCTTTTAATGCTAATTGTATATGTAAAAATGTAGTGCTTTGATTGTTATGTAGTCAGCCAATTCTATATTGGTTGGTTAGCCATCACCAGTTTGTCCGTCTGTATGTTGAAGTCCTACTGGATCTAAGCTTGGTTATTCTCAACCGCCCTGATGGGCATGTCCCATTTTGACCTCAGGACCTCAGGCTCTGATGTTCCTGTATCCTATTCCGACCACTTGGTTATGGCGTTCCATGTATTCCCTGCCTGCTAGCATCTTGCTCCCTGCTGTTATGTGCTGGATTGTGTCAGGGGCATCTTTGCTTTTCCTTTACTCTTTCTTGAATGCCTGCCACTGTGATAGTTACTGGACTCTTTTCGTGGAGGTTGCTATGGTCTGCTCTTAGCTCATCTAGTCACTGAGCATTGTTGTTATGGGTTGCATCCTTCTCCCATATGCTCTTCGAGTATTTGTCTCCAGGCTTGGTGGAGCTGTTCTCAAATTGTTCTCCTGCCACTGAGAGAACACCTTGGATGGTTTCACTGAGAACATCTGGTTTATTCTCCTGGATTCTGTCTCTCTGGTATATCTCTTCAAACAGCTGGCCAAGGCTATTAGTTTTTGCTTGGTAGTTTCTAAGGCCTCAGGTGTGAATAGCTTGCTGTACTTCTTAGACACCCCATCTCCGATAGTTGCCCAACTTCCCTCCATGCTGCCTTGATCTTGACCTCTAGTTTCCTTCTCCATGGAGGGTACTGCTCCTTGTTGCTGTGTGTCTTATACCCAAGCATCTCAATTATCACTGCTGCCGTGGTGTAGATCAGCTGGCTGGTTTCAGTGATGGCCGCAGTAGGGATTGTCCATAAAGCTGCATTCACACCTTCTGCTAGTCCATCAGAGGGTACTTTACATAGTCTTGGTAATCTGGCACGGAGGGTTTCCAGTTTAGCCACGATCTTATCTCTCAGATCAGCTGCTCTCGCACTCACGCACCTGTTGAGCTTGGTACCCAATCTCAGATGGCGGGGATGATGATATCTCCCCGTGATCTTCTTTCGAATGTTGGTACATTGAACTAATAGTTGTTTTGATGTTGGTCTAGATGTTGGGTGTCCAAGATTCCATAGGTCCGTTGTGACGTTCATGCAACCTCTTCCTCTGGGATTATTTGCACGTTAGCATTCCACATCCCTTGTCCACTCACGCCTTCTATTTGCACAACACTGTGAAAAAAAAATACTAGTAGTCTATATGAAACAGATTTAACTAAATTTAAGGATCCCATGTGCCAACACAATACAGAGTAGCTTTTTATTATCTGTTTAGTTGTACTTACTGCTTGCTCAGTCTTAACGTGTCGTTTTATGCTTGATTTTAAATTAGTTTTACACATTGCACAGGATTTTATAGTTTTTGGTTTGCTTTCTTGGCGAGGTTTCCTTGAAAAATAATCTTTGTCAGTGCATATACTGGTTAATTAAAGGTTCAATGAAAACTTAAAAGATATAAATGTGGTATGTTGCCCTGTTTTGTCTTTTTCTAGTAATTTTGAAATGTTGGATCCATATGACATCAAGCAAAACAACAAAAAGGTGGTTAACAGTTTCCTATATTCTCATGAAATTACAATTACTGATTACTTAATATTTGGGAAGTCCTTATAATGTCCTTGTATTTGAACATGTTGCAGGCTTTTAATGGCTTTGCTGAACTTGGAATTTCAAGGTTGATGGAGCCTCCAGACATGGTCATGCTTGCAGTGCCTGACCGCCTCATTGTCATGACCTACCTTAACCAGATCCGCACATATTTCACTGGCCAGGAGCTCAGTGTGCTTCACATAGACAAAGACACCAGTGAGTCCAGTTATGCTGTGGCAGGGGACCGGGAGGCCCAAGACGACCCCGAGGCAACTGTTCGCTACTGCGCCCAGAGGCTCCAGGAGGAGGGTATAAGTCTTGAGACTAATGGGAGTGTAAGCACTGCAGAGAAGGACAGTAAAGCCAGCAGGGACGTGGTGCCGCCTCCCAGAACCAAACGCTCGCAGGTTGCTGGGGTGAGTGCAGCTCAGTCTCCGGTGGCGCCACCACGGACTCATTTTCTGTTCAAGTCTAGTTTCTCTCATGTCAGAGATGCTGACCTGGTTAAGAAGCGTAGGTCACAGCGCAGGAGCGGGTCAGTCGAAGAAGGAGACATATCAGCGGTATGTTACCTCATGTTGCCTCCCCTGAGTTGTTTATACCTTTGAAATGTCATTCTTTGTCTTATCTACATTGTGTGTGGATGTTGTTTGTCTCTGCAGGCTGAAGCCCAAAGGAAGTCAGAAACTGGTTAGTTCTCTTTGACTTAAACTAAAAGCAAAAACACAACAACAACAGAACTTGGACATAATGATGAATGATTGGTGGCTCATTTTTACATTTTTTTCATGCAGAGAGAATGGATGCTGCGTTAAAGGACAGAAGACCAGAGGGCCAGGTGAGCAAGCAGCTGTTTAACTGTAATTTGTAAAGTGCGTCAGGAAGTCTGTGGAGAATCTTTTGTTCTCCTCTCATCGTCTGCAGAGTGAGTAATTATTGTTGTATCTAGGACCCGAGCGAGTACGTGCTGAATCAAATGGAAGCCTTGGAAGCAGAACAAAATCACGTTGATAACAGAGCAGGTGTGGTGGAGAGGAAACTCAGACAGTTGCTGGAAACAGGTAAAATACCCGCTCTACCTGCCCACCATGTTCTAATCTAAGAAAGAGAACAAAGAAGACGATAACCAAGACGGGACATTAATGATGGTTTTACCCCACAGGCAGTGACAAGGAGGAGGAGGAGCGGTTGATTCAGGAATGGTTCACATTGGTTAACAAGAAAAATGCTTTAATCCGGAGGCAGGACCATCTACAGCTACTGTAAGACACACACACACACACACACTGCACACATTGTGCAGAGGAAACTGTAGAATACCAGTATATCACTGACATTAAGACAAAAATCTCTCCTCTTGGCTCATTTAGCAGCACAGAGACAGGTTACAAATATGTATATACTTGATGTGTTAGTATATTGCCCAAGGATATTTGACGTGCCTGGCCGAAGCAGCCAGGGTTCAAACGACCAACTTATCTGATTAGTAGGTGACCTGCTCTGTAACTTCCCCTAAAATAACAGGACGGTGCAGACAACCAGGAGTCAATAGTACTAATCTGTGAGAACTTTAAAGTTCATTCATAATCATTCACCACACCGTAGCCATGTTGTTGAGAAAACTCCAGAATAGCAACTAAACAGACCACATGATGTTAGTGTTTTCCAGTTTTCTTTGCAAGCTCCTTTGACTACGATGACCTGGATGACTGAGAACCTTCACAGACAATACATGAAATTACGGCGTTTAAGGCAAAAAAACCTGAGTTTGTACAAATTGAACAAGCTTGAAAGTCAATATTTAGTATAACCACCTTCATTCTACAACACAGCTTGAACTCTCCTACACAATGTTTCATGTAATCTTCAGGATTAGTACGTAGGACATTCTTCTTCGGTTGTATCTGTTCTCTTCTCTTATCCCACACTGCTTCTATAATAGTAAGGTCCAAGCTCTGCGTAGGCCAAACCATACCTGATAGTGTGGTTTTTCTATCAGGTATGCTTTTAATGCACTCGCAGTGTGTTTGGGATTACTGTTTAATGAAGCTGCTGTCAGACAGATGCTTTCCAGATAGGCAGCTGTAGCTCACGAGGTAGATGGTGGATCAATCCCAGTCTGCAGGCCAAATGTCATTGGGCAAGATATTAACTCATTCACTGCCAGCCATTGGCAGTGAATGAGTTAAACCCATTGACTCATTCACTGCAATTGACGGCTATAGACGTCAATGGCAGTGAATGAGTTAACCCTAAGTTGCTCTCTGATGAATGTGTGTGAATGTTAGTTAGTGAGCACTTAAAATCATAGAAGAAGATGAATGTGGCGTGTTATATGAAGTGCTTTGAGTACTCTGGCAGAGTAGAAGAGTGCTGTATAAGAATCAGTCCATTTACCAGAGGGTGGATCTGTGTTAATAATTCCATTCACTCTGACGAGCTCTAAGACAGCACTTACTGAATGCAGCCCTAAACTATGTCAGAGAGTTCTTGTGTAATTTTGGCACATGCCAGCCTTTTCTTCCTGTTTTCCTTCCTTAAGAATGGTTTCTCCATGGCCTTCCACTGACACCATTTATCACGAGGCTTTGGTAACCAGTTGATGGGTCAGCGGACGGGGATCTTTCCTTTTTCTCAAGGACGTGACTTTAAGATATATTGTATATGAGGAATATATTTTTTGTAGGTCTGTTTTTACCTTACAATGAAGAGTCCTGTGAAAATGGTCAGGTCCAAGCTCAGAACTGAACATAAGTGAAAAAGCAGCCAGTGTCCCAAGAACCACTTTGACATGACAGGACAGTCTTAAAGGAGTAAGGGGTGGTTCAAGACTTTTGCATAGTACTGTATATCTCAGCACAAAGTTGCTGACTTGCTTCATGTACACCAATCAGACATAACATTATGACCACTGATAGGTGAGGTGATTATCTCTTCATCATGACTCCTGTTGGTGTGTAAAATATTAGAAAGTAAATAAGTCAGATCCACAGAGGCCCAGCAGGACTTTAAGGATCTGTTGCTAACATCTTGGTGGCAGAGACCACAGGACATCTGCAGGGCTGCAGTGGAGCCCACGTCTCGACGGGAACGTCATTATTAGGCAGGTGGTCGTATTGGTGTATTTGGTAAATTGAGTGATACTCTTATAGCACGTTTCTACTCTGAGTACTCAAAGTGCTTTTTACTACATGCTACCTTCACCCATTCACCCATTCACACGCACACACACACACACACACACACACACACACACACACACACACACACACACACACACACACACACACACACACACCTTGGATTTTGGTATTTTACCTCTATTAGCAGATGGTGGAGTTGTCAACTCTGTCATAACACTTTATAGCAAGGATCTTGGTTCACATGTTGGCTGGGGGTTCCCACCTAAGACAAAGTTAAATGAAACACAAATGTTGTGTGTCATAAATCATTTCCATCTGTTCTGATTAACAGGCTTGAAGAACAAGACTTGGAACGAAGATTTGAGCTGTTAAACAAGGAGCTGAGGGACATGATGGCAATTGACGGTATTAAACTGTTTCATGTTCCCATAGTGGAGTTAAAACCTTGATTAGGGTTAGTTTAGCTCCTGAGATGTGTCAGCAGAGCTAAGAAATGGGAACTGACACCCTCTGTTTGAAAGCAAATCTCTACTGAGAGATCAGCTGCTATTTGGTGCGCTGCGTACATGTAGTGGCAGCCGAAATACAAAATACATGCAGTATAACTACATACAGGCTGAACCACCGACTTAGCCTGTCAGTAAACTTTTCCTTTCCATCCTCACTTGGCAGGAGGAAATGTTTCACAGCCCACCTCAACAAAACCGTGACACAAAAGCTTTCATTTTAAATCACATCAAACTCATTCACATGAATTTCCTCAGTAACTTTGGCTGTGCAAACAGAAGATGTTTCACTTCAAACAGCTTCCTGTGACCTTTGACACTAGCTCCCTCACTTTTTCGACAAATAGAGACAAATTATTTGCACAACAAGAAAATCCAGTTGGTAAAAAAGAAGAAGCATTCAGAGAGTTCAGTACTCGTCACGTGTTTTCCACTGCACATGTTTTCAAAACAGAGCTGCAGAGTCGACAACAGCAGAGTGGCCACAACCCTCTAATCACTCAACCTCTCACTCCACACCAAGCCAGGAGTCACTCAGTGTCTGTGTCACTAGAAATATTACCTGTGTAGTGACGTCCCTGCACAGAGCGTCAGCCTTTCATTTGGCAGGTCTTATCAAGCACAGTTGACAGCCACTAAATTCAGCGTGAAACTCGACGTCAGATTTCCTTTTTGACTTGACTTTGTATGAACGTTGCCACTTGATATCCTGATATGTGGAACTTACTTTGTAACAGTAAGTTCCACATCTATACAGAAAAAAAGTAAGAAGCAGCTCGTTACAGCTCGTTTCCTCCCTAAACTGTTCTCTGTCCCACCTCTGTGTCTGTGTGCTGCAGAGTGGCAGAAGACTCAGGCCCATAAACACAGAGAGCAGCTGCTGCTTCAGGAGCTGGTGTCACTGGTGAACCAGAGGGATGAACTGGTCCACAGTATAGATGCCAAGGAGAGAGGGTGAGACTCACGATACACACATGATAAACTATTCCTAGACTTTCAGATTCAACTAAAAAGGGATTTCATTAGCCTGTATGAAACATCACAACGAGCCTGGAGGCAAATCACGGTTTCATATTCAGCTTTCAAACTCTACGTCCATCTTTTTTGCATTTTTATTGAACCTCTTGACTCAGCAATAAGTCGGTGATAACATCAGTAGTTTTTGAACAGATTTACTAGTTTCTGATGAGGAATTTACTCCTGTTTACCTGACCTCACCTTCTGGTTGTAAATGGTAAATGACCTGGGTCAGAGTGCCTTATAAGGTCTCAGCCATTCATATACGTTCATACAAGCACAACCTTCCAGTTAGAAGATGACCTGCTCTTCCTCTCGAGCTGCTGTCACCTCACTCATCCCCCTCTCTGTCGGTCTGTCCAGCAGCAGCCTTCCCTTCACAGTCACTACCCTAAATAACTGAAAGACACTTTTAAAGAAAAATGGACATCCACAGTTTTCCCAACACAAAAGCATGTGCAGGCAGCTTGTAACCATCTCTCCTCTGGTCCTCAGAGCTGTGGAGGAGGATGAGCGTCTGGAGCGTGGCCTGGAGCAGCGCAGGAGGAAGTATGCTAAACAACAGAAAGAGAAGTGTGTGATGCAGTGACCACCGCAAACTTCCAAATGTTGGGCCAAGGCAGTTTTCTCTCCTCTGTCACCTGCTATCAGAATGAATGATGTGGTTTTAGGTCAGCAGTAAGTGCACATTCACACTGAATCTGAGAAGATTCAGAATTCACATTAAAGTTTGGCTTGAGTGGAAGTTTTGGTCTGCTTTGCATTTTTAATGTCTCAACATGTGCCACTAGGAACCCTTTTGTTACCTGATATATGCACTAGTTAAACCTCATGAACTGTTTGTAATGATGCAAAGTGGGTTTGAGTGTGGAAATGGTTGGAAAGCCTAGAATAGCTGGCTTAGACTATGGATGATCTATAGATCCTAGAAGCTCCAGCAGCACAAAGCCAACAGCCTTGCAACATTACAAAAAGCATCCGTGTGGGTCCGTTTTGTTTAAAGTTAATGGTTTCAAGCTGAATTTGGTGTAACGTGTGATTTTCAACAGTTTTGAACAAAAAAAAAACACAAGAAAAGTCAAGGTGAGAATGTCACAAATGTAGGTGCTACTGATTGGAGCTGAGTAGCCTTCACACAAATGTAACTGAAACAGCGAGTCGCCCTGTTGAAATGTGAATGATGTCACTCTCCCGCTGCTCAGCGTGTCAAATCAAAGTTTGTATTTAAGTGTCTCAGAGGTTTTATCTTGTGTTTGCAGTTCTCTGTTCATCATTCGTGTGTACTACAGCTTACATCTCGCCAAAAGCAGTGCCTTTTATAAAGTTTTATTAACACCTGTTACATTTAAAATATTTGTAAAGACGGGAAAATACTAAAAGCTTAAATACACATTTTATGCAATTTTGAATGTGTTTTAAACTGTGGGATTATATTTGCCATTCTTCCATAGAAATTCAACGTCAATAAACCTTCCTGACACAAAACTGCTTTTGTTACTTTGTTGTCACTTTCTTCTTCTTCTTGTTGCTTTAGCAACAAGAAGTAAAACACTGCTGAGGATTTTATAAAGACTTGTTTGTTCAAAACAACAAGGGTGGTTTTCAGAATATCAAATAATTGTACGTGGATACATGTATAGTTGTATGATTACAGTGTAAAACCTCACTGAACAATAACATGCAGCATGAGTCATCTTCATCACCATAGAGTGACCTGCTGTTTCACATACAAACATTAGGACTGTTGTGTGGCCATTTTACAGATAACCTGAGGAACCCAAAGCTGTAGATACACTGTTTGCACCGACTACAAAGACAACCCAAGTTTTAATATGATAATAATAGAAATTCATATGTAATAATGAGATATATCAATCCTAAATGACATACCTTTGTGTACATGTCATTATCAAAGTGTTTATGAAAGTTATTTTTAATTTCATCAGACACTCACTGTCACAGTTTGGCTGAGACGCTGACTGTGTGGAGTGAGGAGGTGGACCCAAGTGCAGAGAGACAAAACCTGACGTAACAGAAAACGAGCCGTTTATTAAGGCTGGCAAAACTAAACCTAAACTGGGTGAACTGAGGCTAAACATAAAAAATCATGGAAAAGAAACAAGAACATAGAAACCTGACATGAAGGCCTGGCATGAATTCAAAACCCTGGAAACATGGCATGGACACAAGGCAGGAAAACAGACGGGCGAGGAATGAATGGAAACACACAGGAAGTGATCAGTGGAAGTGGAAACACATGGGGAAACAGCTGATTATAACACCACAGGGGAAGTGAAACTAAACACACTGAACAGGACACCAGACCTCTTCAAAATAAAACAGGAAACAAGGCACGCAGACATGAAACATGAAGGGCGAGGGAGAATGTACAGGACTTTACCTCAGCTGTGGTTGTTTTAAAGTGCTTTATAAATAAAGATGATGATGATGGTGATGATGGTGGTGGTGACTTTCCCTTTTTACCCCTCAGCTGCTTCAGGAGCTGAAGGCTGAAGGGTCACCCCACCGGGAAAGTGGTGTGGACCCCAAAGTTTGGGAATCTGATAACTTGATAATCTTGTGAACATAATAAATCAAGAAAGACGTCACTCATTCATTTCACTTTTGACTGGGAATGACACAGATGGAACAAGGTTGATTAAAACACTCAAAATTCAGTTCAAAGGTGGTGCTCATCACTTTTATATGTTCAAGTGCATAGTGTGGAGGATGTTGTAAGGCCTTGAGGTAATCAGATGTAAAACACAATATTTATGAGTGTTTTAAGTTGTAAATCGGTCAGATTTGACAGAAATGTGAGAGGAAGTTAAATCCAACAGCACTGGAAACACTTCCTGAACCAGCACGACTTCAAATGACTCGACACACTCTCAAAAACCTTGGCACATAGTAGCATCCCATTCTTAATCCATAGGGTTTAATATAATGTCAGCTCGCCCTTTACTTCTATAACATCCTCCAATCTTCTTTCCACAAGTGTATTTATGGGAGCCTTTTACCATTTGTCCTGAAGTGGCCCTCACCGACTACAAATGCCAGAGCCCTGCTTTGTTTCTATAATTTTTGTTCATCACATTTTTTATTTTACAAATTTGATATGTTATTAGCACAAAAGAGCACCTTTTTATTTAAAATGGTTTTATTTTGTGTTGTGAATTATTGCTTAATGTCCATTTTTGTTTGGTAAAGGTCCAGTGTTGACTACAGAAAGAGACTTAGTGTGACAGTACAGGCATTTGCAATAAACCTCTGTCTGCAACTGATGGTTAAAAATGGTTAAAATAAAACATTTCAATTCAGATTTTTGGTATTTAAAGTAGAAAATAAACACTGAGTGGTCTATTTGAATGAGTGTACCAGTTAAGCACTATATGGCTGAAAACAACATTAGTTTTAGGAGGTTATTTAAACATATCACATATCGTGTGATATAGTCAAAAAAATATTGTTATATTAGATTTTCCTCATATCGTCCAACCCCACCTCGAGGTGACTGCTGTTGTGATTTGAATAAAACTGAAATGAATAAGGAGACATAAATACAACACAGGGGAAACGCAGTGGTTCTCACTGCTGCCGCACAGCAGCGATGTCCTGGGTTCCAGTCTGTGTGGACTTTACATGTTCGCTCTGTGTGGGTTCGCTCCACAGTCGAAAGGCTGCAGTTAGCGGGGTTAAGTTAACTGGGGATTCTGATTTGCCCAGGTGTGAATGTGAATGGTTGTCTGTTTCGATGTGTTAGCCCTGCGATAGATTGGTGACCTGTCCAGGGTGAACTCCATCTCTTGCCCTGTGGCAACTGGGATATGCTCCAGCCCTCATTAGTTTGTTACACTTATGTGTGATATGACCCGCATGTGAAACTCATGCACTCTGCATGGGACAGCTGGCTCGTGAATCACTTTACGCTCTGCTTTGGCATAAAGTCCAGTTCACCATGAACTTTTTATAATTATTTGATATCAAAGCCTGAATGGCATTTTATATTTTTAAAATTTCAGTGAAAGTTATACTGAAGTCATCGTGTTCAGTGGTGTGTGTGCTGCGACCTGGATCCCCTGCAGCCATGTGCTAAACCAACACTGACTAATCTTGGTGTCAAACTGTGATTTATTCTTGATACGCAGATAAAATCCATCATCAAAGCTACTTTTTATCATTTGAGACTTTTATCCAAGCACAAATCCACCTTCAAACTTTGAACATTTCATTTATGCTTCTGTCACAGTACCTCTGGACTACTGCAATGTGCTCTGTTTTGACCTTTGAAAAGATCCCCTTACTGTTTGTCCAAGATGCTGCAGCTTGTCTTTTAACTCGCAAACACGAGTACATTTGTCCCGTCCTCGGCTCCCTTCCCTGGCTTTCTGTTTGTTTAAGGATTCATTCAAAGATTTTTTTTCCCTAAAAGCGTAAATAATGTGTGTTTAAACTCTTTCCTCTGATTATTTTCATGTTGACTTAAACAATATCTCCCCCTGCTGTTACTGCAACTTCTGCATGAGTATGCATTTCACGCTTTGAAGAGGCAAACATACATGTTAGGATGCCCCCCCCCCAAAACTAATAAAAACTCAACTAAAATGAAACATTTTCAAACACTAAAACCTCAAAACAAAGAATCACGCTCTGTAAACTCACTGATTGTAAAACACAAAACGATAAAAACAATGCTCTTTAAATCTAATGTTACTTGTAATAAATGTGGCCTTTTTGTAGCTTTGGAGGCCAGGCTCAGTGAACTGGAGTTAGACTGTGAACTCTTGAAAATAAACCAGTATGGCCAGTAGCCAGGACCCTGTAACTGCTGCAGGGACAGCAGCTTAACCCAGTAAGCTGTCACTCAGCAGGTCCTCCAAGGCAGTTGGGAACCCTGGCTAACGAGATGACTGTGAAGAGGAAGTGCAGCCTGAAACTGAAGCCATCAGAATGTGAACCAACCTGTTTCAAACAGTCGTCAGACACAATGACTCTGTCCCACGTCCAAAAGTGAAGCGATTACTTCTAAAATATGCTCAAATGCATTTATTTAATAATCTTTCTGTGACACAAAATAAACTTTTGAGATATTTTCAAGTGAGAATGTAGATGTATAAACTTCAAATATCTTATTAAGAGCTTCATGTTATTACTCAGATTTTTCATCAGATTTAGTGTCCAGTTCAATTCCACTGGGTGACTTTTACATTCACTTATATAACTTTCAAATTTGAATAATTTCCTCTGGAATGAATAAAACATTCTGATCAATGTAGATGATGAAACAGTGCATTTAGTTCATTATTGGGCTACTTTAAAGTGTCAGAATGCAAATAAGCTGCCTCATTGTTTTAATCCCACAGTCGATCTTGTCTTAATTTATGGAGTAGAAATCCCCGAACACCTACACAGCACTGTAGCACAATGTATATGACTGCAATTAAATGCACAAAGCATAAGGAAAAATAATACACGATAAAGATCTAGATAATTATAATGTAGAGTTAAGTAAGCATGTTTAAGTTCAGCCCTGTCATGGTCCCTCAGTCATCTCTGGCTTTGTCGCATGCTAGTTTTTCTCTCTCCTCCTTTGTGTGTGTTCATGGGCAGTGCTCATCGCGGGTTAGTGGAGGTCACTACTTAAGGTAGTGGCTGAAGGATCAGTGTTTGCTGGAACTGAATGGTTGTAATCTTGGCTCCTGTTATGCTGGGTGTTTTTGCTCTGCTGCTGTGGATTTGTGGCCCTCTGTGCCCTGTGAACAGGTTCCTCTACTTCTATGCCTGGTGTGGTGAGCCTGAGCCTGACTGCGAGAGAGTGAGGACTGTACACGTTGGATGTTTGGAACCATTCCTGTGTGGTTTTTCTTGTTGTCTCTCCCCAGCACAAGCATGATGTCAGACATTAAGCTGCCAATCAAGCTTGCCCTCGAGGAATGGATTGTTGTGGACTAACTTGACCTGGGAGACATGGAACATGTGGTGAATGTGCATGGATGCTGGAAGATTGAGTCTGACTACTGAAGGGTCAGTAAAATGGGGACTGAACTTAGAGGAGAGGGCCTTCAGAGGGATGTCCTTAGCTGTTAGCCATTCCTTTTGTCCAGGTTCATATCTGGGAGCGGCCATTTGGAGGCGATCCAAATAGTGGCGCTGCCAATGAACGGTTCTGAGTAGAGCTTCCTGAGTCTGGGCCCAAATGCATCAACTACATCAAAGGTGATGTTGGACAGATGGAACTGTGACGTCAGCTTCTACCTCAGGGAAAAGAGGCGGCTGATATCCTAGGGATATAAGACGAGAGACTAGTAGCAGATGAGGTGAGTGTATTGTGTTTGTACTCTTCCCACGGGAGCTGCGAGGACGAGGTATGACTAGAGCACAAGGAAAAACAGGGTAAGTATTAACAAGATTAGGATGAATCATGAAAGCATGAATGGCCTACAGTATCACAGATGTGGGATAGCGGATGAACTGGCGAAGAATAGTTGTGTACGCTGGTCTTAAAACTGCCAACTGGATCACAAACAGGTGAGGATGACAGGTGTGATGATTTGGACTCCACCCAGAGGTCGAGTCCCCGACCCTGTGGAAAAACAGAAGCACTGGCTTAACCGCTGAAGGGCTGATGATTCTGTCCACTTCGAAATGTCCAATGTAGTGTGGCAACAGCTTGCGAGAAGTTGCCCTGAGTGGAATGTCCTCAGCAGCGAGCCCAGCCTTGTGTCTAGGAGAGTAGGTGGGCGCTGGAGCCCTTTGATGATTGGCGTAGAGATGTGACGGACTGAAGCAGCATCTCCAGACTTGGAGGTGGTGCTTGACAGATGGTACTGTGAGCTCAACCTCATGTTCTGAAAACAATGAGAGTTGATACTGAGGAGGCTTCAGGTCTGTAGCAGAGGAGGTGAGTGAGTTATAAGCATACTCATAGGATAGGTGGACCAAGTTGCCGGGTTGTGCGCGGTGATGCAGCGGAGGGTGGCCTCCAGTTCCTGATGAAGGTGTTCTGTCTGACCGTTGGTTGATAACCTGAGCTGAGGCAGGGCTTAGCTGCAAGAGCGGTGCAGAAAGCCTTCCACACCTGAGAAGTAAATCGGGGACAAACACTATTTCCACTCGGACACCATGCAATCTGATTACTTGTTCCACTGGAATTCTGGATTTGTTGAGATGATTGGTTTTGAGCTTAGGTCTTTACAAAATCTGCTTAAGTGGTAGGACTTTGCACTTCATTGCTCCCTTGCACAATAAAGGTGAGACTTTATTGCTGGACTCACACTTACAGGTGTGAGATGACACCAGAGAGTCGAATCCCCTGTGGGGGTGTTTTGTTTATTATTTTCCATTATTTGGACCCATTTTTCCTTTCATGTAATGCTATTGTTTTTATTGTGTGTGTAAGTGATTATTCATGTTGAGATTGACAGGTTGTGTTGAATGCAAGTCAAGTTCATCAAACCAAACTCATTAGTCATCCACTTTGTTTAGCAGTCATTAAGCAAAACTTAATACACTAACACAGGACTATCAAAATAAAACAGGAAACAAGAGACGTGATAGGACACGTGATTTGATACGATGACTGGGGGAATGAGGACACAGAGACAAGACAATGAGGGAGGGACAATATAATCACAAAGAACTGAAGGCAACAGAAACACTCTCTAAACATGTCGACAGAAAAACTAAGAACTGAAACAGAAACTAAATGATGAAAAGAAAACACTAACAAAACCAACCATGCATCAATCACACCCAAACACAGAACAGTCCAAAACATAAACGCCACGACAGTCAAAGGATGTTAACAACAAGATTCTAGTTATTTTTAAACATTAGTGTTTCCTGAATTTAATCCTTTTCCTTCACTTTTGGACATAGTTTGCAACTATTTGCATGTGTGTGTGTGTGTGTTGGAATGAATGTCTGATTATGTGTCGTCTTTGGAAGAACTCATCTTTGTTCCAGTATTTTGAGTTTCGTTTTGCTTTTGTGATTCTTTCTTTTGGAATTAAGGAATGTAAGGCCTCCCTAAACTAATACTAACTGGATTAGTTTGTACTTCTTAATAATGTCTTTTCATCATTTATAGTCCAGTTATTTCCAGTTCTTGGTTCCTGATTACATAATTCCCTTTCATGTCCGGTATGTTGCTAGTCCCACCTCTGTGTCTTGTCCCCATGGTTGTTTAGCTCCGATCTTCCCAGTCCGTGTGCTTTCTCTGTCTTGTCGAGTTAATGCGTTTGTCTCTCTGTTTTCTTGCTACCTGTTTCCATGTTCATCTCTCTGTGTTTCCTCTTTTTTGTCTCCACAGTCAGTCACGTCTCCATGTCCGTTTATTCCCGGTCACAGTTTCAAGTCATACCTTACGTTTAATCAGCACTTTGTAAATACACATACTATTTTATTTTATGTTTTTATTTTTAACGTTTTTATGGCACAACCCTGTTTGTGCTGGTGCAACATGTTAAAAAAATCTGACCATAAGAATCCTACGGACAGTTTTCTAACATGGGTCCACACCCTTGTGTGAATGCACTTAGTTGAACAAATCTACAGTGTATACTGTGTGGAGTCTCTGGGGGTCGCTGTTGTCTTGTTATAGACTAAAGACTAAAAAATTCTGGACTATACTTTGACCTCCAGAATGATGATTTCAGTTTTACTGCTTAAACCGTGGCTAAATAAGACATTACATCATATTTTGCTCTATTTTATATTGTATCGTACCTTTCAGGTAAATATGCAGCACTTCACACAGCAATGTCAGTTAAAGGACTTATTATTTAACTTAAAAATAGCAGTTAATATAGATAGATCAAATATCTTGTGATTAAAAAGCAGAAATGCCATTTTAGATCATGCATACATATCCTTGTGCCTGCCGAGGTTTATTTTCAGATGTAATAAACTGTGACAGGCACAGATAAAAAGATTTTGCAGAAAAATAAAGAGAACAGAACAGAGAAAGAAGGAAATAACAAATATGATGTGCACAAAGGTTATGTGCACAGTTTTGTTCTTACACAGCAGATATGAGAGGAAAGGAGAGAGGGGAGAGCGGGAACGGGAAGATTGATGCGTTATGCCCAGTCAGTGTTGCTGCAGTTGCAATTAGATAATAGGTCTGGATCAGCAGCACATGGCCGGCTCAACACCATTAAAGATTAGCCTGAGAAAGCTGTTTCACTGCCTGCTTATTGCAGACCTTTCCATGGCCACTTGGCTTTCTGTATCTCATCTGTAAACCTGTTACCTTGTATACATTAACCTTTTCATGCATGAATTATGACAACCTCAATCAGGATTTTTCCTTAAGTATTTTTATTCATCTTTAGCAGTGTTGGGAAGGTTACTTTTAAAATGTATTCCATTACAGCATACAGAATACATGCCCCAAAATGTATTCTGTAACGTATTCCGTTACGTTACTCAATGACAGTAACGTATTCTGAATACTTTGGATTACTTAATATATTATCATGCTTTTTACAACAACGTGAATGTACTATTGCTGTGTGATTTATTACTATTACTGAAGGTCCGCGGCTCCGAACTGTAGTAAAGGGACCTCTGACTAATACGGCGGGGTCCCTGTCGGCTCGTAGCCGAAAAATAGCTTTACTTTGTTGTGTGGGTCAACTTTTCTTGCCAGAGACAGAGAGAGGCGTTGAAAGACTGCTCCAACGGAACTTATTGTTTTCGGAGGAAAACACGAACACGGTGTACAGTCGAGTCTTAATAGCTTACTTACAACTGGGCTCGTCAGGCTCTCTTCTTGGCTGAAGTGGTTATTATTATATTTACATGCTTCCTGCTCCCGTTTCTGCTCGATGACAACTCGTACCTTTCCACTCCCCTTTTTCTCCCTCCTCGCGCTCACAGACCCATAACGTGTATGGCAGTCCATTCTGCCCATGATGCTACATTCTTTAGAGCTATGCTTGTAGCATTCTGCCTGTTAGCTTAGCACAACAACAACGAAAATGCGCTCTCTCACCCAGGAAACACACAGTCGCAGAGAGAGAGAGAGAGAGCGTCGCCCTGTAACCATGGCAACCGTAACGCTGCCGCCTGGAGCAACAGAACGTAGCTGTCAAACAAAACCCAAACAGTCCTGACCCGCGACAAAATGAAACAGGAAAGTACCGCAGTGTAATCCATTTATTTCAACAAAGTAACTGTATTCTGAATACCACCTTTTTAAACTGTAACTGTAACGGAATACAGTTACTTATATTTTGTATTTTAAATACGTAACGGCGGTACATGTATTCCGTTACTCCCCAACACTGATCTTTAGGCATGAAAGAACGATTTTTAAACTTCATTTTCTAAACATACTTTTGAAAGAGTTTTTTACATGTCCACTTAGGTGGACAACACTGGCTGACTAGTGGGGGGCAGGTATGGAGGGACACATCAGTGTCCAGTGTAGTGGTTTATGTGCAAGTACACCATCAACACTGACACAAGTGCAAGAAACTGAACACAGTCGTGGCTTCTTTCTACAATAGAAATCAAATATTCTCCCATATCTGCTGCAGAAGTTCCCATAAATGTGGACCAGGTTGCTTTGCTTTCACCAGTTCATCCCAAACCAGCTCGATGGAGACTGGAGACTGTGCTGGACACTCCACGTCTTGTCCTTGTTTCCTGAGGTAGTTTGGCACAGCTTGGCCTGATGTTTTGGGTCATTATCCTGCTGTAGGATGACGCCCTGACCAACCAGGTGCATACCAGAGGGTTTTGCATCGCGCTGCAGGATGCTGGAACTTCCCCTTAATGACAACGTGTACAACCATTGGAGATGTGAGCAGGACAGACGGAACAATTGACGGAAAAAGTGTGGACTTTATACCAGTTTTTAAATTGTGTTGATCGGCCACGTGAAACCACAGTTATGATAAAAATATCTGCAATGTTTGGTTTTCTTCCTGAATACTGGTTGTTTATATTTACTGCGGGAAGAAACGGTAAAAACGGCGTTTTATAAGAAAAACTCTCGAAAGCCTGTGAGCAAAAACACCCCCCCCCCCCCCCCCCACCACCCTTTTCTATTGGTGGAAAAATGTACCATGTCGACCAATCAAAAAATGATATGGCAACGTGGCATCTAGTTGTTAAGAAACGGGGGAAGTTTTAGGAGTGACGGCGGTGTTTTGAGATGTGAGAGATTTGCGACGTTTAGCGCAAATCTTGTGTAGTTAGTGTGTAGTGTAGTCAATAGTGTTGTTGTGTGTGTCAGAACAATGAGGCGACTGCTGAATGTTACAGGTGTTACAGCAGTGATACATCTCCTGTTGTCAGGCCTGCAGGTATCAGGCTGTTGTTCTCCTTTATCTCATAGTGGACAGAAATTATTTTTTGGAGTGACACAAATAATTTGTGTGGCATCAGATTTGATGCAGAACAGCTGATTGTTCTGTAAATAGTTTGAAATGTTTATTTAAAAACGCCTTGGCTGCATTTTTAGGTAAACAGCTGCAAAAAACTTTGTTATTTGCATAACTCAGTAACTTTTTTGAAGAAGTAACTATGTAATTAATTGCCCAACATTGGTCATTATTTACTGTATTTTGCAGACAGAGTTACAGACTCTCTCGCAGACCACAGACTCAGACTCATAATACAAGTCAGAGCTTTACTGAAGTTCAAGTTATTTTTACTTCCAATAGTGTTAACATACTACACAGGTCACGAACAAGATTGTTTTTTAATTTTCATTGTAAGTGGGCCGAAGCAGTTAATTAAAAGTAGTCTAACATATGTCGGTTTTTGAGGAGTCATTGAAACAAGGCTCTCTCCCTCAGACACTAAGACAGGCTTCTGTCTCATTACTGCATAAAGAAGGAAAGGATCCTACCTGTTGTGGCTCCTATCGACCAATAAGCCTTCTTAATGTAGACTTTAAAACTTATCCAAACTGCTAGCAACCCGTTTGGAAAGAGTTCTCTCTTCTATTATATCCGACGAACAGACAGGCTTTATTAAAGGAAGACATTCCTTTTTTAATAT
Source organism: Copadichromis virginalis (assembly GCF_057382275.1). Lineage (NCBI taxonomy): Eukaryota > Metazoa > Chordata > Actinopteri > Cichliformes > Cichlidae > Copadichromis > Copadichromis virginalis. Next base: position 60,292,563 of record NC_140620.1, read on the forward strand.
ACGGTCCCTTCTTAATATAATATGTTCCAAAAATCATAGCACCGTTCCTGAGGTGGTGATCTCATTGGATGCTGAAAAAGCATTCGATCGAGTGGAATGGGAGTATCTTTTTGCGGTCTTGAGGAAATTTGGTTTTGGTGACAGTTTTATATCTTGGATTCATCTTTTATATACTACACCACTGGCATCTGTTTGTACTAATACTGTGAATTCTGAGTATTTTACTCTATGACGTGGTACATTTCAAGGTTGCCCACTCTCAGCTTTACTTTTCACTTTAGCAATAGAGCCTCTCTCTGTGACTCTCAGAACCTCGCCTCTGTTTCAAGGGGTTATTCGTGGTGGTACGGATCATAGGGTTGCTCTGTATGCAGATGACTTATTACTATATGTTACAAATCCAACAATTCATTTATCCTCTATGCTGAAAATACTTCTAAATTTTGGCTCTTTCTCTGGGTACAAGATTAATATACAAAAAGTGAATGTTTTCCTATAAACCCAGCTGCACAAGAGCTTAGACAGACAGATTTTAATTTCCATTTAGCTTCTTCAGGTTTTAGATATCTAGGAGTGCATATTACCAGTTCATTTAAAGCTTTGCGAACAGCAAATTTTAACCCTTTGCTGACCTGTGTAAGGTTGGCTTTTCAAAGGTGGGCAAACCTTCCTGTATCACTGCTTGGCAGGATTAATATTATAAAAATGAATATTCTACCTAAATTCCTCTACCTTTTTCAGTGTATCCCATTGTTTAACCCTAAGTCCTTTTTCAAATCTGTGAATCGAATGATTTCATCATTTATATGGGCAAATAAGACCCCCAGGATTAGTATGACCTCACTACAACAGGGTAAGCTCAGTGGGGGTCTTGCTCTGCCCAACTTGATGTTTTATTATTGGGCAGCCAACATTCAGAAGTATACCTATTGGCTGAATGATCCTCAGGCTTCTTGGTGTTGCCTTGAGGCTCAATCATGTTTCTCTTCCTCACTCCCAGCACTATTATTTTCATCCCTTCCTGTTTCCCTGTTACGATTCACAGACAACCCTGTTTTAATTGGCTCTCTAAAAATATGGTATCAATTCCAGCGTCACTTCAATTCAGTCTCTGCTTCTGCTCTGACCCCAGTCTGCAAAAACCACCTCTTCCCCCCGTCCCTGGTGGACTCCTCCTTCTGTATATGGGTAAGAAAAGGTATCAAATGTTTTTATGACTTTTTCAAAGATAACATTTTTCCAGCTTTAGTGACCTATGTTCTCTGTATGATTTGCCCTCGTATCATTTGTTCTGCTACTTTCAAATAAGACACTGTGCATCTTCTATCTTGCCAGAGTTTCCAAGTCAGCCTCTCAAGCCTTGGTGAGAAGACTTATTCCAGCTGAAGCCTCACAGTAAGGCTCTAATATCACAAATTTTAATTATGGCATTTGGCAATTACTCAACCAAAAAAATTGCTTCAAGTTGGGAACAGGAACTGGGTCTTAAGTTTGGGGAAGGTTACTGGGAAGTAATTGACAAAATTCATACCTCAGCCTCATGTGCAAGACTCTCCCTTATTCAGTTTAAGACGGTATACAGATTACACTTCTCAAGACCCAGACTATCTAAAATATATCCCAGCATTCCTGAGCGGTGCAACAGATGCAACACCTCCCTCTGTGATTTAACTCACATGTTTTTTGCCTGCCCGACACTTCAATGATGATGAACATTTTATTTTGAAATGCTCTCTCATGTTCTGAGCGTTACACTCAAACCATGCCCACTAGTTGCCATTTTTGGTGTTTCTGAAGACGCCACCCTAAACCTTAGTCGTAAGCAGCTGGATGTTATCGCTTTCACTTCACTGCTGGCACGGCGTCGAATTTTGCTGTCTTGGAAAGCTCCTCACCCTCCAGCCCGATCACGTTGGCTGGAACATGTTATGTTCTTTTTAAAAATGGAGAAAATAAAATTCAGACTCAGAGGAAATGTTAACAAGTTCTCACAGATGTGTGATGGCCTAATCTTTATTGAGATATGTCTTTGTATCGGTTGGTACTTGCTTTATTGGGCCTGATATGTCAAATTACATGTAAAAGCTCTATAAATAAAGAGGGAAAAAAGTAGTCTAACATAAATGTAAACGCTGTAATTTGATTATTTTAATAAACCATGTAACTTGGATGCATTCGATGCTGCTGTGACCACAGTGCACACGTCTGCTGTTGCTCACAGTGGTCCAAGGGACCGCTCAGGGAGTTTGTGTGTTCGCTCAGACACATGAAAAATTAGAGGGAACATTGCCCGGTACCATTACAAATTGTTTCAGTGACATAGATTATCTCACTGGTTTTAGTAATACTGGAAGCAGGATTTTCCACAGAGCGGTGTTCACATCTGCAGCAGTCCAACCCTGAGAATCCCACAGTACCAGAGATGCTGCTGCCTGTTCCTACATGCTGTGGAAACTGGCCACATGAAATCAGACCTGCAAAAAACAATCAATCAGCACCATCTGTACCATCATTCTAGGTTCTTTAGGCCTGGACTCTTCTGTTTTCAATCCACTTTTTAAAATAAAGAAACTAGAGACATCACTGATGGATCACAAAACTGGCACTAAACAATATTTGGGACTTTGACTTTGTCACAGCACTGAGACTGAAAGACAGACGACGAGAGTGAACAATGTTCAACTGGGAGAATGGAAGATAGATGGGTGTTTATATTCTGGGGAAGCTTGGCAGAATATGAATACCCATTGGATATTAGGCAAAAGATGCAGAAAATGGAGCTGCCATGCAGGATAACAAAGATTCTTTGATGTAGGAGGATATACAGAAGGTTGGCGTGAGAAAAGATGATGCAAAGGATAGAGTGATGTTTGAGATGGACAGTGGAAGTTTTAGTGACAGTCACCCTCAAAATAGCCACTGAAACGTGGAAACAATTGGTCCGGTCTATAACTAGTAAATGGTTGTCAGCAAGAGTTGCAGATGCTGTTTAACATCTTCACACTTTGGGGCTAGAAACAGGAGTGGCTGATATCCTGAAGTAGAGTGAAAATATAAAAACAAAGTGTCAAAGAGGGGCTGAAGGCACCAAAACTGAACCCAAGTGCAGAAATCCAGTGCGGAGCTTTTAACAAACTTTATTTGGCTTGAGCCGAGACACAGAGGAATCATTAATCGTAACAACGTGTACAACGTGTTAACAACTTGGCAAGGGAATGCGGCGAACATGGACTGGTTACGGGATGAGGGGGCCTGGTCTAATCTTGTTAATACTTACCCTGTTTTTCCTTGTGCTCTAGTTGTACCTCGTCCTCGCAGCTCCCATGGGAAGAGTGCAAACACAATTCACTCACCTCATCTGCTACTAGTCTCTCGCTTTTCAAAGTATCCCTAGGATATCAGGCAGAGTGGTTAGTGCCTGTGACTGCCTCGCTCAGTCTGTCCATTACTCTGTTAGTCGAAACCAGAAGAAACACTATAGAACTGAGGGCAACTTAGGGAGGGGTACAAAATGCACAGCTTTAGAAATTCAATCAATAATGGGGAGCATGGTGGGCTTAGCTCAGTGCGTTGAGTGGGCGACCACATCCCATACGGCTGAAAGCGGCCAGCCGGGGTTCGAACCCTTTGCCGCATGTCTTCCCCTCTCTCTCTGCTGCCGCTTTCTGCCCTCTCCACACTGTGTCTAATGAAGTTGAAAAAAAGGCCAAAAATTTTTTAACAGATAATGGAGAGTATGGTGGAGTTACCTTGGGAGTGTGGAGGTGACACCGTCCAAGGAAATATGGATAGTTAGGTCAGGTGGTTGGTAGGGGTTGGCCTGCAGGTGTGTCAAGAACGCTAACCACAGCCAGAAGACACCGCCATCTTTGGAATACACAAATATGTGCACAGAGAGAGACTCTCATGATGCACTGAATGTTTCTTCTTCACATTCAGTATAATGAGGATGAAGACCGGGACAGCCCTACAACATTCAGAGTCTTAATAAACTTATGGTGGATCTCATCTACCAAACTATATCCTCAGCTGAAGTCATCAACTGCAACTGCATCGCGTGAGCAGAGCACCAGTTTCCCCTTCCTGAGTCAGCTGAAGGTTGGCCAGAATCCCTTCAAGGCAGACCGCAGTCTCTTTCCATGTCAGCCTTCCTTACCTTGGCCATGTCTCTAAGCACTGAACACCTTGTACTTCTGGACACTCCGGGTAGGTTGCAGTTCTGAAATATGGCAGCAGTGTAGGATAATGGGTTCCTGGCAGCTTCATGTTTGATTCTTCTCAAATCTTTGGCAGTTAATTTGCATCTTTTTCTCTCAATATGTTTCTTGCGACTCTGTTTGCTATTTCCAAGAAAAGGTTTGATGGTTCTGTGGTCACGCCCTAATATCAATTTCAAGGGTGCTGCATCCCTCTGAAAGACCTTTTACAATTTTCAGAGTCCTTTAAATCTCCTTTTTGGCCCATTTTGCCCAAGAAAGAGAAGCTGTCTAAAAATTATGCACACCATTACGCAAATACACTTCATCCAACATGCTTAAATCCAAAAGGCACCCAAAGTTTATACAGCTTGAAGTTGCAAAATAAGCATAATTTTGCAATTTTGGTATGGCCAAAATACTCACTTGCCTAATAATTGTGCACACAGTGTATATCTAACCTCAGGGTCCGTCTCTACCTGAGAGGTGACAGACCATCTGAATCGCTGTACGTTAGCCCGCCCCCACCCAGCATCGATTTGCCTTGAGACCCTACCAAGGGCCCAAAGACCCCTGACAACAAAGCTCTTGGGATAACTGGCACACACAAACCCTCTATCACAACAAAGTGATGATTCTATGCTTTTGTGTCTCGTTCAGTGTAAAACCTCTATAAGCATATAGTGTAAAGAATAATTTGTTTTGTTTTGGTGGCATGATCCATAATACACTGGATTTAACGTGGCTTCACTCCACAGCAGCCACGCCGCTTTGCTCGCTAAAACACCGGTGTCAGCACATAAGGACGCTGTCATAGCCTGTCAACCACGTTGATTAGCTGCGTATATACGAATGTGAATCGCATTATTGGCTGGAGTACGGGATAAGGTGGCATCGTTCTGATCCCATACAGGAGCAGCCAGTCACTTACTGACTAACACTGCCAAACAGAATTGTTAAAGTTTTCATTTTAATTTCAATTCAGGTTAGATTTTTTTTTGTGGGCAGAGACGTGCCAGCAGTGCACAATTATGACCCAGTGTTTCAGTTTCTTAGGCTTTTTCTGGCATTGTTTAGGTTTCTAGTTTCATTTTTTTTTCCAGATCTTTTAGTTATTTCCTGCTAAGCTTCTACGTTCTTGTATTTAGGTTTGTTACTGTTCCTCTCTTACATTCCTCATTTCATTTCTAGTCTCCCTCGTCTTCATCTTCGTTTATTATTTATATGTCTGTTTTCTGTGTTTCCTGTCTGTCTCCCCAGTTGGCTATGTTCCCATGTCTGTTTCTTCCCCATACAATACTACATGTCAACAGCATAATCACAAAAGCTGAAGAACCAACTACACCCTTACTCCTTCCATAGTAATTAAAAGCAGAAGTGGCATTCAGCTGCTGATAATGAAATGCAGTACTGGTGTGAGCAACTATTTAAATGTCAGTCCAAGTTTTTGTGCATATTTGTGTGGTGACACAATGCCACACAATGGAGATCAGCAGTGATCTTAGAGAATAAACTATTGTTGTCCATCAATCTGTGGAGGATATTTTGCTATTTCTAAACAATTTGAACAGTTATGCCAGGTTTGAAAAGGTTTTCAGGAGAAAACAAATTCTCTATAAAAGGCTTAGGTTTGCAAAATTTTATCTGTGCAAACACAAGATGTCTGGAACAATATGCTCTGTGAAGACAAGACCAAAACTACAAATCTTTGGGCATAAGGTCCGTAAAGATGAAAAGGATTATAAGGATTTGATTTATGAACTCCAGCTGTCAGCAGCTGGGAAGTGGCTGCTACAGCATCTTTGTCAATACAGCTTTTTCAAGGTAAACAGCACAGCATAACACCTGCTACACAGAAACTGTAGCTCTGACTCGTCATGTTTTTCATAACCAGTCACTCTGTTAGGTTAGAGGCAGACAAATACACTCAAATAATAAATGTATGCTTAGGTTGTTTAGCAAGCGGATAAACTCTTGCATGCAGTAGTAGGATGGTAGTGAACACTGTCTGCACTTTAGATCAAACCATATTGATTATGTAATTTACAACCAGTTGTGCTGCAGTGTCTCCTTAATTCTCTGAGAGTCACTGTGCTGAGGCAGACACTGTAATTGAGAGAGTGAGGGAGAGGATGGAGATGAAGAGGAACAGAAGCACAGAATTAGATCAATCCATCAAATTCTAGCGTGTTGTGTGAGTCGCGGATCCATCTGTGTGGTCGATGGTGCATATCTATACGTTGTATTGTATTTTTTTCAGCAAATCAATTATACTCACACAGGAAAAACACATATGGCACAAATCTGATGAGTAATTTTATTTGGAGTCAGACATATTGATATTTAAAAAAGCAGCTATGGGCGATCAGACAGGGTGCAGATATTTATGAGTCTCTGGCTGCATATGACATCATCTGTAGACAAAAGGAGAAAAAACAAGGCTATGATGCAAATGGGTCCAAAGATTTGACAGTGACGGCTCAACTCAGGGACACGATTATTTGTAACATAATAACGAGAAATTAGAAGGTGGAGGTCAATAATTTTTGAGCTGCCTTGTGTTCAGAGAAGCAGTTACATCCAGGACAGAGACTTTTAAAGGACATGCCTTACATGTCCACATGAGGGGTATGTTTGTGTGTATATGAGTAGATGTTCGTTAATGTCTGTGTGCATGTGTGTATGCGTGTGAGAGAGAGATGCATCATGTGGGGAGGAAAAAGGTGAGGCAGGTCAAATTCGAGGCACTCAAGTTGATTAAAATGTCTTTGCCACCGTGCCTTCTCTCCTCTATTGCTTTCTCACTCTTCTCATTTCCTTCTCGCTGCTCTCCTTTCTGCAAGCGACTGCAGCGATACACAAACATTTCTGACCAAAAGCATCAGAATTATGACTGTTGAAGCTCAGATAGAAGGCCTGATGTAAATAATGTATTGTTTTTCATGTAGTTTAAGCTAAAGACAGACATTCTAGTGCTCTTTGCAGTCAGTCGCCTTCAAAACTATCCAAATAACTGTTTTCTGCTTGCTGAACCTCAAACTCAATAAAGAACCCATCATTAATATCCCCAGAATAATTTTGTTTTATAAATATAAAGATAAATAGAAGAAGAAAGAACAAAATGTTAGTTTTTTTTTACATTATTATAAACATGTGAAAATATTGCAATATTTCATCAGTGGCTAGGATTTAGTGAGGTTTAAAGCCTGTATTGTCCCTAACCATTGGGAGTTCATCCTCCAGCTTCACTGTGTTTATGCTATGCTAACATAGCGTGTAGCTAGTGATCATAGCACATCATTATATACCAGCTAGTCCAACTTCAGTAACCCTACAGAAGTCACTGCTGTTTAGTTTCCTGTCTTCATTTATGTTGGAAGTGACAGCAGAGCTGTACGTTTGAATTTTGCAGAAACCTCTCAGTCAGAACATGCTACATCATGTTTAGGTGTGTGGCAAAATGGGTGAGAACACATACGTCGTGGGGATGTAACGCTTAGTTAACATGCTTGTTTTGATTTAGCCATATCTCATATGTAGTCTGCAATAGGCAAACATCTACTATATCGTGTTTATGTTTTGCACTTTTACAGATTATGTAACATAACATCTTTGTTTAAATCAATTCTGACAAGTTTGTTAAGTTAACACGTTATTTAATTCAACTGTTAACTGGTTTAGTTTGAACTCACCTTACTTACCTGTGTTCCAGGAACAAAAGGAGGAAATATAGTTTCACTTCCTGTATTTATAGCTTCCTGGTTAATCTGAGGTCACAGGATAGACCAGGTGAAGAACGGGGAGAATCTTTGTAATTTAATAAAGCTGATTTTAGACTGTGTTTATACAGAAATGGATTTATTGGTGAAATATGTATTGATTACACTGTAGAGATTTTATTTCTAGTGAAGAGTAGCAGTATAGGTTTGAGTATGATAATGTTCATCTTACCTACTGAATGGAGTAGTCCAGGGGTGAATGGACTATTTAAACAGATGAATGCAGGTGTTCAGGGAAGAAAGGGCCAGGTTGGTGTGGCTGGGTACAGTGTGACCTTATGTTATGTTTATTTGTACTGAGTTAACTATGGAGTTGAGTTTCTTTTTTTTGTAAATATTGTTTGGTCACAAAATAGTGAATAAACCACTCGCTACACTGGACAGCATCTGTCTCCTGCACTTCTTTAGCCACTTAAGTCAAGTCTTACCACAAGGTGGAAACTAGCGAGCTAACTTCCTGCTAACTGCTAACTCCGTTAAATTTAATAAATTCTGTTTTCATGGATGCCTGGATGTTAAACTTAATTGTTACACCTGGTAAAGCAGCAATGCAGATCATTTATTTAAAGATGAAAGACAGTTTGTAACTCTCAGTGATGTTGCAGTGTTAGTTTGACTTTGGGACCCTTAAGTAGACGGAGTTTAGGACCCAGATGACTCTGCGAGGCTCCTGACTACAGTAGCCATAATGCTCCAACAATCCATCAGGCGGTGCGGCTTCATAGCTTACCAAAGTCGTACTAAAACATTTTTTGACAGATTTTTGAGCGCCGTGTACCACATAAAATCGATTCGAGGTCAGTAAGCACAACCAGAATTCATACAGAAGGCACTCTGTCGATTTTCGAGAAAGTTAAAGGATTTTAAGTGTGCATTATAGTGCGCAAAATACAGTAAGTTGATTATTTTCAGTTATGAAAATACAGGCCTCTCTGTGAATTGAAGCCCCTTTGTATGTTGGGCAAGATCCAAAGGGGCTACCTTATCATGGTGAAGGGGTTTGTGTGTGCCAGGGATCCCAGAAGATCTGTTGTTGAACGGCACAAAGAGTGATTTAGAAGAACCTTATCACTATAAAAAGAAGAGAACAGTTCAAAATGGCTGGGACAGGGTTACTGAACCAGGCCTGGGAGGGTGCTGGAGGGAGAGTGCATAGTGTGTGAGCCTTACCCATGCGGTCTGGCTGGGCACAGCCCAAAAAAGGAGCCATGGGCCTTCCTTCTTGTAGGCCCACCACCCACAAGAAGTGCATCAGAGGAGGTTGCAGTGTGTTCTGGATAGCAGCAAAGGGTGTAGACCCTGGCAGATCGATTCCCAGCTACAAATTCTGGGAAATTTAATGTCACCTCTCTGGTGGGGAAGGAGGCTAAATATAGTCAGGATCACCTCAATGCATGGCTTGGACTCTGTTCCAGTCTGGAGTTGCCCACCGTGAGAGGTAGTGAACTGGGCTGAATATCTTGGCATCCCCTTGGCTTGTGGCCTGTACCTCGTAGTTTTTCCTTGTGGACTAGAGATTTTTGTTCCTTGCGCCTTAGGTTTGGGGAATGGTCCTGAGTGCAGAGTACCTGGCCTTCCTAGATTCCTTGGATGGAGTGCTTCAACTGGAGACTCTGTGGCCTACTGCGAGACTTTAATGCTCATGTGGGCAACAACAGCGAGACCTGGAAGCGCATGATCGGGAGGAACCGCCTGCCGGATCTGAACCTGAATGGGTATCCATAAGTGCCTGTGGTGCCACGACACCCAAGATTGATTTGGGAACAGGTCGATCAATTTTGTCGATCTCCCCCAAAGCTTTCATGTTCTCCCAGTGTAGCACTCCTGGTCTACTTTAACACCTGTGAAATTTGATAATATGACAACCCTCATAGATAAAATGAAGTCGTCTTCATGCCCCTCATATATCCTCCCCACCAAGCTTTTTACCAGCGTTTTGATACTGTTGGTCCTTGGGTTGTGAACCTTTTTACTGTTTCTCTTCAGACTGCGGGGTTCCCCAGCTTTTTAAAACATGCCATTGTGAAACCAAGGCTCAAAAAAAACCCAACCATGGGTTACAGGTAACGGCTTTACCTTTTTCAGTAACGAGTTATCTAACTAATTACTACTACTATTGTTGAAACGCTGTTACCGTAACTAACAAGAAAATGCGGTCCGTTACTATTTTTCAACAAACAGAGGGTTGAAGCTGTGTTCAGCTCACCGCAGCTTATATATAAGTTGTAAGTAATCTGGGCGAGAGAGAGAGACAGCAGAAAAAGAAAGAGAGTGAATTTTGAGATGTGAGAGATTGTGTTTGGAGTGTGTAGTTAATGTGTCGTCTTGTGTAGTTAGTGTGTAGTGTTGTGGATAGTTTTGTGTTGTGTGTCAGAACAATGAGGCGACTGCTGTCTCCAGGTAGAAACAGCAGTGATACACCTGCTGCTGTCAGACCTGCAGGTATCAGGCTGTGATGTTTCCTTTATAGTGGACAGAAATTATTTTTTTGCAGTGGCACAAATAATTTGTGGCATCTTATTGAAGAACAGCTGATTGTTCTGTAAATAGTTTGAAATGGTTATTTAAAAAAACAAGGTAAAAGGTAAATGGATGCAAATAACTTTGTTGTTTGTAAAACTTGTGCATAGGATTTTAAAATTGACATTTATATTTGCATTTAAAGTTATGAAATATGATCATTAAACATGTTTGTGGTTGTTACAGTAAAAAATATAACTTTTTCTACTTGGATTTTATGTTTTTTGTCTGATTTTAGATCAATTGTGTTAATACAGTATGTCAAAATGAAAACATGACTGTAAATTCAGACACGTGAGGCTGTGCTGAAAAGGATGATACCAAACAAGGCAAAGGAAATAGCTTTTAACGGTGAAATGTGGAGGAAACATCAAAAGTGGTTAAAAATGGCCAATTCTACCCTGGACCCCAGAGGGTTAAAGTAACGCAATAGTTACTTTTCAAGTAATTTAGAATCGTGTAACTCAGTTACTAACTCAGTTACTTTAGTAACTAGTAACTATAATTAATTACTTTTTCAAAGTAACTTGCCCAACACTGCTTGGATCCAACATTACTACCAAATTATATACTTATAAACTCCCTTTTATGAAAAGACTTCGAGAAGCCAGTTGCTGCTCACGTTGCAGCCAACTGGATAAACATAACATCTATGACTATTTCCAATCTGGTTTTCTTGAAATGCATTCCACTGAAACATCACTACTTAAAGTTACCAGTGATATTATGAAGTCAGCAGATTCTGGAGAATACGTCCTGGTCTTAGGTTAGACCTCTCCTCAGCCTTTGACACAGTTAATCGTCGTCCTGATAAACAAACCGAGCGATCTGGTTGGCACGTCTGGCTCTGTTCTTCTGTGGTTTCCATCCTACATAATGTCAGGAGTTTTAGTGTGTATGCAAAGCAGATCATGTCTGAATGTACAGAGCTGCTATATGGAGTTCCTCGAGGCTCCGTGCTGGGACCTATTCTGTTTTTAATATACATTCTTCCTTTAGGCCAGATAATACAGCAGTTTATTGATATTTCTTCTTTTTGCTAAAGATATTTAGCTATACTGCTCATTTAAGGCTTCTGAAGTTCACAAACTCTGCATTTTGACTGCTTAACAAATATTAGGCAATGGTTGAACAACAGCTATTTACAGCTAAACCGAGACAAAACTGAAACTTTGATTATTGCCAGAGCAATGTCTGACATTAAACACCACCTGGGTGATTCGGGTCTCTTGCAGAAGCGTAGCCTTAGAAATTTAGATGTTACTTTTGACGAAGCTTCCTTGACTTAAAATGGAGTAAGAACCTTCTTTTTTCATTTGTCTGTTTACTTGTTTAAAACAAGAAAGGGCTGGCTCATCTCCAGGTTGTCCAAAACTCGAGGGTACTGACCCGCTCAGATGAACTCATGGAACAGCCTGATGGAGGTGGCTGGGGAGAGGGAGGTCTGGGATTCTCTGCCTAGGCTGCTGCCGCTGTGACCAGGCCCCAGGTCAGGCCCCAGGTAAATGTAAGAAAATGCATGGATGGATTTTCAGCTATGTAACTTCTATTTGTTTTAAATTATTCATAAATTAAACCCATTATTAAAAAGTGTAGTGTGGAAATGACACACCAACAGCGTTTACAGTTGCACACAGCTGCCCTCTTTGTAGCACACACACACTTGAGGTCCCAGCACATCTTTTATAGGGGCGCCATGGTGAGATGATTGCTCCACCCCTCCCCTCCCCTGCAACTGAGCCACAAACCACACCCGCCGCATGTAGGGAATTGATTGTAAGAAATAAATGAACACACCTGACACGGTTTGGCTAAAGCTCAGGCGGTAGAGCAGGTCACTTAGTAATTAGAAGGTCGATGGTTCAGTCCTCGTCTGCTCCTCGTCTAAGTTAGATAGAAGGCGCTTGTGTGAATCAGGCAAGTTTTGTCACGTGCGATATAAGAACCTCCATTTAGCATTTATAAAATAATAAATTTGCTTAATTTAGATTAGGCTTGTTATATCTTCATTATAGGTCACTCATTCCAACCCTGCCATGCAGCCGCACAGCTTTGTTCAAGTGTCGAATTATTTTAAACATTACATAGTGAAGGTTTGAAAGATGGCAGCTGAGGGGCTCATGTGAAGGTGTTTGTTGACAGTATAGCAACAAAACCATAAATAAGATCCAACCCAGAGCAGCAGGGCCTCTAACAGCCAACTGTTATTAGTTTTATACTCTGCCTGCGAACAAGCCACTGCATCCGTAAACTGTTTAGTATTGAATTACGTTAATACAGCTGCAGATATTAGTATTAGACTCCTTGATGTTAATGCAAAGCCACAGGGCTGCTTAGATCTGTTTGACAGAGCAAACAACCATTTTTTTCATGGTAAATATACGTACGCAGAAACTTTCAACCTCCTGATTTTATCAGGGGGTTTGTTGCACGAATAGAAAAACTGTAAAGAGGCAACAGCTGACTTTTATAGAAGACAACTTTCCTGACAAACATCCCACAGCTGCAGCAGAAGTCATGCTTAGAATTAGAGGAATGTTGGTCTGTCCTTGACTGTGTGCAAACAATGAACATGGACTGACATTGTGGTTCTGTGAGCTACCTTTTGAAGTATTGATACATATTTAGAAGACACGGTAGTTTTATGGAGTTAACAATGTTATTATTATAACAGTGTGCATGCACTGGATGGCTGGCTTTGCAAAGGATCTTCACTGTGATGTGAATATGTACTTAATGTAAAAATAGAACAGCTGGTTGTGTTTTAAAAAACTATCCAACCACTTCATTAGAACTAAGTTAAACTGGCAAGTTGTGAACAATACAATGTACTTGCATTTGTATAACTTTTTTCTAGTCTCACTCAAAGCGCTTTAGACCACAACCTACCAGAATAATTAAACCTAAGATGCATGTCTGGGGACTGTGGGAGGCAAAGCACACAGTGGGCTTCTTTGTATGTTGGCTGGAGGTCTGTTTTTCATTTTATCATAAACAATGCAACTAATGATTAATGTACAAAGACCATTCAGATGTCTGATGCATTGAGTTTTTCCTTTCCAGTCACCTTTCTCACTCGCTATGTGTTAACAGACCTCTCTGCATTGAATCATATCTGTTATTAACCTCTGTCTCTCTTCCACAGCATGTCTTTATCCTGTCTTCCTTCTCTCACCCCAACCGGTCACAGCAGATGGCCCCGCCCCTCCCTGAGCCTGGTTCTGCCAGAGGTTTCTTCCTGTTAAAAGGGAGTTTTTCCTTCCCACTGTCGCCAAAGTGCTTGCTCATAGGGGGTCATATGATTGTTGGGTTTTTCTCTGTATCTATGAAGCGCCTTGAGGCGACTTTTGTTGTGATTTGGCGCTATATAAATAAAATTGAATTGAATTGAATTGAATAGATGTAATTACTACTGTGTTTAAATATTTTCTATGTAAAATAAAGGAAAACCTACGAGTATCCTACTGCTCAATTATTATGTGTTTGTTAATTTTTTTGCAAATTTGTGGAAAAGTGGAAATGTGTCTGATGCCGAGTTGAACAAACACACACGGAAACACATACCAGACAATATATTCCTCAACTTTGTGTGCAAGTTACAGAACATCTGTGACAGGAGAGCTAAAGTCAGAGTTAATGCCGTCTGAGACGAGTGTCTGGTTGTAAAACATTCTTTTAAGTATTATAGGCTCAAATGTAAACATGAACTTACAACGAGACAGACGGCCTCTCTGTTTGTGAAATGTGAACCACCTACTCTGACCTCATTAATAAACATAGAATTTAAAATGACATTACTATTATATACTATTTATACCACTTTTGTTACATTTTACTCTACTACATGCTTTTAAGTTTTGGGGACAGACATAGTCTGACAGTATAAACTCCTCACATGTTAATTATAGTGCACCACTTCACAACAACGGTTGCTTCAAGCTGCTATTGTAAGATATAGGCCCTCGTGTAGTGTTTCTCTAGCATCTCCAGGGTAGAGAGAGTGTAGCGTCGTGTAGACTGGCAAACAGTCCAGTCCCATCCTGCCAAGACTGGCTGTTGGGAATGAGGTTAAATTTATGGTCCCACAAATGTGTCCGTCTGTGTAGACTTTTTGGTTGGACCGAGGCGGAGAGAGGTTTTCACCCATCCAAGATGTTCTTCCATGCAGTCCTCCAATATAATGTTCACTGGGAACAAAAAAACTTCAATGATAAAAAAACTACAGTATGAAAATCACAAAGAGTGGTTGCACGGTCACTTTTTCACTTTTTACCACTGGTTTCACTTGAACGCTTTGCATGCTATTTCAAGACCTGCACCGACTGTTACTGTGATGAAACACATCCCAGTCTTTCCCAACCAAGACTAGGAAGGTCCAGCAGCTGCTTCAAGAGAGGAACATCAAGTCTGGTGTCAAGGCCCTCTACAGCATGGCATGGACCAACCTAAAGAGAGGCATTAAAAGGCTAAGAGGGACTACAAGAAGAGGACTGCGGAGCATCTACAATAAAGATACCCAGGAGACCATCAGCTGGTGAACTCCACATTTTAAAAGATTCCTCACATCCCATCATAGTTTGTTCCAGGCTGGAGAACAGTTTCTATCTGAGAGCCATCAGGGCATTACTCACCACCTAGCACCATATATAATAGTTGATATTATGTACAATAATGCCACACATGTGTGTTTTCATGCAATAGTGTTATATGCCACATGCAATGGTGTATTGTGTGAATGACTATCACCATAAGGAAGGCACCTACTCTCGTTACATTTCATGTATTTATGATCACAATAAGGTTAAATTCAAATTCAAGTGTTATAGTTTTGCTCTCCTTTGTGGCCGGCTGACAGAGCGACAACAGCACAAGCAAGAGTGGCCACAGACCGGTTGTAACACTGCCTCCCTCTGAGAACAGCGCTCGCTGCAGGCAGACGACCGTGCTCTCTGTGCTCGACCATAGAACCAGCTTTAGGGTGGCGTCCCCAGAAAGGAAGGCCTCTGGGTCTCGACGTAGACCGCTGCCCTCACAATATGGATCAGTGGCAGAAAAGGGATCAATGTAATCGATCGATAGTCGACGGATGTTAGACAATCAGACTGCCAAGGATCATCAATATGAAGAAGCATTTGGGGACAGTAAGCAGGAATGTAGATAGACAGACAAAGACAAAACACAAACTATGACTGGCTTTTTCAGTTGCCTCGTGTCTGCCACAGTAGGTGCCTCAATCTTTCTTCTATAACGTGGCAAAAACATGTGGTGGGTGACAGTAGAATATGTGGTAGAGCTCTCACACTGCATTTCATTAGATTTCACAGGTATGCATAACTGAGTGTATATTTACAAAATTCAGTTCACGGTATATATCATTTTCTGCTTTTATCATTCGCCATGGAAACAGAAGCTGGGTGGTCCTTCCTAAAACAAGCAGCCAACCAAGGGCCTTGCTGAGTTTTTAGTGATGTGAAGGCAGAAAGAGTAACAAAACCTAACGAAAATAAAAGGAAATAATATTTACATGAATCTGCAGCTTGATGCATGGTGTACGATATGTAGCCATGAGTTCTTTGGTCTCTGCACAGACACTTTATTTTAGACGTGTCTAATTTGGCACCATATGTGGTTTTTTTCATCGGGGAGTAGTTTAAAGCACTACAGGTGCTCTCGCGAGAGTAACTGTCAGCTCCATGTTTACAAGCGGTATTTATTAGGAGCAGTCTCCCCCTACTGTCAGTGCTTTACGGTCTAACCGACCGAGTGTGTCCGTAAACTCGCCGCTGCTTTAATGCGCTACTATCGACATTTTCACAGCCTCTGCTTTTCTTCGGGGTAATTATCGCTGCCCAGGCAGAGCAAGGAACGAAAGAAAGCAGGCACCAAGTCGTCGCCTCGGGTTCTCTTCGAAGGAATAGGCGGGTAAGACCGAAATTCTGAAGCTATTATTATTCAGCGAGCCACTTGACAGCTGACACGAAGAGGCAGCGCTATATTAAAACCATAACAATGAAGCATTTCTGCGCTCTGTGTGCGTCTTTGATTTCTGACACCGAGGAAGCTGCTCTCAAACTCGAGCAATAAGTCACCAGTATTTGTGTTGCACGACTGACGTTATTCCGTTTAATCGTTGCTACATCAAAGGTGGTCATGGTTACAGGCCTTTTCTTTTTTCTTTTTGCTCCACAACACCGGTACCGGGTTAGACTGTGCGCTGTAGATGCGGTTCTCCGGCACGGGCAGAGCGCCAGGCCAAACTCAGTGTTACATACTGGCACTTTAAGGCTCCCGTGTCTGTAAGCAGAACTACAGAGCTCGGGAAACATGGCAGGATACCATCCGGGCTCATATTGTGGCAAATATGTAAGAGATTTTAGTAAAATTCTACTGTAACTTTGTTTGGTTTGCAGAACCGTGTCTGTAAAGGTGCGTCTGTGCAGGTATGATGGTGTTTTTAGAAAATTGCTGATACAAAATGCTTCTTTTTCTTTGCATTAAATGTACACCTTTCTAACAGTACAACATTTGAACCAGTGGCAGTGTTGTTGCTTGATAATTTTATTCCCTTTTAGCAAATGTATTTGACAGCATTAGATTCGTATGTGGTCAAAGCAGTGGCTGAAACAGCAGCACTGGTCAAACACAGGCTCCGTGCGCTTCAGAAAATAGTCACGACTTCTGATCTGTTGATTTGCATTTATGGGCACAGATTAATCCGTTATCTGATGAACAACTACAGAGACCACAGTTCCGGTCATACATGTGACAGATGTTTACATTTCACATATATTATTCTGTAATACACTATTAGTACGTTTTTAAATGGATTATTATTAATACACACTAAAAAGAACTTGTTTAGATTTAAGTACAGTAAGTTCTCATTTAGGTTTAAGCATTAAAATACTTGGCTAAGTTTAAAAATCATGCACTGTTTTAAAGTTTCTTTCCAGGGTGTTTCATGCACATCCAAAGAGTTTATAAGTCATGCTGACAGTAACAAATTCGTGTTTTTCTTCAGATTTCAAGGCTGTTTCTCCCCATTCAAAACTGGTTGTGGTATGATGGCAGAAACTAAACAGGGACAGATGTTGATCTTGTGACCAACAGAGGCCCAGACTGACCGTCATATTATTGCCATAATCAGTCATGAGAAGTTTCGATTAGGAGGTAAAATTAGTCAAGCTAGCTGCCTGCTAGAAATTGTGTTCATATAAGAAGCTGATTATTTACTCCCCCTGTTATCATTTTCTCCTTACAATGTGATGCTAAATTATAAGAGGCTACATGACTTTTTCAGGATCTCTGCATAATGTGATTTGCTTGGCTAACGGCCGTGCTGGAGGATTTGGATAAACATGATGTGATAGGCTGATCCTGCACTAATGCACTGAAGCTTCCACAAGTTGAATTTCTTTCAGCTTTAAGCAAAAATCTATAGATCCATAATTCAGATTGGTAACATGTGCCGGCAGCACATTGAAAGTGGAAGAGAAGCGAGAGCACTAAAGCCTGAAACCAAGCCAGTCCTGCCTTAATGAATGATATCTGCAGTTAAAAACAAAGCAACCATTTTCTCCTGCCTCTCTGTATCTGCAGGTCTCGGTAGCTTGAATGTATTTCTTTTCCAAGTCATAACAGTAAAAGCTATTTTGGCAGCAGACAGCACTCAGTCCTTATACAATGTCAGTGGGATGATTGCCAAAGTTTAATCAGCGCTGCAGGTTTTACTGAATGTGTTCATTTAATAAAACTTGCATGTGCGTGCAGTTTTATCACACAAGTTAATATCTGTAAGTGATTCTGGCTCTGCACATTTCTGGATCCAAACTCTGGTTGCTCTGCTGCTTTGGCGAGCATAGAGGATTCAAGACGATTATTTTCACTTTAATTTGTTCCTATTATTCCAGCCTGTTATTTTGCACTCAAGTTAGAAATCTTTACAGGTAATAATAAGGTGAGTTTCTAGCTCGTGTCCCAGCACCTACACTGTACTCAGGCTGCACTCTTGCTTAAACCAAACTGAAGATTTCTTTATCTCTGGTAGCTGTGAGAAAGATAAACACTGCTGTGAAAGACAGTTATTTAATGCAAGTGGATTTATATTTCATTTGAGTGGGTGACTTGAGTGGAGTGTCACTATCCCCACTTTTGGGGTAGAAACAAAGCTGAACTTTAGAGCATGCTTTTGTTCGTGGAGCATCAGGCTGTGCAGCCGTGTTGCTAGTTTCCTTTTGTTTGCTCATCATTAAATTTTGAATGTATGAATTATTATAAAACTATTAATATATAATTATTAGTACGTTATTTCCAGTTGTTCCAGTTTTTGTATTCAACAGACGATGCTTGTGCACTATGTTAAATACTAATTCTTGTCTTTTGTGTAATTTAATTTAATAAAAAGAATACTTTTATGATTTTACCCCTTTTTAGACTTATTATCAGAGCTAATACTGTGTATTTTTTGCACATTGTGACTTGCTTTGTTTTCGTAAATCTCTTTGAAGTCATTTATCTGTGGAACAAAAAAGGCCTATAGCTGTCACTTAATAAATATTCATCTGGTGAAGTATTTTGATATCATATTTATTTTTTAAGCAGAAGGGTTATGTTCTCATTGTAGCATTTATCTTGAAGCGCTACTGTTTATTGTTAACATATTAAAAACCGGGTTTGCCAGTAACCTGTACAGCCTGCGTGTGTGTGCCGAGTGTGGAGACAGGAAAATGCAGCTTCCTGTGGGAGGGGACGACGCTGTGATAGATACTGTGCAGCCATCTTCGGGAGCAGGGATGTCTTTTAATCATAAAAACCACAACATTAGGACATAAAGAGTCATATTTTTGTATGTAACTAGCAGGCGATTTCTGCCAGGCCTGCAGGGCTTTTTCAGAACCTTCTCTCTGTATTTTGTGGTCATGTGAACAAAATTGTGTCACGATGCAGATTTTGGCGACCCTTACGTTACATGCAGGCAGTGAACGTTTAAGATGACACGGAAGAGAAACACAAACGATTAAATGGTTATGATATATGCAAAAGTATAAAGATTCGTAATATAGATCTTAATAACTGCTCTATGTGTGAAAAAACAACTATTTGTTATCATACTGTAGCATCAGGCCAATCAGACTGCTGGGTTATTGATCTGGTCTGTTAAGCAGCAGAGGGGGTTGGCTAGGGTTGGTGTCACTACTGGTAGCATCATGTGATACATGGACCCTACAGATGTTGCACAGTCATTTCATTTTTGGATGCTTCTCTCAGTTCAGCCCTGCGACAGTGTCAGTGCCAACAGCCTCATCATTGCCTCCTGCAGCTGACACACAACTTCACACACAACTGCTGCAGACAGAGAGCTCCTCCCCCCTGACAGCTGATGTAGTTAACATGCTTAACACTTAAACTCAGAGCTCAGTAAAACTCTCATTTCAACTGAAATATTAAACTATTATCAAAAATGTTAACCTAGCTGCCATGCATATGAGCATTAGCTGTGCAGAGCAGAGGGGAGGCTGCAGCTGAGCTGAACAGAGTGTGGAGAGCTAATCAGAGCAAATACAGAGTGAAATCTGGAGCAGGCGACAGTTGTAGGCTGAAGAGCTGCAGCTTGAGGTGGAGCAGAGTGAACGGGGGGGCAGGTTGAGGCAACTTGAACTTTTCTGTTTTTACAATAACGCACTGATATTTTCCGAGGTGTCACTTCTTTGCCGTTACTTCTGTTGTTGTGGGATGGGGTCAAATTTCCCCCCTGTGCTACAGAAAATGGTATCAACCATTGAGTGTTTTCCTGGGGATTTGCAGTAGCGGTTTTTGATACGGGCGACATATGGGCGGTTGCCTGGGGTGGCATCGTGGTGCGGGGCAGCATCACAGGCATCAGCAAAAAAAAATTGCTCATACTCATGCTGCCCCGACATCAGGCAGCGCATATTGGGAATGGCAGAGGCACCGATCGGTTTTCTATCGCCCATTTGCTGGGAGTAAGGGCGCCCTCCGTTTGCGAGGTGCGCCTGCTGCTTGCGGCACAGGGAGGAGAGGGCGGGGCGGCGGGGGATTCTCTGACCGGCTGGAGCAGCGTCTAATAACCAACTCGCCAAATAAAACAAAATAAAAACAAAACAACAAACACGAAAACACCAGACATGATACAGACTTATAATTTGCACCGATGTTTTTCGAAATTCTATACGAGAAAAGTGAGCGCGAGAGCCCTCGGTGCGCCTGCTCGCTGCCGAAGTCAAAGTAAACTTTATTGTCATCTCCGCTACAGTCCAGTATATAGAGAGACGACGAGGCTCCAGTTACAGCAGTGCAAGTAAACAAACAATAAATATAAGAAGAGTAAGAAGATAAATATACACTTTAGGACTCGTGGTAAAGGATCAATAACAATTTAAAATGTATAATTTACAGTTTGATGATTTAAAGTCTCACACACAACCCGTCGAAAGGGGAGGGGCCGGCTGCTTCCAAGTAGAGCACATTTCATTCATAATGTTGTAAATTATGTATTCATGATTTGAATCCTGGGTTGTGTGAAATCCCAGAAATTAGGGCTGCTCAATTAATCGAATTTTAATCACGATTACGATCTGGGCTTTCAACGATCATTAAAAATGACTGAGCCGATTATTAGCCCCTCCCTCATTTATCCGCGACACCTTAAAGGCCGGTGTTGTGCCAAAAAGTGATTGCCTGCCAAAAAGTGATTTCCAATGTTTCCGTGTATTTTTTATATGTAATATCTTTACGTATGTTGGTAAATAGACTTCGGTGAACAGCGTTTACAAAGGGGTTATATATAGAATTAAAAGATTATCTGTTTTTTCAAGTATCTTTATAACTCTGTGTTATTGTACTCACATTATAACCAATCCGGTCCTTTTCCCCCACTTACAATATTTTTACCGAACTATTGTAATATTTGCTGCCATTTCTGCTGTCTTACTCTTACAAAAGACATTTTTAATGTTAATGAGATTTTTTTTTAACTGCATAAATAAAGGTTCTATAAAAGTCGCTGCCAAAAACTGATTGCGGCTTCTACCTTGTTACACGAATGTTGTTTGTGGCTCAATATGACTTTGTGTCATCCATGAGGGATGCATTTGACATATGTTTCACATATTATAGGCCAACAAGTTACTTATAGCAGTTTAAATACGAGCAATCAGTTTTTGGCAAATACCGGAAATCAGTTTTTGGCAGACAATCACTTTTTGGCACAACACCGGTCCGTGAAAATATTGTCGGGCATAAACCGTCCGTGGCGCAAAAAAGGTTGGAGACCGCTGATTAAGAGGACCCGAGGGAAGCTCGGAAAGCTAAGCAGAAGTTATTTGGAGAGTGACTGCCGTTGGTTGAAAAGAGAGGTAAAAAAAAACTTCAGTGGTGTTGCACACTATTTTATATTATTTTTTAAAGTCATTGTTAACCCTTTAAAGCCGGTCAGAGCAGCATGCTCCGTTTTGTGTAACTATTTTTAAATCCCTGT
The DNA here is from genome assembly GCF_057382275.1 of Copadichromis virginalis. Taxonomy (NCBI): domain Eukaryota; kingdom Metazoa; phylum Chordata; class Actinopteri; order Cichliformes; family Cichlidae; genus Copadichromis; species Copadichromis virginalis. Next base: position 60,314,555 of record NC_140620.1, read on the forward strand.
AGAACCTGAACCGTGTAAGCTAGCGCAATAATTTGTTTTGCATATGAAACCGGAGGAGTTGTACTTACATCTGATGCCATCAGCTTGTCCTCGGTCACGGTTTCGTTCCACATATAGCTTTGCAAAAATTGCATAAAAAGCGCTTGCAGGAACAAAAGCATAATATTCCAGAAACACGCTTTGCCGTTCCTATCAGCTGTTCGTAACACTTCCCACAGTGAAATGATGCACATGCTGTTTTCTTTGCAAATTTGCATCATAGGATTGTTTTTTGTTTTTCCTGCAGTATATAAAAATTGGTGTATCTCCAAAATAAAACTATGAAGACACTCAAAATAAATTTCCTGTTGTTGTAAACTATTTTTTGCAACTTTATTGTATTTAAAGTTTTGAGGGATAAACCTCTTAAATTTCTCCAAGTAGAAATATATGTAAACAAAACAAAAGCGATTTTCTATTTTTTTTGTAGTTTATTGCACTTTTTTGCAATTTATGTAATTACTATGGACTTAATGCATACATATTATTAAAATATGGGCTATAGCAGTTGTATTGATGTATAGCAACTTGAAATGCTCCCACAAATGGCACTACAGCATGTAAAAAGATAATATAAGCTCTGGTGGACTTGGTTCTATAGTAGGTCTTAAAGGGTTAAATAAATATCGTCAAATAATCGTGATCTCAATTTCAGTGAAAATAATCGTGATTATCATTTTTGCCATAATCGAGCAGCCCTACCAGAAATACACCTTAGACTAAGTGAATCTGTGAACTAAGGTGTTGGTCTATTAGGTTATGTTGTGGTGATCCCTGAGTTGGGGGATGGGTGTTCATACTGGAGTGCAAAATTAAAACCAATGGAAGATGGACAAGAAAAGTTCAAAGCCATCAGGTCCTCAGTTTAGAAAAAAGAGAAAAGAAGAGGAGGAGAAACGAGCAAAAGATGCAGGTAAGCAGATGTGTCATTGGATAATGGCAGGTCATCCTGAAACTATCAGAATCAGAATACTTTATTAATCCCTAAGGAAATTATGTGGGTTACAGTTGCTCCAAAAATAAATGGTAAAAATAGTAACAGTAACAGACTAAACTCCAAATATTATGTTACAGATTTTAATATTAATTAGTCATTGTCAGTTGTTGATTTGTCCTGTTCTCATTGTATGACGAATTATGATGGCTGTTTGGTAGCTCTTTGCATACAATGCATACTCTCTCTCTTTTCATATGTGTGTGTGTGTGTGTCTCTGGCGAAATTCAGTATGGTTCCGACAACAGTTTTATGTTAATGTATAATCCTTGATGTATTTTGTGTGTGTGTGTGTGGGGGGGGGGGTGCCAGAGGGAGTGTTTGCCCGGGGCGCCAAACAGGCTAGGACCGCCACTGGGTGTTTGCACTGAGTTTGGATTTCTGGTATTGTGACACCCCTGCAGTGCCACACATGTACCACAGAACATCTAGATCCTGTTTACAGTTGCTAATATGCTTCGATAGAGCAAAATGAATATTATCTTTGACTAACTAGTAAAGTGTCAGATTTCATACAGCAAAGACACTTATGAGATTGTGTTTACGCGTTTAAACAGTGGTGCACTCACTATGAATAGCCACAGCCATGACTAACAGTTGCACATAGGAGCATTTCTATACATGCACCATTGTAAGTGGAAAGTCAGTGCACCTGTTTCTGTGGTGGTAGAGATGTGGGGACAACAATCATGTAAGTGTGGCTTAAATAACACCAAATGATGGACGTACACACGAGGAACAGGCATTTGATTAAAAATCAGTGCCCTGCAACTCCTCTGAGCTGACCTGGTGACATACTTGTATCACTTTTTAAATAAAATAAGTCGAGCACAGATGTTGCACCCTGGACTGGTCGCTGGTCTGACCACACTAAGGATGAACATGCACAATCACCACGAGCTGTATAACTAAGTGTACTGGTTGAGTAATCGCTTGTTTTCTCATTTTTATCATCTTTTCTCCTCGTCCTCCATCTGTGCACTGGAGACTCTTCAGTCTGATTATATTTTTTTCATAAATTGATTTAATTATTTTCAGCATTCCTCAATCATATCAGGGCTGATTTATTTATTGATTTTAATTGATATTAGGTTCCTCCTCCAGTGTTTTATCCTGAGAGTCATGAGCCATAACTTGAACCCACCCCCAGTGAAACCAATCCTTCTGTCAACCTTATGCACAAATTCCTCGGTCTAATTTGAGAGGTGACACACGTTCTCCCCGCCCATGGCCTGGCCCCACTCTCACTGTGTTTCTCTACCCTTCTTCACCCCACTGGAACCAATCTTTCCACCATCACTTTTTTATCTTTGTTTTTTCCGTCCCTGGTCTTCACAAATAATTTCAAGGTGCTGATGTGGTGGAGCGATATTTCAGCGAGTATAATTGCAGAATTGATATTTGATCTGTTTCGGTGTAAAATCATCCCAGCTCACTGTATTGTTCAGTCCTCCTGAAATTCCACAGTGGAACAAAAGGAAGTAACTGAGCTGCGCTCAAAGCACTTTGCACTACACATCATAGTCACATGACCACGCACATATTCATTTTTTGTATCTAATATTGACACATGCACACTCACAGTGGGATGGATGTGTAGGACAAAACCTGGGCTTCAGGATGTAGAAAGGAGGAGCTAGGAATTGTACTACAGACCTTGTGATCTGTGGACAAACCAGATGTGGTTGTGGAGGTAGATGGTCCACGGTGTGCACTGTGTCGCAGTTGTTACTTGATTGGGTTAGTACTCCATCGTCCCACCACAATTCAAAGACATTAATTTGATCTTCTGATTCTAAACTGGTCATTCTGTATGTGTTACCCTGTGGTGGACTGGCAACCAGTCCAAGGTGTGCCCCATGTTTTGTCCAGTGACAGCTGCACAAACCTGAGTAGAACGAATAATTAAGAAAATGGATGAAGAAACTTACAACTCCAAAGTTCTGTACGTGATAGGAGCGACACAAAACAGCGATTACTAGTTAGCATCCAAATTCTAGAGGAAACTATTGTGTCTGTGTTAAACTACAGGAAGCAATGAACACTGAAGCCGACATACTGGGTATAGAGCTGGAGTCAGGACATTTCTATACTGCACAGCATGCTGAGATGTTTCCAGCTAATAGTTCTCTGAAAACCACAAATTTTGTGTTAATTTTAATATTGTATGCCTGTTGAACTGTTATCATCAATCATTTTCATAGATACAATTAAAGAAATGGAAACAAATGACATTCTTTTTGTAACCGTCTGCTTGTAGCGGGGTGCCTAAAATACAATTTAAACGCAGTGATGGGAATAACGGCGTTACAGGTAACGGCGTTACCTTTTTCAGTGACGAGTAATCTAACTAATTACTATTTCTATTGTTACAACGGCGTTACAGTTACTAACAATAAAATGCGGTCCGGTCGCGTTACAGATTTTCAACAAACAGTTTTGTATTTTGTGTCAGAACAATGAGGCGACTGCTGTCTCCAGGTAGAAACAGCAGTGATACACCTGCTGCTGTCAGACCTGCAGGTCTCAGGCTGTGATGTTTCCTTTATAGTGGACAGAAATTATTTTTTTGCAGTGGCACAAATAATTTGTGGCATCTCATTGAAGAACAGATGATTGTTCTATAAATAGTTTGAAATGGTTATTTAAAAAAATCAAGGTAAAAGGTAAATGGATGCAAATAACTTTGTTGTTTGCAAAACTTGTGCATGTGGTTTTAAAATTGACAATTTATATTTGCATTTAAAGTTATGAAATATGATTCAATAAACATGTTTGTGGTTGTTACAGTAAAAATAGAACTTTTTCTACTCGGATTTTATGTTTTCTGTCTGATTTTAGATCAATTGTGTTAATACAGTTTGTCAAAATGAAAACATGACTGTAAATTCAGACACGTGAGGTTGTGCTGAAAAGGATGATACCAAACAAGACAAAGTAAATCATTTTTAACGGCGAAATGTGGAGGAAACATCAAAAGTAGTTAAAAATGGCCAGTTACAACCTGGACCCCAGAGGGTTAAACGTTTTTTTAAAGTAACGCAATAGTTACTTTTTAAGTAATTAATTACTTTTCAAGTAATTAATTACTTTTAGAATCTTGTAACTCAGTTACTAACTCAGTTACTTTTTTTGAAGAAGTAACTAGTAACTAGAATTCAAAGTAACTTGCCCAACACTGTTTAAATGTGATTTCTTGCAGTTTTCTGCTATCTTTAAACACAACATTCAGCCTCTCATGTTAGGTGATTTTTTTACACCTGAAATATTTGTAGATCTGTGAGTCGTCTGAAGGGTTTGCTAGATTGTTTGGAGGATGTTAAGAGGAACCCAGGAGGGATTTTTGACTCTAATGTTTGATAAACAGATCAATGCTGTAATCAAGTCCAGTTTCTTTCATCTTCTTGCTAAAGTGAAGCCATTTCTCTGTTTCAGAGACTTTGACAGAGCTGTTCATGCCTTCATTTCATCTCTCCTCGACTCTCTGTAATAGTCTTTACTCTGGTGTTAGCCTGTCATCAGTTAGCCGACTGTAGCTGGTCCAAAACGCTGCAGCACAGTTACTAACTGGGAGGTGAGACCACATATCTCCCATACTGGCATCCTTACACTGGCTGCCAGTTAGTTTTTGAATTAATTTTAAGATTTTATTATTTGTTTTTGAGGCGTTGCACGGGTTAGCACCCTCATACCTTTCTGATCTGTTGAATTGGTACACTCCTGCAAGATCACTGAGGTCTGCGGACCAAAGCTCAGAGGAGACCGAGCCTTTGCTGTGACTGCTCCTTCACATCAGGACCTCCCCAACACTTTCAAACCCGTCTTACAAACCCACTTTTATTCTTTGGCTTTTAAATCACAATCAGTTGGTACTGCTTGTATTGGTCTTATTTCTCACTCAAATCTTCTAATTTTATGATTCTTGTTTCCTAACTTTTGCCATGTCTTCCTATGTTTTTGTCTCTGTTGATTATCTTAAATGTACAGCACCTTGGTCAATGTGCTATATGAATAAATTTGACTTAACACACGCAACCTTGTGACCCTGACACGTTTTATGTTTACTTTAGTAAAACTCACAGTATCGCATAACCCCATTAGAGTACTTTGCTGTCAGACTTGTCTTACTTGTGGCTCCTGGGTTTTAAAAAGTAAAACGGGAGGCAGAGCTTTCAGAGTCTCTTCTGCAGAAACCAGCTGCCAGTCGGGATTCGAGAGACATCCATCCTCTCTACTTTCATACTTAACACTTCCCTTTTTGCTAAAGCATATAGTTGGGTTGGATCAGGTGACCCTGAATCCTCCCTTAGTGATGCTGCAATAGGTCCAGGCTGCAGAGGACTGTGCACTAGTGTTTCTTATTCACTCACTATGTGTTTATACACCATTCTGCATTTATTCATTAGTTATTATTGATCTCTTTCTGTCTTCCACGCTGCGTCTTTCGTTCTGTCTTCCTCCCTTCACCCCAGACCGGTCACGGCAGTCTGGTCTGGTTTCTCAGAGCTTTTCTTCCTCCTCACTAAGTTCTTGCTCAGAGGGGATCGACTGATTGTTGGGGTTCTCTCTGAATTATTATTGGGCCTTTACCTTGCAGTATAAAGTGCCCTGAGGTGACTGTTGTTGTGATTTTGGTGTTTTATGTATAAAATTGAAATGAATAATTGTGCTGCAGTGGCTGGACACAGTTGACACACCAGTCAGGCTGGAGACAGAAACTTAGACTGTAAGGAATAGAGGATAACTGTCACACAGGAGGAGTAGTGGGGCGGTAATTGAGTGCACGTATACTATTTCTGAGCACTCTTCCTCAGTATAAAGAATGTATTTTTGCATTGTCACCGTTCACTTGTCACCTGCAGTAAAAGGTGCAGGACTGCATCAGTTACACAGAAACCACCAAAAAATGAGGCCTGGGCTCAAAATGCTACCATTGTATCACTGTTAGCACTTTAAATGAAAGCATTTGTTGAAACTGTTACCGTACACGATGTGTTGACACAATTTTATAATAATTAAACATTAATACGACAAACTAGCTAAATTTAATGTCAAGCTCTAGGTTAGCTCAAGTCATTTGGCACCAGGTGAACTGACCCGGGTGAGCGGTAGAGGTTGCCAGGTTTCCATTTTTGCAATATGAAGCAAAATAAAAAGTCTTTGAGTTTATTAAACTTAATGTTCTCTGACCTTTAGAAACCCAAATCCTCTTTCTAATTCCACAATCTCCTGTATGTTATTTTCACAAATGTTTAAAGTTTCTAGCTGTGAGGAGATGCATTTCTAGTATAAACCCAGAGCCCCACTAATCCATGAGACGGTGTGGCATTTACTAGGGTTTTACTTTGATGCCTTTTTATAGTGGCCGTGTGACCAAACACCTGTCTCAGCCTTTGTGGCTTAGCTATGAGGGTCTTCAAATGTCTGTGTGGAGACAGAAAATAACTTTCCCTCCATCACAGTGGAAACTTGGTGTGACTGAGCTGGAAAGACACGAGGAACACGTGTAAGTTTGAAAACACAGACTTTAGCCGTGATCCTGCAGGAGGACTTACTGTCCTACAATAAAGAATAAAAATGTAAAAAAAGATTGTATAATCTACAGTAAAAATAACATTGTTGACCCTCTAGAGTTGATGGATACACATATCACTTACTCATTTAAGTCAAACTACCATTTTCTAATTTGTGTTGAAGTCACATTCAATGCAGGAAGAAACCATAAAAATATTTTTTAAGGACAGAGTAGAAGAAACTATGACTTCACTCTCGTATGAGTGGAAAAAAGCACCTCAGTAGTCAATCACAAGATTATATGGGAACATTTGGTGGCTCTGGAAAAAAAGGGGACGTTGTGGGAGTGGCTTCAAAATCAATAACGGTGATTTTAATAGTGAGTCTTTAGATTAGTGTGTTTAGAGTGCATAGTTATTGTGTCATGTAGTCAGTTTGCTAAATTTGTATTTAATTGCTTGAAATTTCCAATTTGTATTTGCATTTCAAATGATGAAACTGATTAAATGTATCTTTGGGTTTCACAGCAAATAATCTCTTCAGTTTTTCTGTGATTTATTAATACAGCATATAGCGATAAATTTTAACATCTTTTAAACACTTTACTTGTATTTTTCCAATTATCATACAGAACATTCGTATTATTTTACAGATAGCCACATCCCCACAAATCATAAAGACAGATAACACCAAGACAAGAAGAGAGAAAAGAAAACAGGGGTGCACCTCTCAGTTTTTACAGGCCTGTTCAAGGACAGACAGAAACATTCAAGGTTCCCGTTCCAGACCAGGTGGATTGTTGTCGTATGTTAACAGAGGCTCCCATGTTGTGTGGAATTTGCTGATGGATCCGTGGAGAGTACATCTGATTTTTCAGCTTGACATTTTGCATAACATCCCTTATCCAGTGGTGATGTGATGGAGCAGTAGTAGGCTTTTAAATAAAATCAGGCGTCTCGCTAATAATGACAAAAAGGCAATGACCAGAAACAGAAGTCGCTATACCAGAGAAACAACCAAAAATTGCCACCAAGGCGAGATGCTATAGGCACAGGCTTTAGAGATGACTTCAAAACATGATGACCAGAAAAGAGCAATTTTCAGACAGGACCAAAACATATGAAGGGACGTAGCTGGAGTCTGTTTACATCTAACACACGAGGGGTCAATGTTTGGAAATATTGTCGCTAGTTTAGCTTTTGAGTAACCTGTGTAACACTTTGAATTGTATTTAGGAGTGTCTTGAACATAGAAGACGAGTGGACCCTGGAATGTTTAGATCTTTCCAGAGATCTAACCGGTCTGGTGATGGTTTACATCATTGAAAATAAATAATTGATTCTTGGCAAGACCATCTGCTACTGGTTTGATGAAAGCTGCAGACAGTGAGGGGCGAGCGGGCATCGCTGCCTGGTGCCCTCTGGAGACTGAAGCTGGAGGATGTTTGGTCATTTGTTCTGAAACAAGCTGTTGGGGGATTATTTAATATTTTTAACCAGTTTATCAAAGAGTTTTTTCTGCATTTAGAGACAATATTGTGTTTTTTACTGGATGAGTAGTCTATTAAATTAATCTACGTGTATTTGTTGATGAGGGCCTACCTTTAATGAAACCAGTTGGTCAGGATGAGTTAAGAGGGGGGTTATCTTCTCTAATCTCTCTGAGAGAGCTTTGCAGATTATTTTATGGTCAACATTCGTGGGAAACACAGGGTGTTTGCTGGTTTTAGCAGGAGACTAATGTTGGCAGAATTCATATTTGATGGTAGTCTGCTGTTTTCCTTGATTTCCTGCAATGGTCTGTGGAGTACTGGTGCCAGAATCGTCCAGAATTCTTTGTAGAATTATGTTGGAAATCCATCTGGACCTTATTATTGGGCAGACTTATCAGAGCTTCCTGGAGTTCGCAGGTCATGAACTCACGATTGCACCGGACATGCTCTGGAGTGAGGCTTGCTCTTATCTTTGAGATGATGTTCCCAGTTCCTGATAACAGTGCTAAAGATTCTCTCTGTCATGACTTGAGCAATTTGAGGTGCATGAGCCTCCTTTCAGGAGAGACTCACTTATATGCCTGTGCTTAATCCAGCTATTAAGCGGCTGTACCTCAGGTGGTAGAGCAGGCCACCGACTACCCGAAAGGTTGGTGTTTCAATCCAGTCTGCGTGCCGAATATCCTGGGAGATGATAGTAACCTCATGTTGCTCTCTGACACACCCATTGGAGTGTGAATGTTTAACTTTATTATGACACTCCTTGCAGGTCCAGGGTTTGCAGGTTTTATTAAGTGTACAAATAAACTTATCATTATTAAATATTTTATTTTGTTCCATTTAGCACCTTGAGTAAACCTTTGTTGTGATTTAGTGCTATATAAATAAAAACTTGTTAAAAAGAAAATAAGTTCATATGGTTGAAATCTCTGGATTCTGCCAGACCTGTAGTGCTTTTTCAAAATTTTCATTCAGCATTTACTGGTAATCCAGATTTTGGTGACCATTAAGTCACGTACAAGTGACACATGTTGAATGTGACACATGAAAATGAAGTTTTGTTCCAACATATATTCACATATATGCTGAGATCATATAGTGAGAGGTGGTGGACTAGTTTGTAATAAAACAGCTGTTTCTAAGGCTACGTCCACACGCACACGGGTATTTTTGAAAACACAGATTTTTCTATGTTTGATCTTTTCGTCCACACGTAAATGGCGTCTTGGGTCACTGAAAATGGAGATTTTTAAAACTTAGTTTTTGCGTTTACGTGTGGACGAGGAAAACTGAGATTTAGTCGCGCAATGTCAAAGGCGTGCACCGTTTTTGACCTCACGCTGTGCTCACGTTATTGTTTACATGAGATTAATTTCTACAATGGTGGACAGAGACAAAATACTGTTGCTGTTAATCTGTCTGCAGTTTTTAAACACTGACACACACACAGTTACTGTCCCTCCATTTAGAAAGGCAGAGGCGCACGTGGCTTCTACATTCAACACAGACGCTCTCACAACTCAAATCCCAATGTCGATTTTGAATAAATTGAATTTGTAAAAAATTAAATGTATGTATGCTGTATGCATTTTGTTCATTATTAAGTTGCGAGTCTACACAACAGCCAAGCTTCTGTCTTTAGTTATTAACATTTGAAATGCACGTGTGGACGTAGCCTAAATATCTTATTTTATTGCATTCTTATTTTGATTCTGTTGTGTGTCAGCTGTATCCGGGGAGGTGAAAGAGTTCCCCCTCATATCAAAAGCGAGTCACTCCTCACTTCCCTGACACTTGATTTGAATGACTGCATCTTGTTTTTCACATACTAATGTGGACTACTCTTTATTGAAATAAACTGTGTCTGTTAGTCGACCTATTAGCACAGAAACCCACCAAACCCAAGCAGCATCATTACAGTTACAGGTCTTCTTATCCTAGAGCTGTGAAATATTTTAATGTTTGCTACCAACTAAGTGTAATTACATTCAGTCCTTCACCAAAAACATGATATACTCTTCTTAGTAAATTGATATTCACCACCTAGACATATTTATCCTGCAAATGTTAGTCTCTATTAAACATAAGCAGATTTGAATGATTAGCTTTTTAATCTGCAGTAACAGAACAAAAAGCTGTTTATGCTGGTGAAGCTCGGACTCTGTCAGACTGCTGTTGTCTCGGTGTTGAATATTTAATAAGTCTTTTCTCAGAAACCGCAGCAGGTCACATCGACGCTGGCCATGCTGCACACTGATAAACTACACCAGGACGTGCACACGCACTGAGAAAGTCTCACATAGATTCACTAGTTGCTAAAGATAGAGCATTCAATCCACCCTTGAGATGATTATTTATTTTATTGCATATGATTCTATTGGCTGTTCGGGGTTGTCTGTCCTATCCAATCTTAAATCCACACTGGTGAAACTTTCATACTTCTGTCTTTTCTCGTCTCATCTCTCCCTCCCTGATTCTGCCTGTTCTCCGTCCTCGCCTGTACTGTAATCACATTACTCTCTCTCTGTCTTCTCTGTAGATCTGAGCGTACACAGAGCATACCCTGCCATCCTTGTCTGATGAAAGAGTCACGACATCTGCTTCAGATACACAGACCATATTCGCATACAAAGATGCAGCCCACTGTGGTTCTTCTCTTCTCCTCGATCTTCCTCCTGGCTTTCATCATCCCATTCTGCTTCTCCCAGAACGAGGGAGACCTGGTTGTTCAGACACGTACCGGTCGAGTTCGAGGCATCCGCCAGCTGGTGCCGGATCAGAGCTACATAACTGCTTTTCTGGGCATCCCCTTTGCTGAGCCCCCACTGGGGAACCGCCGTTTCCGTCCTCCAGAACCCAAACGTCCGTGGACTGGAGTGATCGAGGCCAAGGAATACCCCAACGCGTGCTATCAGTATGTGGACACAGCATTCCCAGGCTTCCAGGGCAGTGAGATGTGGAATCCTAACAGAGACATGAATGAGGACTGCCTCTACCTCAATGTCTGGGTGCCCTCCTCGCCCAGACCTCACAACCTCACTGTCATGGTGTGGATCTATGGTGGAGGTACTTAAGAATTCACAAACCATACTGGGAATATCACTCCAATTGTCATTGGAGCACTGGGTTAGCCGTTCCTGATATATTACATTAGAAAATTCCTCGTCTGTCAGATTATTTTTTATGTAGAAGGACTGAGGATATTACGCTGGAATTCTAATCATTAAACGTCTTGAATAACAGTGATGAATTGTTGTAGTACGCTCTAATATTGTAGGTTAATGCTGTGATATTCCACGTTTCCAGGCTTCTACAGTGGATCTTCTTCTCTGGATGTGTATGATGGTCGTTACCTAGCTCACAGCGAGACAGTCATTGTGGTTTCGATGAACTACCGGATCGGTGCTTTCGGCTTCCTGGCTCTGCATGGCTCCTCCGAGGCTCCTGGCAATGTCGGCCTCCTTGACCAGAGGATGGCGCTGCAGTGGGTACAAGACAACATCCATTTCTTTGGTGGAAACCCTAAACAGGTGTGTTTCTTATTGCTTTATTTGCCTAGCCTCTGTTATGCTAGAATAATTATGAGCCTGTTTTGATTTAGTTTTCTGTTTGTTCTCTCTGTGAAACAGGTTACGATCTTTGGCGAGAGTGCTGGCGGAGCTTCAGTAGGATTCCACCTGTTGTCTCCAGACAGCCGACCCACTTTCACTAGAGCCATCCTCCAGAGCGGGGTCCCCAACTGCCCCTGGGCCTCAGTGAGTCCCGCTGAAGCCCGCAGACGTGCTACACAGCTGGCAAAGTTCGTCGGTTGCAACGGAGGCAATGACACCGAGATAATAGACTGTCTGCGCAGTAAAAGTCCACAGCAACTTATCGATCATGAGTGGCAGGTAATTTACACAAATTCTGCTTGACTTATCGTGTTGTTTGCAACGTGGACGAGAGACTTATTTTCAGTTTGATGTTCTTTAAATTCAAACCACTGGCTCTGTGATGCAATGACATGGTTTATTACCTGTGGTTCCTACTAAGTGCACAATATGTTGTTAAGGATCAAAATCAGACCGGACTCAAACGCAAGACTCTCTCAAACAGTTCAGGAGAGTGCTCCTAAGAACACAAAACAGCCCACTGCTCTCCAGCACGGGCTTCTCCAACCAAGGGCATGTAGTTAGTAAGTTTTTCTCATTCAAAGCCAAGTTGCACAAACACGGATATAAGGAGCCGTGTTTCAGTAACTGAAGACCGAAATGGGAGGTCAGACTAACGAGGACAGAGGGACCATGCCAGTATGTACCTGTATCAGTCAGGGCTGCAACTGAAGATTATGTTGGTAGTTGAACAATCTGCCAATTTTCCTTCCATTAGTCAGTTAGCCAGCGATTATTTCAACAACTCTCACAGTGCTGTGGGCAAACCTGTTCTAGTCTTCAGTCCTCACCTGCTCAAATCTGCCCACTCTGCTGTCTCGTTCCACAGAAAATTAAAATAATGAAACACATGAATTTGAAAATAATCAAATGTATTTTTAAAAGGACTCAATAGGACTGTCAAAATAAAAATCATATAAATAAAAATATTGGTTGCACAAATTAAAGTGCTATTAGTATTTAAATACAAAATAATGTGCAAATAGGAAACTAATTTGCTTTCTAGTCCAAAATAACAGGTTAACCCTGTAATGCTATAAGTTTCTGAGACCTCTGTCACATCAACATGATCAGTACTTCCCATAATTTCAAAATGTTGTGGACAAAACTATTTTTTGTCTAAAATTAACATTGTTGCCAAAAATGCCCAATGTATCGAATGCGATACAAAAAATATATAATAAAAATATATCATACACAACACGATATAGCAAAAAAAAATATTGTGGATTTTGTTTTAAGGGTTAATAAACATCTCAGTTCAAAAAAATCTGAATTTTCTGGCTATTTTTTGACGGGTTGGGTCTGACAGGGTTAACAAAGTTTACAGATGATTCAGTTCATGAATCCACAATTACTCTGAACATGTTCATCACGATCATTTACCAACAAAACAGATTTAGAAAAGACCGTTGCTCATCACATATTTGGTTATAGATCATAGTTTCTCATTAGGTGGAAGAGGTTTACTGCAATATTAAAGTGTGAGATTTAAAGATTTACTATCACGTTTCATCCTGAGAAGTTTCCGACAGCTAATGTAAACATTACTGTAAAAACATTCATATAAACAACATGTCAATGCAACCCACTAACTTGTCAAAGGAGCTTGCAAAGAAAAGCGTCTGGACTTCTTTAAGTTGCTTGTCCCTCTGTGGGGGGATTCTCCCACTAGGTTTATATCTGGGACTCTCCACCATTTGACCTCAGAACTGAAGAAGCTTCTCGGATGAGAGGTGAAACGTCTTCAAGCAACTTAAAGAAGTCCAGACGCTTTTCTTTGCAAGCTCCTTTGACTACGATGACCTGGATGACTGAGAACCTTCACAGACAACCCACTAACTTCATAAAACTGACCCATTTGGACATCGCAGCTCCAGCGTGCCAGCGTTTTAAATGCTCGTGCACTGCATCAGTGCTGTCATGGAAGGAAAGCTCTGCTTTGCACAGTCTGCATTTAACTTTGTTTGCTGTTACATGCTTCCACATTTTTTTAAATCTCCCCGTTGCCAAATCTTTATAATCGACGACGTCATGTTGACGAATCGTTGCAGCCCCAGTACCAGTATGTAAAAGTCACACAAAAGGAGTAGCTTGGTTCTGGAGTAGAAAGTAGCACTTCTTGGTGTTCAATGTTGCGTTATTTCACAGTCCCATGTGGGTTTGTAATCCATGCAGGTTCTGCCATGGTCCGCTCTGTTCCGATTTTCATTTGTGCCTGTTGTGGATGGCGAGTTTCTGCCCGACACTCCTGAGGCCATGCTCAACTCAGGGAACTTTAAAGACACGCAGATTCTCCTCGGCGTTAATCAGAATGAAGGCTCCTACTTCCTGCTGTATGGAGCACCAGGCTTCAGCAAGGACAACGACAGTCTGATCTCCAGAGAGGACTTCCTGGAAAGTAAGTTCTCCAAAATCATGTTTGTTTTTTGTATGGATATATGTAACTGAGCAGAGAGAATTGTATAAATCCATCCAAAACATTCAAGTTAATTCTGCTTCAGGTTATTACGGCACAGTTTTACTTCTATCTTGTTAAAAACTTCAGTGTCACTCTTCCAGGTGTTAGGCTGAGCGTACCTCATGCTAATGATATTGGCCTGGAAGCAGTGGTGCTGCAGTACACCGACTGGATGGATGAGAATAATGAGATAAAAAACCGTGATGCCATGGATGACATTGTCGGTGACCACAACGTCATCTGCCCGCTGGCCCACTTCGCTCGCTCTTATGCACAACACAATGCCCTCAAGGCTAATGTGGGTGGCATCAACTTTGGTGGGGTGAACAGTGGAAACTCACAAGGTAGGATACCCGAGTACCAGTGTGGTCTGACAGATCTAGAAGTATATATATCCCATACCCAGACACGCTACTGTTTGAATGACCTGCTTTCTGTTGATAGAACAATTTGGTACGATACTTAAATTAAACTGTGCGTTAAATTTCATGTTTTCACTTTTTAATGCAGATGATAGCTGTTTAAAATATGCTATAATGTGCAGGACAACTTTACAACAATTTAATCTGCATTTGTCATGTAAGCGAAACTGTTGATACTCTGATGATAGATCAGTAAAATATTCTAGTTGGAAAAATGATTTATTTTTTAACTGTCCTTGTAAAAGATTAAAACATATCTGTAGTTTCTGAGTAAAAATGAAATAATAATGATGATTAATTATTTATAATTGTAATTTTCATGCATTTTCTTCCACCATTTATTTCTTAAGGAGGGATGTATCTTTACCTTTTCGATCACCGGGCATCCAATCTGGCCTGGCCAGAATGGATGGGGGTGATCCATGGCTATGAGATTGAATTTGTTTTCGGGCTGCCACTGGTGAAGAGGCTCAACTACACCCGAGATGAGGAGAAGCTAAGCCGACGTATGATGAAATATTGGGCCAACTTTGCTCGGACTGGGTGAGGCCACAAAAAAAAACTACCTATGGAATCAGGGTCTATGTCCACGTCCAGTCTTTTTTATGCAAATGCACCTCAGCAGCCATGTTTTTCAGTCAAAATAAATAATGCAGGAAAAGCTGTATGAGTAAGCAGCCCTTTAATTCCTGTGAGACTGCAGGTTAATGAGTCTTGACATGAATTTGGAGGCACAGAGAGCTTCTCCTGACAGTTAACCCTCATGCTACTTGGCTTAAAGGAAAGGCTTTAATAAGTAAATGTTAACACTGTGAGGTACACAGTGGGGGAAATTAAATTATTTGATCTCCTTTTGAAATTGTATCCAGTTACAAAGAATTGAGAAAGCTACAATTTATTTTAATAGTAGCATAAACTGTCAGCAAAAACAAAACATTCTGTAACAGTTACAAATTCATGTGCATTTTAGTGAGTGATCAGTATTTAATCAGCTTGGAAGACAATTCAGTACTTGGTGGAATGACTGCAGCAAGAAACACTGTCAGACATTTCCTGTATTCAATTCAATTCAGTTTTATTTATACAGCGCCAAATCACAACAACAGTCGCCTCAAGGCGCTTTATATTGTAAGGTAGACCCTACAATAATACAGACAAAAATGAAATGAAATGAAATAAAATTTAGTGATCCTTAGTGAGCACCTACATGTTTGAGCTTGAAACAACTCAGATATGATTATCTGAATATGTTTCTCATTGAGCAAAATGGCTTTGTTCTGCGCCATGCTGCAATGGAACATGAAGTAGTGATGTACTACGAGTACCGACATCGACTGCAAGCAGAATTGTTGTGAATCTAACAGTTAGTTTGGAGATCATTTTACTGCTTTTTCGTTTGATTTAGTTGTAACTGTAATATCCTTTCTTGTTCTGTCTGTATCAGAAATCCCAATGACGTGCAGGGAGATAGAGGGAAACGCTGGCCTGTGTTTACCGTCAGCGAACAAAAACACGTTGGCCTCAACACCGAATCACTCAAGATTCACAAAGGTTTGCGAAACCAGATGTGCGCATTCTGGAATCGCTTCCTGCCACGCCTTCTCAATATTACTGGTAAATACTATTAAATATTACTTCATCTCTACACTTGAAATCTGTACTGAATGCAGGTCTTCACTTATGTTCCACTTAAAATTATGACACTTCTCACTGGATGCATGATACAAGAATTATTTTAAACTAAAGTGGAGCTTTCCCACATAGCAGGCAGGTCTGGCCCGGATCTGGTGTCAAGCCGGCACTGCTGGCTGACTTCTGGCACGGTAAGTGGTATGTCATCCAGATATGGGCCAGGCCTGGCGTAGATGGCACTGTTTATGTGATGGCATGCTCATAAAAAACAGGTCTGGCCCGGATCCGGCATCAAGCTGGCACTTCTTACTGACTGGTGTCATAGCAGGGTGTATGTCAACCAGATGTGGGCCAGGTCTGGCAGTGATGGCACTATTCATGTTCCTATTTTCCTATTTTAGTTAGAGGACCCAAATGCCTTGTTGCAATACTATACTGCTATGGTAGCCAACGTTTCAATTGCAGGTTTGACAGGTTTGTGAGTTTACACTTTATCCAAAACCTAGTGATGGTTTACTCATGGTCACCACCGGGTGGCTGTAGCTCAGGAAGTAGAGCAGGTCACCTACTGATTGGAAGGTTAGTGGTTCGATCCCTGGCTCCTCCAGTCGGCATGTCAAGAGTGTGAATGAATGCAGTTAGGAAGCGCTCGGTTCAGAGAAAGTGTGAGATTGGGTGAATGTGGCATGTTGTATAGAGCACTTTGAGTAATCCGGGAGAGTAGAAAAGTGCTATATAAGAATCAGGCCATTCACTGTCTCAACAGAGTTTCGTCATGTTACTTTTGCACTATTATGTTCCGGCACAAGTTGTTATTACATGGCTTGATTAAGGTACACATTAGGCTGACATCTGGGGCCAGAGCTGAAACTGTTCTGGGCCAGCACAGGACCACCAGTGTGTCTGCAACTGGCCCATGTGGGGGCCACCTCTGGCAAACCAGATCTGGGCCACCAAAGGGCCGTCATTCTTTGCAGTATGTGGGTCATGTGTAAGTTGTGTGCAGCCATGGGCCAGTTGCAGACACACTGGTGGTCAGCCTAATGTGTACCTGTATCATTCTTTGCAGTATGTGGGCGAGATCCGTGAAATACCAATTTTGCTATGTGGGATGTAGCAGCTTGTGTCAGTTCGTTGTTTTGTTTTTCTTAAATAAATGCAGCTCCTCCTGATTGGTGTCAGATGGTTGACTCCCCCCTTGAAAACTGTTCGTGGTGTTGATTTCAGACCATGAAATTATTTCATCATATCTTTATATGTAACCCCAAGTTTTGAAAATTTGGGACATTGTGTAAAATGTAAATTTAAGAGAAGAATGGAGCGACATGAAAATCTCATAACCCCTAGTCATTCACAATAGAAAACAGAAACTCTATCAAACTGAAGAGTAGACAATAAAGCAGTTTTCAAATTGATGATAATACAACACATCATAACAAAGTGGGAGAGGACCACATTTACCATTGTGTAGCATCAACTATTGGGGTGGCTGTGGCTGAGAAGGTAGTAAAGTTGGTGGTTTAAAGCACTTTGACGGCTCAAGTAGAGTAAAAAGTGCTATTTACGGACCAGTTCATTCCCTCTGTATTGAACGACACTCTGAGGAGAGCAGTTGCTGGACTTTTGGGAGGGGAAAGCTCTCCCATTGATGTCTGGTACAGGATTCAAGCTGCTAAACAGTAAAAAGAGACACTTTCTATTTTGTGAAAAACATTAGCTCTGTTTGAAGTTGATTGCAGCAATACATATCAAAAGTTGGAAACACTAACTCTAAAGGCTTAGAAAGCAAGAGCTTCTAAAAATAGAACAGCTTGAAGATCATTTTGCAACTAATTAGGTTAACTGGCACCAGCACAGTAACATGACTGGATATTAAAAGGCAGGCGGAATTTCTCAGAAGTAAAGACGGGCAGTGTTCTCCAAGCTTTTTCTGTCACGTGACAGTGAAATGGAGCTTCGCCAGTCTGCAGAAAGCTGCATCTACAGATTGTGGAAGAGTGTCTACTTAATAGTCCTCAATGTAAAATTGCAAAGATTTGGATGTCTTATTACTTACAGTATATTACTGTATGTCCTTAAAAGATCATGGGAGAAATCTCTGTGCACGAGGGACAACGTGAAAATCAATCTTGGATACTGATCAGGCAGCACTGCATTAAAAAAAACAGACATGATTCTGATATTTATCCAGAAATCACAGTATGTAAAAGGAGTTTACCATACCATCCACATATGCAGGTTAAACCTCTGCCATAGAAAAACTAATCCAATATGGTCTGGGGGAACATGGAGAACTGTGGTCAGATGAATCAAAATTTCAAATTCGTTTAGGAAAACATGGACCCTGCATCTCTTGACCTAAGGAGGTATCTGGTTTGTTTAGCATGGATTTGGTATGTTACACAGACCTTTTATCAATGCTAAAAGGTATGTACAGCATTTAGAGCAAATAAACTCTTTAAACTTGGTCCTGTCCCAACTTCAAGATGCATTGCTGTCATCAAATTTAAAATGACTGTATTTTTTCTTTCTAAAATGTTACTCATGTTCTCATTTTAAGCATTTGATATGTTTTCTGCCAGTCTTCTAGCTTGCTTACTTGCCACAGTGCACTGTGCCACCTACCAATAGAAAGGAAAAAATAATGTGCACATTTCCACGAGAGAAATCCCACGCCTGATTGTATCCTAGCCATTCTATCCTCGCTTTTTACATCCAACACAAAAACTGCAGTCGTGGTGCTTTCGATTGTACTCAGAACTCGGAAATTCTGCCTTCTGAATAGGAAGATGTGGGTAACACCAGACTGCAGATGAGCTGCATACAGGGCTGGACTGGGACAAAAAAATTGTCCCGGGCATTTTGACTAGAGACCAGCCCACCATTATAGGAAAAATCATAAAGCCTTTGAATGAAAATAAACACTGTTGTGACAGTGATGTACACTGTTCTGATGGTATATATGCATCAATCTATCAATCGTTTGTTGTAAGACTCAGATAATTATTTTTTTAAAAGTTAGACATTTTAAATGAGAATAAGAAAGAAAAGTATTTCTTTGTGCCCCCCTTTCCCTGTTAATGCCCTACATGGACCCCTGGCAACACTTTGCTAGACCCGCCCCTGCACAGTTACCAGCTGTCAGCTACATAGAAAAGGATCCTGGTGTTATTTATCTCTCAGAAACAGTTCATAACTTCCCTTCAACTCATTCATGTCACCTAAAAGGTAAACCTGTTTCTCCATCACAGCTCTGATGATTCAGTAAGGACATCTCCTGGTTTCATCTTCATGTTTCCCTCTCATCACATAACCAAACCGACATCCTGACCAGCAGCTTTACAGCTGTGGCTCCAGCAAACATCAGCTGATACTAGAAATTAATATTAAATAAATTCTAACAACAGCTGATCAAGCTTAAACATGCTGCTGTTGTTTAGCGCGACATCCGCTGGTTTCCTCTTTCTGGCGCAAAGTGGGCGATAAACAAACAAGAGAGAAAAGCCGATCAGCTGATCATTGATCAGTTTCATGACTGAAGTACAAACAGGAGAGGGAGGGTGAGAGGATGAGAGAAGAAGAGGCAGCTGTGCAGCAAAGACACAGAATAACTCCAGCTTTGTGCCTTTTTCATTGTAGCTGAAGTCCGGGACAAACTGTGTTTCTTTTCACCTCAATAAGAAACGCGTAATATTTTCTCTGAATACCAGACGATTCCGTTTTTTTACAGGACGGTTGGCAGTAATTAACCTTATGAACAAAATAAAGTTCAACATCAGTAACATAGCACCACCCAGCTGTATAGAAACTCTGTCATGCTAGCTAACACGCAGTACGAAAAAGTCAGCATAATGAAAATAAACTCCACCTAAACTTGGTTTATATCTGACCCAGAGAGACTGCAGTTTATAACTTCTTACCTGAAGTTCAGTTCACCTGATACTCGGACCGGCGGCCGCTTCGGGTCTCTCCTCTTGCCTCCCTTTTCCTTCATCCACCTGCTGGCTTCCACCACTTGCTAATGTTATTGAATCTGTGGACGCTCCGCGATAGCCACCACACGAAGTAACGAATAACGAGCCCATCTAAATCCCAGTAACGAGTAACGCATTCCCGGTTTTGGCATAATAACTAGTTACTGTGCTCGTTACCACAATAATAACGTAGTTACTGTAACGCGTTACTTAATAACGCGTTAGTCCCAACACTGATCATAAGTTATCTAAGTGACTTGTATATCATGTTTAACCTGAGTGGCGAAAGACCGCGGGGGTCTGAAAACGATGTGCCGGGAGTCCGGTGTTCTCACCGGCTCTAGTGAGCCTTGAACCCTCTAGTTATCGAGCTGGTGGGTAACGTCTCCGAAAACATCGCCGAACTTTTCCAAATATGTGGTGTCTTGATAAACTGAGCAGATATTTGAAGTTTACACAGCTACATTCTCGCCTGAAAATATCTTAAAAGTTTATTTTGTGACCCAGAAAGAGTAATAAGAGTAATATTAAAACTAACTAGCTGCCACCATTGTTGGAAACTGCAATTGGCTTTAGCTAATTAAAAAAAAAAGGCAAAGAACAAGGTGCGCATTAGGTTTGGAAGATGGGATAGGTTGGCCACGAAGGATTCACCCGACCCATCCTTCAAATCTGGGGAAATGAAGGACGCATTCATCAGACCCATTTGGAGGAGTTTTTGAATTTGCACAGCCTTCCTCGTGTCACTGAAACGTAATTGGGCTACAAATGCGGTTCCTGAATTTGGACACAGCTCCGATACCGGTCACTGCTGCTTCTTCTTCTTCGGGGTTTAACGGCAGCTGGCATCCTTGTACATGCAGTGCTGCCATCTTCTGTTTCAGTCCGTTATTACACTCTTAAATCCTTCTACTTATTCCTGCGTCTTTTGGGATCTTACAAAGCTTCAAACGACGGATCAACTATTAAAACTATCAACGAATCGTGACTAGTCGACAAATCGTGGCAGCCCTACTTCAAGCTCAACCGCTAACCGTTTTTGCTGTTCTGTCTCTGTTTCTTCTCTCAGACAACATAGATGAGGCAGAACGTCAGTGGAAGGTGGAGTTTCACCGCTGGTCTTCCTACATGATGCACTGGAAGAGTCAGTTTGACCACTACAGCAAGCAGGAGCGCTGCACTGACCTCTGAGCGCCTCAGCGAGGAGACGACGGAGAGAAGAGCGGCGAGCGAGCCGTGGCTGTTTTCCTCCATAGTTCCTGAGTGAAGGCTGACATCTTTTTGTGGTTCTTTTGGTTCACAGCATACACAAGCAGAGGCACTGTTGTCATTTATTTATATTATTTATAATATTTATTGTTTTGTTTTTTTATTTGTGTATGTGTGTCTGTGGAACTTAAGGGCTGTGGAGTAAAACTTGTCATTGGAGGAGTAAAGATGCGTCATTACCTCGAATGTGTGTGCGTAACTATGTGTGCGTCTCAGAAACCGCCCAGTTTGACTCAGATAACTTAACTGACCCGTCACACTGCTCCACTACGGATTTACTGTAACCTCACTCATCTCTGTGGTCATCTCGTCACTTTTTTTGCTTTCTGGGGATTTCTTCTTTCCAACATATCAGTTGTATTTTTGGTCTCATCACTGTTTTGTTTCTCTTTTATTTATTTAGTTATTTTTATTAATACTGTTACAACCACTACTCCCATTACCTGTACTGGTCTTGCTTTGTTTGTGTGTTTCTCCTGTGGTAAGCCATATACTATTTTGCATTTATCTAACTGTTGCTGTGTGTGAAAATATCTGATTCCTCACATTTTACTCAATGTTAAAACTGCTGTATTCTAGTTTGATGTGAGATGTAGATAGTATATTACATCCAGACCAACTGACTGGTGCCTAACTCGCATTATATTACAAGTTCACTCAGTTTCACAGTTGAATGGAAACAGAAACGAGTCCCGTTGATGTTTATGGGTCCTCTTGAGCATCGCCTGTCTGTTGAAGCGCGTCGGTGCTCAATTCTTCTAAATGTTCAGCCTTCCTGTGAGGGTCGATTCTTCTGCACAACTGCACTGAATTGTGCATGTGTGCGTGGCCACCCAGTGTCCTTCACAGGGGTCCCGTGTGCCACTCATGTGTGAGACAGTAAGCTCGATCTTTCTTTTCCTCCTTTTTTCTGTCACTCCTGTTTGTCTTCCACCACAACAACCCTTCATCCAGTCCCTCTCTCTGCTTTCTGCCTCTCCATCTTCCTTCCCTTTTATTGTCCTCTCCACTCTAGTTGTCATCTTCATCTCTAATAAACCTCCACCCACCCTCATTTCTTTCTTACTCTTTTCCTTTATCCATTATTCCCGCCTCTCCCTTCCTGTTTCTCACTTTTATGTTAGGCCTTTTCCATTCCTCGTTTGTTTCCTTTCGCTCCCTCCTTTTAGTTATTCCTTATTCATCATCTGCCGTATCTGTCCCTCCTTCCTTGTCGGCTCTGTTACATCACTGCTCCCTCTCCCTTCCCCCTTCCTTGGTGCTCCTGCTTTGTTGTTAGTCTAATGGAGGTAGAGTAATTCACTCAGCTGCAGGATAATGTGGCAGAGTACTGGCTCAGCCTCTGGCCTGCTAGCCAACAGGACCTGCTGAATGCAGAGGTGGAGAAGTGATGGGAAAATGACAAGACGGAGAAATGCACTCCTATGTCACAAAAGTAATACAGATATGCACTGATCATTTGAAAACTCAGATGTGCATTTTGTTACATCCAGGGCCATAAAAAGACGTTTGCATGTTCGATCCTGTGATTTGGTTGCAAACACTCATGTGTGGCAGCATTCACCTGCATTTGAAAGAAAATCAAGAAAAAGACTTTTAACCTTTAACTTGATGCTCACAATTTTCCCATTTCTGGGTGCTTCGGTGACCCAAGCCGCCTCTTACTCTTACTTAATGACGATAATCTTATATTTGCATATCTTATGAAAGAAGTCGGAGCCTGCATCGTTCCCCGTGTTGTGAGCATGTTATACTGAAGAATCAAGACAGTTTAGTCAGATTACAACCTTGTTTGCGTAGGATCCAGATACCGTTTGTTCCCCTTATCTTTGTTAAGATATGTTGCCTCATGAGTTATTATTAGTTTAGCAGTAAATGATTCACTTTACATCCAGTTGTCTTGTTTACACAAGACCTGTGATACGAGCTCGGTCACCTGGCAGGTTGTTATTCATCCATATTTTCTGCACACTAAATAACTTGTGAATATTTATTAAAGTAATATTTGCATTCAAATCTATTATATTCTACATTAAAAGTATAATCGTACAAGACTTTGGGGCAACTCTGCCTGAGTTATGAGTCACTACCACCCATATCACTGTGTATGTATGTGTGTTATCACTGTACTTCTGTCAGCCTTTCTTACATTTCCATTTGAGTATTGTGAGGGAGCTGAAGCGACGCTCTGATTAGCTGTTGGCTGCCCCAGCACAGTGTCCCCGTTGGCATGTAAAGCTCCTATTTGTGGCTCAGTCGTGTAGTCTAGCTTTAAAAAGAACTAAATATGACAAAAAAAAGTATTGTACATGTGTAAAATACCAGTAAAGAGTGCATGTTTGAAAGGCCATGTGACTGACACCTCCTCCCTCCAGCTCCTCTCGGACAGAGAGATCCTGCTTAAGCCACATCTATCGAGTCCTTGTGCATGTCCAGAAGCCCATCATCTGCAGTGTATCCTACCAAACTCTGACTGTTATATTCTGTGAAATTTGTACTTTCAACAAGCCTATTATCCAGTATCTCATGTAAGGTACGTTTGATGTTAGCAATAACAGAAATGCATCAGTAAAGGAATATATTTGATATTTAACGCAGTGAAAATAAAACGTGATAAAACAGCAACGATGAGGGGCAGAGTCATTTTAAAAGCAATATTTATTCAAAGTATGAACTTAATATGAGTGCCGATGACTATTTTCTTGTATAAACTGTTTGTTTGACTCCTTTTCAGTCCTCTGCCTCATCGTTGTTTGTTTCAGTCACTGGTACTGTAAGTGTTGAAGGCTTCTGTAGCTTCCCAGTATGTCTCTGTGTATGACGAACGCTGACTTTATTAAGCTATAGCAACAGAAATAAAGGGAGCCTGCTGTCGATCTCAAGTTTTTTATTGAATCTCAGCACGTACCGACAGACACACAAGTTTTAGTCTCCGTCTGGACTATAAAAAGTGTCCCGTGTGAAGATTTTTAGTCTGCAGCACTGAAACAGACACACTTCAGAATAAGACCGTGCAGAACACAACTACTAAACATTTCAGTCGTTTGATTATCTCTCAACTTTTAATAGTTTAGGTGATGCAAAACACTGAGCCAGCCTTGCTGCTCCAACAGTATTTGAATAGTACTGTCGCCTAGAAATGAGAATAAAATCCATCAGTTGTTGTGACAATAAAGACATCACAGTCTTGAAGTCATTCACACAAAGTTAATAATGAATGTGTGAATGCAAATACATTGTTGCAAATGATTGACGATGTGTGCAAACGTTTCACAGCTACTCTGTCATCTGCTGAAATATATGAACATATAGTTTATAGGGGTGCAACGATACACAAAATTCACGGTTCGGTTCGGTTCGATACTTTGGTGTCACGGTTCGATATTTTTTCGATACAAAAAAATGTTCATGCATTTTTAATTTGTCATTTATTAAAATTATAAATATATATTTTAACTCAAAAGTACAGTTTTTAAATTTAACCCTAACCCTTGTGCGTGTTTTTTATTTTGACAGCGAATGCGCACCTGCGGACCACTTATGTGCAGCCCTGGTTATTTAGCTCGTCATATTGCAGCCACAGAAATTCTTTTGTCCATGAAACCATAAAGCTGCACTTTCTTTTTGCCTTATAGTCTGATTTGTCATAACTTCTCCGTTTTGTGGTAAGCTTTTCTTTGGCTGTCACTTCTTCACCCTGACCTGTCTTATTTGGCTCAGCAGAACTGAAATGCTTTTACACATGCACTCACATAAGCTCAGCGATTCTCTGCGCGATCAACCTCTCACATGTTTAAGCTTGCTGCGGGAGATTTCACTTGTCATGTTTGCATAGTAAGCTAACGATTAATAAGACGATGTCAGAGGAATTGGTGCACAAATTATCATCACTCACAGATCGGTGCTGTCGCTCTCTATACACAGTTCGCACGATTGCAAAGTGAAAGCAAAAAAACAAGCGCAAATTCAAACGCGACTTCAATATGTCACATATTGACAGTGGCTCACCGATGCCAATGACATAATTACCCAGCTACATTTCTGAAAGAATGCAAAAGCATTGACATATATTTTTCCTACAATCGCCCGACGGGCAGGGCAGAGATAGATTTTGGTAGCCCGACTGAAAAAATCGCTAGCTCCAGGACGTCGGGCTAGCGATATTGCGAGCCCTGTATCTGATTGAGGAATCACTCATCTTTGGAAAAGAGAGTTTATTACAGAGAAATGTCTCTTTCCAAAATAAAAGCTATACTATCCGCTTCTTCTGGGCTATATTCTCAGCAGCATAAGGAGAATCCTGTGCTAACAGCTGTCTAAATGACTCGGCTAAAGTTAGTAGCATGCTTGTTGTTTTTGTCTTTGCACTAGGATGATGTCGGCGTAAATGTGCAGTCATATTCGTTGTGTTCCCACTAGTGCTTTCAGGTTAATCTCGTTGAAATGACCTTAACGCCACAACACGGCAAATCTCCGTTAACGAGCTACCGCCGATCGCCCCGTGCATGGGGCTAGACGGCCAACACATTAACGAGCTAACTGCGCTAACACACTAGTTCCCACCCATGTAATTGAGCATTGCATGGCACATCCAACATACTGTTTTACTTTAGTCCATGACTCGCTTACCTTCAGGGTCATACGTCACATGAAAACCAAAATAATTCCAAACGCCAGATCTGAATGAGGTTCAATTTGCCTGTTGCAAGTAGAGCTTAACTTCTGTCTCGCTAGCTTGCCCTGCGCTCTTCCTTCTGACTATGCTGTCTGTGTTGAGCGCTCAGTGGATCTGCGCTCGACAGTGCAGCCTAGGCGGAGTAGTCGAACGCAGATTCACTGAGCGCTCAACACAGACAGCATCGTCAGAAGGAAAATTGATAAAATAAATTACAAATGTTGTATTGTTCGATACATATGCGTACCGAACCGAAAGCACTGTATCGAACGGTTCAATATCGATACGAATATCGTTGCACCCCTAATAGTTTAATACTGACTCACTCTGAACCTTGTGAGTAGTTGAGCCTCCTGGTTTATCATCGAGCAGCACAGGATAAGGCAAACATTTCTGTGATGCTGTTTAATCCTTTGAACAAGAAATTAGTTTTGAATTATCACTTTAAACCGTGTGGGACTGAACCAAATGAGAACTAATAAAGTTTGGTAAAACTGGCACACACACAATAATGACTAACAAAAACGTCAAAGCTTTCTGGAGTGGAAATATGGAAGATGGAGTTCCACTGTGTCCAATCAGGACGTGGATTAACTGCCTCGGTGGGTCTGCTGGATTAATATTAATGTCAAAATGACAGTTTGTAAACATGAGATGCTGTGAAATTGTGACAAAAACACAGGAGTCGACTTTTCTAAATAATAAAGTAGATTCATCCAAATAAGACCGAAATAACAAATGTGTTGTTTGATTGAGTTTGTGATGAACAGCAGAATGTTTCTATGCATCCTGAATTATTCATTCACTCACGCATTTAAAGCGAGCAGGAATGTTCAGGGAAATCTGATGCCAAAATCTTAGAGAGCACTGAAAATAATCCAGTAATTTTCTTTCGGTTCTTTGATGTCGGCAGCACCAGCAGAGGGCAGCAAACCCGGTGTCTTACTTTCTTAAACCAAAATAATTCACATAAATCAGCCTCAAATATGAGGAAACTTACCTTCTGCTGTTTTTAAAGGTTCCATGTGATCAAATACTACGCTGTAGTATAGCAGGATAGTATAATAGCAGCTCATATGTAACGGAGGGGAAAAAAAGACTGAATAAGAAAAACAATATTTACAAATATGACCTAAATGGTAAATTTAGGTCATATTCAGATAGATTAACAGTAGTTTTAGTTGTCAATAAGCCACTAAAACTACTGTTAATCTAACTGATTAATAGCTGCCTTGGGAGCCACCATCTGGAGGAGGAGCAAAAGGAGGACAAAAATATGTTGTTATTGCTCCTTATCTGTTCGCTGCTGATATCATAAAGTGCGCTCCACACAAGTTCTGGCACAGAGGCAGCAGGTGATGCATTGCTCACACTGCTCCGTAAGAATTAAGTATCAGTAACCATTTTATCAATGTTTCCTGTAACTTATTGAGGCAACAAGTGAGGAACAATGAGCTACACCTTAGAGACAAAGACTCTGAGAGGGGTGATCAGTTCAAGTATCTCAGGGTCATATTCACGAGTAATGGGAGGAGGGACCAGGAGATTGACAGACGGATTGGTGATGCGGATGCAGCGATATGGATGCTCTACCGGTCTATCGTGGTGAACAAAGAGCTGAGCGTAAAAACGAAACTCTATATTTACCAGTCGATGTTTATCCCTACTCTCACCCATTGTCAGGACACGCTGGAGAGATTATATCTCGGCTGGCCTGGGAAGGCCTTGGTGTTCTCTTGGACAAGCTGGAGGAGGCTGGGGAGAGGAAGGTCTGGGCTTCTCTGCTTGGGCTGCTGCCCCTGTGACCCCGCCCCGGATAAACCAAAGAAGATGGATGATTAACATATTCATCAGACTTATACTTTGATTATATCTTTGATTAAGAATAAAGATGATCAACTATTATTAGCAAAGATTACCTCGCACAACAATTTTACCATTTCCAGGGCGCGAGGCAGCACATCAGGTGAGGCCATGCACTGTGGGTTTATCCCAAAGTTCTACTGTAATGTCATAAAGTGTCTTAAAAACATTCAGCTGTGACAACCTCAACTGTGATTGGTCAGTGTGCCACTGTGTGCTGCCACACACGGGCTTATTAGCCATTGAGATACAATAATATCACACACTGTCCTAATCCTCAGATTCAATTCAATCTAATTTTTACAGCACCAAATCACAACAGCAGTCCATCCAATGTGCTTCATATTGTGAGGCCAACAATGATCCAGAGACAACACCAACAACCTAACAACCCCTGATGAGCAAGCACTTGGAGAAAAGCAAAACTCGATTGTAACATGAAGAATCATGTGGCAGAACCAGGCTAAGGGAGGGGAACAAAACAAAAAACAAACAGAGGATCAACAGGGGGTCCATGACCCTCTTAGGGACACTCCCGTAGGGCTTAAATCTGGGACTCTCCACCAATTGCTCGAAGAACTGAAGAAGCTTCTTGGATGAGAGGTGAAATGTCTTCACAGACCTTAAAGAAGTCCAGACGCTTTTATTTCCAAGCTCCTTAGACCACCATGACCTGGATGGCTGGAAACACACGTGTGGTTAGATATTATATTTGCAAGATTTTTAGGGCCCAGTACAATAACCTCAGTTTGATCTGAATTTAGAAGCACAAAATTAGAGCTCATCCAGGTTTTCATGTCTTTAAGACCTTAATGCAGTTTAAATAACTGCTATGTGGTATGGAGCTTTCACATTAATGAACATGTATGCTATGCCTTCACATTGCCTGTTCATTATGCTGTGGAACACCATAATTAACCTGAGTGTGTTTCCATTAACAAATTGGTCTCCATCAGGTAGATATGATTTAAACCACTGCAGCAACCAACCTTTAATTCATAGGTATGGCCTAATCTCTGTAATAAAATACTAAGTCAACAGTGCTGAGGACTAGCACAGATGAGTCCACTGTCAGAGCCCATAATAAAATGGCCTATTATTCACCTTCCTGCAAAACACAGGATCCACGTTTAGTTTTCACACAGAAGAAGCTATTCTTACGATTCAATGGAATTAATCAAGGGCTACCGAAATGTTAGCAGTAACTGATTGTGGTGCTTGGCACTGTCCCAAGCACCACAGCAAGAAGGTCCTGAGACGTTTCTCCCACTGAAAACATCCAGATGAACAGAATCAGCTTTTGTGGATTTGCTTACCTGGATGATTGAACATGCATCAAGAGGGTCCCGAGTACAAATCCATTAGCTGACTGGGGCCTTCTATGGAGCTTGCATGTTCTCCCCCATCTTGCGAGGGTTTTCTCTTGAGCACTCTGGCTTCCTCCTACAGTCCAAAGACATGAATGGAGATTAGGTTACCTGGCAGTTCTAAATTGGCCCTAGGTGTGGATGTGAATACTTGTGTGTCTCTGTGTTACTGTGATGGCCAAAGCCATGGCCACACTCTAAAAGTCAGTAACTCTTATGTATTCGTTATTTTTGATTTAAATAACACACTTTAGTTTGCAGTAAGTTTATTGATTGGTTTGGATACATTTGTTCTATTTGTAAGCACGCACATTTAGTTTATCTATGTATTTACACCAATTCATTTCTTATTCTTGATTTTGTCTAATCTTCGTTTCCTTCACCTGTGATGAGCCCTGGGAGTTGCCAGACAGAACGTGGCAACCAGGGTTTACAGCAGTTAAAAATCGCAGAAATCGCATGATAAGGTGGGGCCAGGTTTCACAATGAGCTCGCCCGAAACCCTGGCTGATTGGGACCCACACCCATGACCCTCTTAGGGACACTCCCATAGAGCTTAAAATCTGGGACTCTCCACCATGTGACCTTAGAACTGAAGAAGCTTCTGGGATGAGAGGTGAAACGTCTTCAAGCAACTTAAAGAAGTCCAGACGCTTTTCTTTGCAAGCTCCTTTGATTCTACAAAGATATTTTAGAAGGAAAAATAAGAAACCGTGGTTTTATCGCCCGCTCACAGCGCCAGCTGTAGCTTTGTTGGAATCCTCAGCTTGTCTCCTCCTCCCACCTTTGGCTGTGTGCACACTTATTTTGAAGGCATCGACAGGAAGTAAACCCCTAATTCCAAAAGTGGACCTCTGCAGGAAAGTTTCTCAAGGGATTCCTTTGTTCGTGGGTTTGGACCGGGAGAAAGTGGGTATATGGCATGAAATAAACCAGAAGTTAATAACATCAGCTGAGTGAGGAGGAGGAAGCGTCTGTGGACACAACGAGGAGTTCTCGGTGAAAAGGCAGAGGGACGAAGCTCCTAATGGAAAGAGAGGGAAGATGACTAGGAGGAGCCGAGGACGGAGCTGAGCTATGTGGCAAATCTCTGAAGAACTTCTCCGTCCGTGAAAGCAGCAGAGCCGCCTTTATTTCGAAAAAGTGGTGAGTTGGAATCGCAGTGGGCCTGACACGGTGAACTGGTCTGATGTTTCCTCCAAACTTTGAATCCACGCGGGGGAAAAGTTTCAGAGGAAGGGCCGAAGCTTCAAGCTAGGCTGTGGAAGTTCCTCCAGCGAGTTAAACCTGAGGACAGAGTCAGGCCCTGCTGCTGTAGTTCAGCAGTACAGTACCTCACATTACTGCTGTTTATTTAATCTATTTAAACAAACTTCTTCCACATGTGACATGTTGTCTTGTTTTCCGGATGAAACCGTGGCTGCACCCTGAGTGTTTCGGTGCTCATCACAAAACGTCCTGTTTCTGTTGCTCACGTTTTCCTTTTTTTAAAAGTGCCGATCTTTGAATATTTAACTGCTCATACCGGTTATACAATTAGCTCGATTCATATTTGGCAATGATACGTTTATTTTAAACTTGTTTCTGTTCACAACACCGTAGATCTGAAATCAAACGATCGATGTGTGATTGAATTCAAAGGGTTTAAAAAGTATTTCACTAATAATGTAGGAATTATAGCTGTTTTGTAATCCCGGACAAATGAAGATGATTTTAATGTTAGTTTTTCTTTAGTCCTCTGCAGTCAGATACTGCTTAAGAAGAGAGCTCGTAGATGGAACCAAACACTGCATCTTCCTGTTGTTTATTAGCTAATACAGTGAAGAGGTGACCGGAAGGAGAGAGCGAGAAGAAGACGCCAGCAAAGGGCCTCAGGCTGCTGCACTGAGCCTTGTAGCTGTTTGCCTGCTCAGTCTGAGCTACACCAATGTGCTCCCAACATTCTGGTGCACGTTCATTTTCGCCTCCTCTGTCCACTTACAATAATCTTTTCCAGAACTGGGCACGTTGTGGCGTTCCTCAGGCTTCCCATCCTTCAGCGTAACCAGTGGGTTCCACCTTGTTATGAAGCTTCTGTACTTCCTTTCATGAAGTTGTCTGTTGATTGCAGACTGTTAATGACAGGCCTTCCTAAGTGCCTCATTGTACAGCCTATGATCTAACAATCAGATGATCTATGAACAAGCACTTGGTGACAGTAAGAAGGAAAAACTGCCTTTTAACAGGAAGACACCTCTGGCAGGACGAGGCTCAGGAAGGGGAGGGGCCATCTGGTTGTGGTTGGCCATGTGATTGGCTGGTTGGGTCAGAAAGAGACACCACAAAAGGCAAACTATGGTAGAGGCCGAGTTTTATAATTGTGACTACATGCAATGTTCACTGGGATAAAACGATCTCTATCCCAGTAAAGATTTGTTTTATCCCAGTGAAGATTGTCAACATGAATATTTCATTCATCAGGATGTGATTGAAGCAGGCGGTCTGATGTAAAGCTGCGAGCATTTTAACCCAGTGCTTCCCTGCTGTCCAGATGGAGGGAGAGAAGGAACGACTGAGACAACATCGGGATGAGAAGGAGAGCAACGAAGCAGATGATTACGGCAAGTGTGACGACGACAAAGACAAGGTCGAGGAAGATGGGGAAGACTTGGTGGGGGCAGCACTGGTCTGGCAGGAACGCTACGGCGAGGACAATCTGGGCCTTCCCATCATGCACTGGGAGGCCCTGAGCCTGCGCATTGCCGAGCTTGAGAAGCAGGAAGAAGAGAAGAAGGAGAAGAGGTTAAAGGTCAGAGATGTTGTTGTCTTGCTGAAAGATGGTGTTTGTGTACACGTTGACTTTGACAATTGCAGAGGTGTGAGCGATGATGGGATACATAGAGACGCCCATCTCTGAATCCACGTGAGCGTGAATGTAAGATAGAAAGCACTTATCTCAAGAGTTTCACCTGTAGGCTGATCAGAACTGTTCAGTGATATTTACCGATGTAACGCGGTTTGTTGAAATGGTTTTAACATGTGGCTGCTGTGCTTGTCAGACTGGCCTTTCTCTGGAGCAAGGAGGAGCCCCAGTCAGCTGGAAAGAGGAGCGAGGGAGGAGAACGGAGAGCTGGGAGGACGGCGACGACGCCTGCAATAGTCACGTGCTGGCACTGACCTCTCGGTACAGGCGCGCCTCTTATTTCTTACTGGATGTCTGTTAACACCGTGTTTGTCTCTCAGTGTGCGGTCGCTGCAGTCTGCTCGCATCTGTTGCAAGTTCCAGTTTGCACACAGTCAAAGTCTTTTGGGTGGAGATTCTGGTGCAGTATGAGCTGCAACCATGCTTTCCTCATACTGCATGATCTGACAAAATGAAGGAATTTATTAACAACAAAAGTTAAGCTTTGTTTTCGTTTGGTCACGTTGGAGAGGGAGACTTTACCTCTAAGCAGGAACGTGAGTACAGGGCAGGTTAAAGTGGGATTCGGCAAGTAGGGAACTCCCTAAAATGAGCTTTGATGGCTCATGTGGGGAAACGAAGCACCGCTCACAGTAATTTCTAACGTGAGCTCCAACAGATTTTCTTAATGTACAGGTTCTGATCAGCTGACCTGCTGCTCTTTGCAGATTTATGCATGTGAATTCAGCCAGATGTGAGCAGATGTTTCATGAGTTGCTCTTCCATCCTCCACACTGACATCGCACTGTTCATGCTGCCTTTATACTCGAGGGCCACTGTGCACCAATCACACACGTCCATCACACTACAGCAAACTAGCCTGCAGAGGATTTCATGCAGTTTTTAAATGACACAGTTAGTCTGCTTCAGTTTGATTTGCAGCATGAAACAAATAATGTCACAAACACAACATGTGGTTTAGAATAAAACAGAATAGAATAGCTTCTATTGTCACTGTACATGTACAATGAAATTATTATTTGAAAACATGAGAACAAGCGTTAAATGTGCAGTTTATCAAATCCCACTGAGCAGTCAGCTGTTCCTGTCCCGTCTTTATCTTTCTCATCTCTGAGTGAAGTCGGCTTTTTCTTCTGTCTCAGCTCATCAACACACAAACTGCACACACAGGTTGTGTGTTGATGACTTTTGTTGAGCTGATAGAAATGTTGCATATGCAATCACCCCACACTTTAAAAATATTACTCCTTTTATGTTCGCTCCTCTTTTGTGCTGCTAGCTAGATGCTAAGCAACCAGCTGTGATGTGAGATTGGATATGTGGTCATGATGGTCCACTGACTGGTGTCTAACCCTCAGCCTGCAGACACGGATGAATCTCCAGCTCTGCTTCATCAACAACAGTGAAAGTGAAGAGGAGGAGGAGGAGGAAGAGGAGAAGAAAGGAGATGTTAGAAAGAAAGAAAGCAGCTCATGGGTAACCACTTCATGTACAACACAGCAGATTGTTCCAAATTACTTACAGTTAATATGTAGTTGCAAAATGTGATGCAGAGCTGAAGTAGCAGCGCTGTCACATGGCCTCATTTCATAAGTGTGCTCAGATTTGCCGTCTGTTTTCTGCTGAAGAGAGGAAGTGTTCAGATTCACAAGGATCCTCAGCCTTCAAGCAAACCAGAGAAACAAAAGTCGAGAGGCTTCAGGAACACTCTGAAGAACCTGCGAGACCGACTAAGGACGGACCACAAGTCTTTGGTGAGACAAATATTCAAAGGTGGAACAAACTATGTTATCATATAACCGAGTTCGAGTTATAGGAATCTGTCCTCTGCTCCCTGCACTGCATGCTGGGAGTGTAAACATTGATATGATGCCAGATTACAGCAACAGCTGCTTTAAGGAGTGAGTGCATGGAGGTTGTGGTTGGGACGCTTTTATCTCTCACCTGTGTTTGTGTGTTTCCGTGTTGTGCAAGTGTTTTTGCTACAGTTTTGTCCGGCATCATCTCCCTTCGGCTGTTTTGTGCATTATTGGTGATTAAATCTGCTATGGATAATTTTCAGTCAACGTATTGAGGTTGTTTTTCCAACGGCGCTGGAGCGCAGCTCCCGGTATACTTCCGGGTGCTACTTCCCCTCTTGCCGGTCATCTCGTTTTTGATTCAGAGGCCTCATTGGTGGAAGTGCGGGAAGAGCGCTGGTTTTCTTGCGCTGCTTCGTCAGCCTCTGAGAGAGGAAGAGGATCTTTGGGAGCTTCACTCCTGGTGTGCCGCCGGTCAGGTTCGCCTGAGACTTGTGGGGCTGGATTGATCTCCATGCCCACTTGTGTTTGCCACCTTGGACAGTCTGCACCTGTCCCCGTGGGCCTCACCAAACTGCCAACAAGTCTTAAATCTTACATGATTGTTCTGAGCAGAGAAGCCTGATATTATGTTCATCTCTGAGACATGGCAGCGTCAGTCCCACAGTCTGCTCATTTCTCTGTGCACCTCGGATCTTAACTTCATAACTTGTGCTATTAAATTGGCCGTCACTTATGGAGTTTCCCTTCACCATCTGGACACAATCGAAGTTGTTTTCATTGACCATAAGTTGGTCTCTTTGAATGTATGTTGCAGCTCAGCGTCTTTTCCCCAAGTCTGTATCAGGAGCAGGAGCTTTATTGATGACTGTATCAATGCTAAGTTTTCTTCTGATGATGTTGAGCTCCACATACACAATCCACAGTTATGGACTAAAACTGCTTGGTTCTACCAGCTTGAGCAGTATTAGCAACATCTGGGCTGCCAAAGCTGACAGGGTTGTGACTGGGAGGGCAGTAGAAATCTGCTGCCATCCTCAGGTCGATGGGTGTCATTCTGGTGGAGCACGTGGGGGCTGCTCTTCCTGGTTTCTGTTAGTGAGCATCAGCTGGAGGGTCTCAGCCAGTAGTTTGCGCTGATTTTCCACAGGAGGAGGAGGAAGAAATAATTCTGTCTTTTAAAACATCAGCGATAACAAATCCTTACATCCTGTAAGCATGAAAGTTCTCAACAAAACCAAGAGACTCTGTTTTTCGAGAGGTGAGGTGGTCTGGTGCTCTTGCACCAGGTTCTTGTGCAAACATCCCACAGAGAAATGCAGTGTGGATCTTCAGTGGAGGCTCCAGCGGAGGGCGGGCCCATGGCCACATACAGACATGTGGCACATATGGACTAAAGAGTAGAGGGGCACTCTGTGTTTTGCTAAGGAAACCTTCCAACATTTGTGGGTTTTTGGATGACAGTTTTCATTTTATGGCCCTAAGTACAGTGCAGCACTTCAATCGGATTTGCCCGGTCAATTTTCCCATTTGTTGGGAACAAAATGAAAGGAACGGCCCCGTCTTCTTCCCCCTCCCAGCAGATGGCGCCCTCCCTGAGCCTGGGTGTGACGGAGGTGTTTCCCTCCCACTGTCACCAAAGCGCTTGCTCACAGGAGGACTTCTGTTTTCTCTGTGCTGATTTAGGGTCTTCACCTTACAATGTAAAGTGCATTAAGGCAACTGTTACTGTGATTTGGCACCATATAAATAAAATATAATTAAATACAGATGTTAAACTTATGTTCAAGGGTCGCGTGTCTGCTTGTACCTGTTATAACACTGTGGCAGATGTGTGGCATTTCATCTCTGTTTAGGGAAGTCGACACTGATTTTCTTGTCAGATTTTGAAATGTTGTCTGTCTGTGGGGGGGACGAGGTCGTGAATATGTCCAGTAATATTTTTGTGTTTCTTTGTTTGGCTGTTAATCATGATTTGTTTCATTAAAAGATGTGTAAACTCTCCTCAGAGCACAGCGCGGAGTGATCCTGTAAACCAGAGGAGACATTTGGAGCACAGCGATCTGCAGGGCTTCACTATCAAGGAGCTGAATGCTCTCTGTGCGTCTCTCAGCCAGGCTATACAAGGTACTATATAACCTTAGCCCCGTCGTTTAAAAATAAAAGCGCCGTTTTCTCTGATGCATTGAAGAGTGAATTTTAATGGTTAACTTTTCATCCGTGTTAGATCTGAGCTCAGAGCTGGTGGGTCGCCTCCAGGTCCGAGACCAGCTGAGGACGGAGCAGGACGCCATGCTGCTGGAGGTACAGGATCTAACGTCACTGTGACATCACGTCCACATGTGAGCAGCTGGGAGGAGTGGTTATGAGACTTAAACATTATTAGGGTAACGCCACAAAGTTCTCCACGACATCTGAGACATTCCCTGCTGCTGTTGGCCGGACTGGTCACTCACTGTGAAGTGTTGGTCTCTATAAATACTGGGACTTTTTTAATGTTCTGTGTTTTTAGGTGTGTAAGGGAAACTTTGACCTGCTAAAGACGTCCATCAGCTGATGATTTACATATGAAGCGAAAACCAGCAGAGAACTGCATGTCAGTAAAAACCTGTGCCTTACACCCGCTACATTACAGGACGGGTGTAAGGTCAAAACCTCAAAGGTAGAAGCATGAGAGGGAAATATGACATCCAGGTTTGGCTTTGTCTGTTTGTGGAAATGATTGTGATCCACGTGGAAAGGTGAAAGGTTTCACGAGTGTTACTGGAATTCCCGTCTCTCTGGAAAGCGCTCTTAGATCATCCGCCTTCAAGCTGCAAGCACTGAACCCAGGTCAGTGTCTGTACAGGCTAAATGATGAGCAGGGTCATGCACATTTCAAAAGAGGGGCTGTTTTTATTAAAAACAATAGTTTTAGCACCAGATTGTTTCCATTATGTTCATTTATTAACTTGAGAATCCTACTTGTACTTCACATCATTTCTCCCACAGATACAGTAGAGACAGTCATTTCTGCATAATAGTGAGACGGTCCTTAACACAGTAGTAAGAAGCCTTCCAGCAGTCCTGTGTAAAATATCCACCTGGCGAGTGAAGCTTCAAAACTCTTAACTCTGCAGTGCAAAAGGGACCAATATGGAAAAGCTCATTAACATCTGTTCTTTGCTCTGTTTCAATATAGTCTTTTGATCCTGGCATAAAGTCTTATTCATGCTTTTCTGTCTACACTTTTTAATTGATGTTGGTTAATAAATGAAATGTGCTCTTTTGTACAACAAAACGATATCTTTAGTATTAATCTAAATTTTGACACTTTTAACTCATTCACTGCCATTGACGTCTATAGCCGTCAATGGCAGTGAATGAGTCAATGGGTTTAACTCATTCACTGCCAATGGCTGGCAGTGAATGAGTTAACTTGTTGACTTGACTAACCTGTAAATTGTAATTTACTATTTTTTTTTTGTTCGTGTTTTTGGTCACAGTGAAAGTATTTCATCTCATTCCTGATGAGCTGTTGATATCAAGTTTAAAAACAGCAAACTTTTTAAAAGTTGAATGTAAATATGAACAGTACACATTTATTTGTAAACCATCAGTGTCTTACAATATACCAGGTGTTGAATGGAGACCACTGTTATTGAAATGTTCTCTTGGAGTGCAATGCCATCTTTAAATAAATAAATGATTTTTTAAAGTTTAAACAAAGCACATCAAAACCTGGAAAAATTAAAACTAACTAGAATAATTGTTACCACGGTCAGCAACACGAGCGTTTGTTTCATTCTGAGTTTTTGAGATTGCTTTAAGTGGAAAAGGAGGTCCAAAGCCCCTCCAGTCCACTGTGATGCTTTTCACAGTCAGTATCCATTCTGCTGATTTGTACTGAGTTTTGCAAATTATGAGCTGTGGATTAAAGCCTGTCCCTCAGCAGGACAGATAGTGGGAAGCTTTTTTTGAAGTCACAGAATCTGGTTTCAATCTTCTGGTTGATGTTATCGACCAATATTAGCTATTTTTATATAGCTATGTACTATCAGTGTGGGCATTTATAATGGCCAAGAAATAAAATTAGTAATTATAAAATAAAGTTTATTGCAGTTGGTCTCCTTAGTTTCCAAACCTGTGCACAGAATCCATTTCTTCCATTCCAACCTCTCTGCTGTGGACAAGACGAAGGCTCAACAGCTGGAATGGTGACAACTGTAGGTTGTTTATAAAGCACTTTTCACAGGCAGTCACAAAGAGCTCTACACAAAAGGCTAAAATAATCGAGAACATTAGGTGCCAAAACAGACAATACGAATGATTAAATAAAACACAAAAATTAACAGTTTAAAAAGTTTTAGTTTTAAAATGAAACAAATTCTTAACACAAAGCCTGTTTGAATAGAAAAGTTTTTAACCGCTTTTTAAAAGAATCCACAGAGCCAACCAAATGTAGTTGTGGTGGTGGGCTGTCCCACAGACTGGAAGGCTCTGTGGATTTTAGGATTTAGTCGTGTTCAGGGAACAACCGACAAACTGAGCCTGTGAACAGAATATTTTGTAAGAAGCTTGGATAAATAATCTGGGGCCTGGCCATTTAGCGCTCTGTATGCTAAGACAAGAACTTTCAAACTCTATTGGGAGCCAATATAATGAATATAAAATAGGAGTAATGTGAGCTCGATTGCTAGACCTTGTTAATAGTCTGGCCACAGCGTTTTGTATAGCTTGGCGAGAAAAAGACTATTTGCCCAAGCTGGTAAACAGGGCATTACAACCTAAACGCAATGACACAAACGTATGAAAATTTTTTTCCAGTTCAGCTAAGGAGACCATATGTCGCAGTTCAGAAAATGTTCCTTAAATAAAAGAAACAGGAACAAGACAAAGATTTTACACGCAAGTCGAGGCCCAGAGAAGAATCAGATATTACACCAAGATTTCAAATGTTTGACTTGGCAGCAGGACAGAAAGACGCAAAAACCTGACTGATTTTAGAATCGAGTTCAGGAGGAGCTATGATCACGGCCTCAGTCTTTTTGGTGTTTAAAACAAGGTAAATGCCAGAGAGCCAATCAGTAGCACCAGTTAAGCAGTGGACTAGGGTGGACAACCTATCCAGCTGATGAGGCTTAAACGACATTATCATAGAGATGATAAGAAATGTCACTGAAAGATTGAATAATGCCAGATAAAGCAGCCATGTAGAAAGAAAATAGTGGTGGACCTAAAACTGAACCGTGTGGAACCCCGTTCCCACTTATGAAGGCAATGTTGGAGGAAAACCTGTCTGTTCTAGGAGAGGCCCTATAAACAGGAAGAAAACCAAGGCAGAGCCAGATGCACTAGCCAAAAAATTAGATCATTAGATCATTAGACCTTCAAGAGAGCGGTCTCAGTGGAGCACTGCTTTTTATCATTATCATCATTTAAACGTTGCGTCCCACCAGCACAGGTGTAGAGGAGCCTGGAACAGAGTACGGACGATGGTGTAAGCTGCACGGGTTTCCACGCTTTCAGATGACCGCCTAGGTGGTAAACACAAGTGGGCATGGAGATCAATCCAGCCTCGACAAGTCTGACCGAAAGGAGCCCAGAAATGAAGCTCCCAAAGATCAACTTCTCTCTGGTGGGCAAAGCAGCACAAGGAAACTGTTTCTCTTCCTCTGATGAGGCCTGAAAGAATACGAAAGGACCATCAGCCGCCCTGGGTCTGCTGCTCAGTGCAAGACGTTGCCTCATGGGGTGAGCATGATCATGAGAAAGGTGGTGGATCAGCCCAAAGCTACATGGGAGGAGTTTAATGATCTAAAGCAGTTGGCGCCATAGTCACCAAGAACTGGCAACACACTAAGCTGTCATGGATTGAAATGTTGCCGTGCCTACAAGGTCCCTCTCTTCGAGAAGGCACATCTAATCAGAGTCAGAATACTTTATTGATCCCTGGGGGAAATTATTTGTCGTTACAGTGCTCCATTATAAACAAACATTAACAGAGACAGACAATACACTAAGAATAGCACAATATATACAGGCATATATGTACATAAAAGTCACTTATTAATAAATAGCTGAAAAAGAACATGTGCAAGAAGGGTGTAGCAGTAAACATGGATGAGTTGTACAGGGAGATGGAGATGGCCACAGGTTCAGTGGTGCTTTTCGGTAATTTCAGTCTCTCACTGAACGTGCTCCTGTGACTGACCAGCATGTCATGGAGTGGGTGGGAGGTGTTATCCAACATTGTCTTTGTCTTGGACAGCATCCGCCTCTCCGACACCACCTTGAGGGAGTCCAGCTCCGTCCCCACAACATTGCTGGCCTTGCGAATCAGTTTATCGAGTCTGTTGGCGTCTGCGACCCTCAGCCTGCTCCCCCAGCATGCAACAGCATAGAGGATCGCACTGGCCACAACAGACTCGTAGAAAATCCTGAGAATTTTCTGGCAGATATTGAAGGACCTCAGTCGCCTCAAAAAATATAGACGACTCTGGCCCTTTCTGTAAAGTGCTGTGGTGTTTTTAGCCCAGTCCAGTTTATTGTCAATGTGTACTCCAAGGTATTTATAGTCCTCCACAATGTCAACACTGACCCCCTGGATTGAAACAGGGGGTCAGCACTGTTGGCCGTCTTTTTCAAGACCTCTGCAATTCCCCCTTGTGTGCTGTCAATCAACTTCTGGGCCAAATCCTGACTGATGCGACCAATGACTGTAGAATCTTTCATAATCAATGTTTAGAGTTTGTCACAGTTAGTGGGTTTTTGACAAACTAGAGCTGAATTCACTGACTGAGCAGAAAAACCGGGGGAGTTGAATATGGAGAGAAATCTGCCTCAAAAGTGTTGCAAATGCATATGATATGATCCACAAGCATAAACAAAGACTTACAAATGTGCACAATGATTTGTGTATAACCTTTGAGGGCTTGCAGGAATGTGCTGACCACATGTATAACTACTTTACAAATGCAACTATCCAAACCTAAATAAATACTGATGATTCCACACCAGTTATTACGTTCAGCTTCACAAATCTGGCCATTTTCTCTTTCAAAACCCCGTCTGTGCCGGACCTTTGCTTCAAATGGACAAGACAAGAGTAAAGCCCTTTACACACCAAGTAGATAAAACATTTTCGAGGTGCAAATATTTTATGTGTGTACACACTGACAGCTTTGTCCTCAGGAAATGAACTGCAAAAAAAGCTCTGTGTAGGTCTTTGGTTGAGTCATGGACTAAAATGACTCAAAGGATGGTTGGTTAATAAGCTGGAGTGAAAGATTACTGCTCCTGTTCCTCAGTTTGTGCTTTCAGACCTCTGACAGTTATTGTGACTAACTGTCAGTGACTGGCAGTGTTGATTCGTTTAAGCTAACACGTTCATCTCCCTGTAACCAGGTTGCTCTCCTCACCTCCAATTTGTGGAGCACATGCTCTAAAAACACCAACACAACTCTTCACATAATCCATTCTTCTACCACGGTGTAGAAAGGAAGAGTCCTACCCCGTGGTAGAACCGTCTAGATTTGTGTATGAATAAGTGTGTTTTTGCATTAAACATTATGGGACAAAAGATTTCCTATATGTGTCTTGGTGATAGCAGAGATGAATCAGGCTGTTTAGATGGAGAGGTGCTCCATCTAAACATTTATGCAGAAGGTCAGAATTAACTTTACAACTACAAAATAAAGTTATACCCATTTTGATGTTTATTTCTCTCACTTTCTCTATTGACCAACCTAGAATGTAAGTGTTGATTATGCCTTTACCCATGCTTGTGCCTGCACTGACGGAGGATAACCAGCCAACAACCAAGTCTCACATAGGTGTAGGTGTGGAAGACAATGTTCTTCTTTGCTTGTCAATTACAAATACTCAAGAAAAGCAACGTAAAACAAACTAAAACTGTTCTAAAACCTTGTTTTAAAACAGTTACCGATTTCTGTTCATCATATGATGATCAAAACTGGTTTTACTGGCCAGTTATGATAATTTGGGGATGTAGTGTAATGAAGGTCCTACTCTTGACAACACTTTATACAGTACAATTGTGTTGAAAATAGGAGAATTGAGGCAGAGATGAGGTGCAGACCAGCCGCGTGCTTATTCACCAACACTGACGGCCACTAAAATGTAACACAATCAATGCAGCCCACTGGTGGGACATCTGATGTTAACTGTAGTGATGGTCTGTGGAGCTAAAGTGTCATAAAGACAGTGCTTCAGAAACACTGTGTCGAGGCTGAGGTCGGCTGGCTAGAGTCACGTGACTAATGACGTCCAAAGCGTCATCCTGTATGTCACTGCTTCAGGACCTGATTCAGTGCTTTATAATCAGGTCCTGAAGCAGTGACATAAGGAGACGACTCATTGGTGGTTACTTTGGTGATGATTTTGGTGAACCAGTGTATAACACACACACACACACACACACACACACACACACACACACACACACACACACACACACAGTGTTGGGAAGGTTACTTTTAAAATGTATTCCATTACAGAATACAGAATACATGCCCTAAAATGTATTCTGTAACGTATTCCGTTACGTTACTCAATGACAGTAACGTATTCTGAATACTTTGGAATACTTAATATATTATCATGCTTTTTACAACAACGTGAATGTACTATTGCTGTGTGATTTATTACTATTACTGAAGGTCCGCGACTCCGAACTGTAGTAAAGGGACCTCTGACTAATACGGCGGGGTCCCTGTCGGCTCGTAGCCGAAAAATAGCTTTACTTTGTTGTGTGGGTCAATTTTTCTTGCGAGAGACAGAGAGAGGCGTTGAAAGACTGCTCCAACGGAACTTATTGTTTTCGGAGGAAAACACTAACACGGTGTACAGTCGAGTCTTAATAGCTTACTTACAACTGGGCTCGTCAGGCACTCTTCTTGGCTGAAGTGGTTATTATTATATTTACATGCTTCCAGCTCCCGTTTTTCCTCGATGACAACTCGTACCTTTCCACTCCCCTTTTTCTCCC
The DNA here is from genome assembly GCF_057382275.1 of Copadichromis virginalis. Taxonomy (NCBI): domain Eukaryota; kingdom Metazoa; phylum Chordata; class Actinopteri; order Cichliformes; family Cichlidae; genus Copadichromis; species Copadichromis virginalis. Next base: position 60,357,597 of record NC_140620.1, read on the forward strand.
TCCTTGCGCTCACAGACACATAACGTGTATGGCAGTCCATTCTCCCTGCAGCACGGACTACACTGCCCATGATGCTACATTCTTTAGAGCTATGCTTGTAGCATTCTGCCTGTTAGCTTAGCACAACAACAACGAAAATGCGCTCTCTCACCCAGGAAACACACAGTCGCAGAGAGAGAGAGAGAGAGCGTCGCCCTGTAACCATGGCAACCGTAACGCTGCTGCCTGGAACAACAGAACGTAGCTGTCAAACAAAACCCAAACAGTCCTGACCCGCGACAAAATGAAACAGGAAAGTACCGCCGTGTAATCCATTTATTTCAACAAAGTAACTGTATTCTGAATACCACCTTTTTAAACGGTAACTGTAACGGAATACAGTTACTCATATTTTGTATTTTAAATACGTAGAGGCGGTACATGTATTCCGTTACTCCCCAACACTGCACACATATATGTATATAACTAATTCATGTGCATAAATGTGCATAAACAATAGACCAGAGAAGAATAGAGAAGCTGCTAATAGTCAGAATAGCTGAAACAACTTAATTTAAAATATATATTTCTGCATTTCTTTGTGTCTGACGGTGTTGACAAAAACCTTGCACTGCTCCAGCAAAAACATAAATTATTAAAAAATGTTACACCTGGGAGACCAAAACATGGTGAGACAGCCAAAACTTTGTGTAACAATTATAAGTAAATATGTTTTTGAAAAATCAAAAAATATATTTTAGAAAATTAAAACCTGTTTTGTCCCTAATCTCAGGAGTCACTGTCTAACCTTAACCAGCACTTTAATGACGTTAAATAGTCTTTTCCAAAGTAACTTTGAGGAAAATGAACGAACATGTGTAGATTGATTCTAAACGGTTCTCGTGTTTCCTTATTTTTTCGATCTCGTCAGGGACGTGTTGGGTGCCCGGAAGCATAATATGTTGACGATTTGTCACCTATTGTAAAATATTACGCTTTGGGAGTGAGAACGTGTTTTGTATTCACACATCAAGTAGTGCAGATACTTTTCTGGGCCCAAAGGGATTTGCCTCTTTTCCAGGGATCAAATAGGGATTCCTGTCAGGAGAATGTGTAAACCTTTACACTGTAGAACTTTGTTATTTGAGTTACTGTTGCCTTTCTTTCAATGAGGCATTTTTGTTTTGGGGTTGAGCGTAGAGTGTTCATGAGTTGTCTTTATAAAAAGACAACTCATGAACTTAAGATGATTGGTGAGTTTTCTGTAAAACAAAAGGGAGTTTGGGAATCAAACCCAGGAATCTTTAAGTGTACAGAGGTTATTCATAAAAAGCTTTAAACTTAAATGGACGTGTCGTAACTTGATTTGTTTTCAGGGTAGTTGTTTAAAAAGTAGTGAGGAACACACACAGACACACACACGCACACACACACACACACACACACACACACACAGGTGAAGTGGGGAGAAGAATTGGATGACACACAATGAGGGACAGAGGGAGGGACTGGATTACCATAGAAACTGCTCTGACTGCTCAGGGCCAATCGTCAGGGTCACAGATCAACCAAGCCGCTCTGCTGATGACTGATTGCAGCTAATGTTCACTTGTTGTTGAAATACAGGGAAAGGTTGCAGTCGTGGTGTCAATCACAGCTGCACTGCAGTCATAGCCTTTTGGATGTTTCTGCAGTTTCTCAGCTATTCTGATGGGCAACAGAATAGAAGCCATATGGAGTAAGAGTCATCGCTGGCAGGGGTAAGCTCTTTGTCTTACAGCAGATTGTAGTGATGCAGGTATTTATGAGTTCGATGCTGTTGCATTTACACAACAACTAATGAACCTCCAGACACGGGAGAATTGTTATTTTTGTTCCAGAACATTTTCCAAAGCAGTAATATCTTTTTAAACATCCATTCAAAAACACATTTTCTTAGTTAGCCTTATGTAACTGCATGCCTCACTCTGGAACTCAATATGAGTTCAGAGGCAAACGGTTTGAGAGTTTTAGGCTTTTCCAGAAGCTACTTTTTATATCTAATTTTTTCCTGATACTCAATGTAAAGATTGGATTCAATCAACACCCATACAGCATGAAAATGTGTTAGCATATCGTGTTCTATCATGCTACTATGATTAGACAGAACAGTTCAGGTGTCTGCAAACTGTTCTTCATAGTTCTGAAAAACGTAAGGGAGCTAACATAAAAGTAAATAAAGAAGCACCAAAAGTTTATGGGGTGTTGCAACATGCTTTGCAAAAGGAATAGCTGCAATATACAATCTTTGTGATTTGCAGGAAACATGTATTTCTGGCACATATCTTTGTATTGTATAATTGTGAAAGACTCATGAAAATGTTTTTCATTTGTCAGTGGATACACATTTTCTTGTGTTAGGCTGGCTTTGTGCACTTTTATATTTTTGAAAATGTCATATATCTGAGAAAGCTACAGATCTGAGACACATTAAAAGTAAGGCGCCACCAGAAACACCACGACACATTTATGGCCTTGAAACGAATGCTTCAAATATTGAACCTATCGTCACACTTTCAAGATATATTTATTCCCCTTTTAGGTGTTTGATACAAAAACGTTTTCTTACTGAACATTAGTTTAGATGCAGATGGTCATTTTAACTCGAAAGAAACATATTCCTTTAGTTTACTGGAACTCTATAACAAACTAATATGCAGAGGTACACCTGATGTGACTCTTTCAGTGAAGAAACTACAATGTTGCCTGAGTGAACCCTGTTTAGTTAGAAACTGTTGACTTTGCTGATGCTGTTGCTGACTGCATGACATGAAATTACTCAGGGATTGTGATGACAGGAATGGGTAATATGTAATCAGTGGAGTGAGAGAGACCAATGTACAGAGGGATGCATAAAGACACGTAGGGAAAGTGTGGTTACTTATTGCTGAGTTAATGGAGTGAGAAGGATCTGAATCAGCAACATACCCTTGTACACAGGAAGGCAAACAAGCACTGCGAATGAGCAGCATACAACAGGGGGACAAACAGATTGTGCAGAGGCCCCAGTGAACAGTTAATGGGAGGGGTGGGGTTGGAAAGCAGTAGCTCTTTATTATATTGCCCTCAATATAATAATAAGATAAGATAAGAAAACATTTTTTAAAGGACTTTTATGCTTTTAGCTATAGACAGGTGACAGATTTAGATTGCAGGCATGGTTTCATTGTAAGCTGATGCAAAGTTGTTCTGAGCAAACAGCGTATGAGAAAACGTTTCTGTTTCTGATGGGAGCAGATCCTTTTACAAACACAGTGTCTCCATCCTTAGGGGACGAAAGTTACTAAAAGTTTAATTAGCAGAAAAAAACAAATCTATGTTATAGATTAAAAATTGTGTGGATTTGTATCATTTCTCTCTAATCTGTGCTAACCAGTGATAACAAGAAATAAAACTGGTTTTTGAGTTTTCCAGTTAGAGTGGACGAGGCTAAGCATCAGGCTTTCAAAAGATTCAAAACTCTGTCTTTGGTTGATTAATAAGCTGGTGTGAAAGACTGGTGCACCCCCTTCATGGATTCTGACAGTTAGTATAACTCGGGGGTGTTCATTCATTTAAACTGACATCCTGCTGTTACCAGGTTTCTGTCAGGCAGAGTAGATCGATTTGTTGATCAATTATGAATTAATGTTCAGTTAATTTCACTGCTTTATTCTATGTGGAGATGTGGGTGCTATATTGTTCTTTCTTTGTAGTTTTTTTGTGTTAAATTAGGTTTTTTGTGATTTTTGGTTTGTTTTTTGTCTGGGAGCTGAGACAGTCTCTAAGGGGATGTGGTTCTGGGGGAATAACAGGACGATTGAATCTTGAAGCCCACATCATTTTTTGGACACCACTCTGACAGCCAGAAATTTAAGGAGAACATGCAGCTAAACATGTCACTCCTGGTCCAATTGGCAAGCAAACCAGCAAAAACGACAGTGTTTTGGCAAAGTTACACACCAGTTTATTATTAATTCTATGTTTACCCTTAGCCAGCAGTTTTAAATTTCCCTTAATGTTGCTAACTCTGGCCCCTGAAAGACAATTGACAGTAACATTGATTAGTAACAATTGACTGTAGTTGCTAGTGTCTCTAGCTTCATATTCTATGTCCACATTGACTCCCTGAATTGACACAGTGGTCATTGTTTTCCTGGTCCCCTTAAAGTCTGCAATTGTTTCCTTGGTCTTTGTCACATTCATCTACGGATGATTCTTCTTGCACCACACGACAAAGGAGTCCACCACAACCTGGTACACCATCGCATTACCCCTAGCAATACATCCAACCACCGCAGAGAAAAAGCCTTGGAAGGTGGCAGATCCCTGCAGTGGACGGAGTCTACGGTGTTAAGGGTGAACAGGAAAGGGGAGAGAGTGGTCTCTTATGGTGCTCTGGTGTTGCTGATCACCTTGTAAGACAGCGGTCCCCAACCTTTTTTGCACCACAGACCAGTTTAATGTCAGACAATATTTTCATGGACCTGCGTTTACGGTGTCACAGGTACCAGTCCAAATTTCGTCAGACAGGTTGCATTTACTATATTTTTCAGACCATAAGGTGCACAGGATTATAAGGTGGACTAAGCGAAACAAAACAGTCAGACTTTACTCAACTCATTCTTCTTGCTTCCGTATCATTGATTCATTAATGCTGAATTCTCTGGCAGCTGCTCTATTCCCATGTTGTTGCAGTACATTAATGACAAACCTCGTATTGTGGATGGATTATCTCAGTTGTTGTCCTGACTGAAGTTTGGTTTACAGCATCCTGCCATGCGATTGCATTTGTCCCTAACCATCGGGAACCCTCACGTTAACTTTTATCGAGTGGAAAAAAGTTGGCGTTCATCCTCCAGCTATGCTAACATAGCTGTGTCGCTAGCGATCACGTAGCACATCATTATATACCAGCTAGCCCAACTTCAGTAACCCTACAAACGTCACTGCTGTTTAGTTTTCTGTCTTCATTTATGTTGGAAGTGATAGCAGAGCTGTACGTTTGAATTTTCTCAGAAATCTCTCAGTCAGAACATGCTATATCATGTTTAGGTGGAAACTAGCGAGCTAACTTCCTGCTAACTTCTAACTCTGTTACATGTAATAAATTCTGTTTTCATGGATTCCTGGATGTTAAACTTCATAGTTACACCTGGTAAAGCAGCAACACTGATCATTTTATTAAAGATGAAAGAATTTAGACAGTTTTTAACTCTCAGTGATGCTGCAGTGTTCGTTTGACTTTGGGACCTGAACCTACGGAGTTTTGCTCCGCGAGGCTCCTGACTGCGGTAGCTGTAATGCTACGTCAATCCATCAAGCGGTGCGGCTTTGTAGCTTACCAAAGTCATACTAAAACATTTTTTGACAGATTTTTGAGCCTACCAAATAAAAATCAGTTCGAGGTCAGTAAGCACAACCAGAATTCATACTTAAGGCACACCGGATTATAAGAGGCACTGTTGATTTTTGAGAAAATTAAAGGATTTTAAGTGCGCCTTATAGTGCAGAAAATACAGTAATATTAAAATTTAATGATCTGAAACATGTAAGTATGACAAGAAGCTGTCCATGAATCTCAATGAACTGAAGCACAAATGTTAAGAAGACTGTGTGAAACCATCTGAAGAACTGACAAAGGCATGGTTTACAAGCTACTGAATAATGGAATGTCCTTTGTTTTTTAACAGAACTCCATAAAATACTGTGAAAAAGTTTTAATGTACCTTTGAAATCATAGCAGATGCCCACAGAACCAGGAACACTACTTGATCAAAACTTTCAATACTAAGATAAGAGAAAATCTGATGAAATAAAATTCCGATAAATGACTGCTGTCTTTGTTTATTTCTAGGTAAACACTCATACATGGACAGGACCAAGGATGATAGAGGAGAAACCTGCCAGAAGTCCAAACATACATGCTGAATCCTTCTCTCTCATATCAAAATAACTTTTGCTCTCACGATGTCATCAAGACATGAGGTTCCTTCAGATATCAATGTGGATACGTTCCACGATATCCTCAACTCTTCCTCCCCATCCTCACCAACTCAGTCTTGCAGCATAGACGAGTCGTACAAGTACATCTTCCTTCCCATTTGTTATTCCTTCACATTCATCTTTAGCATCTCTCTTAACTCTGTCATCCTCTACCGTTCTTTCCGTCGGACCAAACGCTGGAATGCTTCTTTAATATACATGGTTAACCTGGCCTCTACAGACTTTATGTACGGCCTGTCGCTGCCATTTCTTGTAGGAAGTTACATAATGCGTGACCGCTGGGTTTTTGGGGACTTCATGTGCCGTGTGGTTCGTTTTCTCTTCTACTTTAACCTCTATTGCTCTATCTTCTTCCTCACTTGTATCTCTGTGCACAGATACCTTGGTATTTGCCATCCAATGAAAGTGATAACGCTGGAGACCAAGAAGGCCGTCAAGTGCACTTGTGTCCTTGTTTGGATAATAGTATTTGCTTTGACTTGCCCCATCTTCCGTTTTGCTCAGACTGGTCATGTGACAAGATTAACAGGGTTTGGAAGCAATGTAAGTACTGACAACCCGAGTAATAGCATATCACCAGAAAATGGTAATATGGGCTATGGTAAATTGGAAGGGATAATTGAAGAGTACCAGAACTGCTGGGATGATGCCATCGATAAGGAGTTTCCTGATTATGTACCCTATGGCATTACGCTCCATTTGCTGGGCTTTTTTGTGCCATTTTCCATAATCGCTTACTGTTACTCTCACGTAGTTCTGACCATATTTAGGACACTGCATTCTCAGCCCTCACTGTGCAGAAATCCAATGGATGAATGCATGGAGAAAAGAGATGGGAAAGCCTCAGCAGTTGTTAGAACGGGAAGAAGACGAAGCAATGGATTGCAGAAGATGGCGGGACGAGATGAAGGGATTTCCATTTCACTTGGTGCGCACTCCCCATATGCCAGTCGAAGGCGTAAATCTATCAAAACTATTATCACTATCACCCTGCTATTTGCTCTGTGTTTCTTCCCCTTTCATGTTACCAGAACCATCTTTCTTTTGCTGAAAGTGACCAAGGGAGTTCCCTGTCACACCATGACGGCAGTCTCTATGTGCTATAAGATTACCAGACCTTTAGCATCGTTCAATGCATGGCTCAATGCCCTTCTTTACTTTCTGACTAAAGATAAAGGAGGAGCTCACTGCTGCCAAGCAGTAAACACCCCTACCCAGCAGCATGCTATGCTACAGTTGCCACTAAGAGTGATGGGAAAAGGAGAGGGTGAAGTGGACAGAGAAACAGAAGACCGTATTGACAAAAAAGAGAATAAAGCATGTCAAAGTCCATTATATATGAACAGAGCAAAAGTTAAATATGTAGCTGAATGAACTTCAGATGCACTGCTGGATGTTATTTATAGACACCAATAAGCAACACATTAGTAACAAGTGAATCAGTCCTGCTTCATGTTAATCATTTATGTAAATCTCATTTTGGGATCCACTATCCACATCTTGGTATAGGGACTCACTGACATTGGTTTTACCTAGCTGGACAATATGCATTGCAATACTACGAAATTTACTCAAGGAACATGCCAAACCAGTAAAGACACTGTCACCAGCTGCTAAGCTCCCTGGATCCCAATCAAATTCAACATCTGCAATACATACCGGGAGAAGTCTTGATTCCCTGGGCCAAACCTTCAACTCCAGAAGACCTACTGGCAACATCCTCCTACCAGACACCAGTAAACACCAGATGTCCACCATATCCTGACAATTGGAATCAGAGAACACAGAAGACTGAAATTAACAACTATAAATATCCACGCATATATACAAGGGAAACAAACAAATGTCACCATTTTTAGACTCAGTGAAATCGAAAGCCAATATCACAGACTGTACATAAAAGATCGAAGTACCAACGGCAAGATTTGTGAAAGCAAGCAGAGGATGTTTTGTAACTTCCCCCAAGGGAATACTTCATCAACTACTGTTGGCTGAATCCTGTCAGAATGCTTATTTATTGCTACTGTCGATGTAACGTTTACACAATAGTTATAAACTTTAATTCTGCAGGTTAAAAATGTAAATGTATAGCCATTGCATTTATAATATTTTAATCTCTTCATGTAAAATAAAATAATGTACGATATTCTTAGTCTCATGGTTTCTTCTTGCAGATACATGATACAATCAAGCATTAAATGTTTGTTAAACCATGGTGTGTCACATCAGTATTACATAAGGTTGCTGCTCTGTACAGGGAATGAAGCTACACCTTTAGTTACAAAACCAGCAAACCACTTGCATCCCTACACGTAATGATTTTGCAACAGGATGTCACAGTTTAAGGCTTCAGTCCACGATTCCAACAAGCTGAAATAAGAAGCTGCGTGTTTTAAATTTATGGAGAATGAAATAAATGATCCAGTATGTGTAATACTAATATGATATATACAGGTGAGTTCTTTAAAAATGTTTCCTCATGCACAATTGTCACTAAGGGGAAATTAGCTGTTGAAATATTTGTACCAGTCTGTAAACGTGTTTGTATATGTAAGTCTACAAAGGAAATGATCCCACTGAAAATTGAAAAATTAAATTTGACTTAAATTTGGTGGCCTGTGGATAGAATTAATGGGTGATGCCTGAGAAGCTACTCCTTTGATATCTGTCTGTTTTAATTGCAAATGGTGTGCGTACGTCAGAAAACGAGTTGAACAGATGTTTTATTTTTGTACATAATACTTCAACTGGGAAAAGTTTTCTGCCATGCCAGAGGCACCTTGATGAATCCATACTTATTTATTACATAAAACTCAGAACTAGGCATCAGTTATGTTACACGTTTGTGCAGTTATATATGTTCTGGCACCACCACCCCGGTCTGCCATGTTTCATTCTCAAGGCTTCCATAACAAATGTGGCCTTTGGCAAAGTTTATTGCAGCCTGCATATAGCATAGGTTCCCAGTAAATATTTGTTTATTGTTGTCTGCACAACACATGCTAGCCAGCACAGAATCACAGTAAAGGGAAGCCAATTCTGAAGACAGCCAGTCTCAAGTAAGGTGATTGGCTGACAGTTCAGTTTGTTTGTTTTAAGTGTGAAAAGAAGCCTTTGTAACTACTTGATGTTTTTTATTATAAATTTTTTTCATTCACAAAATTAAGACATTTAGCAAAAGTATTTTACTTAAACACTTTAATATAATTTCCATCACAACCAATGATTTGTCTGTCTTGACGCATGCTCACTCATCCAAGTAAGTAAATCCCAAAAGCTGATTCAGTTCATCTGGACGTTTTCAGTGGGAGAAACGTTTCGTCACTCATCCAGGTGACTTCTTCAGTCTCAGCAGGTTTCCCCAATCTTATCAACAGTACATTTGCACAATGACTGAAACTAGCACAACTGAATGAACGATGGGCTGTGAGGTCCTTTCCTTCATCATCAATATGCAAATTGTCACGACCATTGATTAACAACCACTGATCAATGGCCATGAGTACCAATCACAGAGAGTTGGGGAATGGCTGCAATCACAGCATTGTAAGTCAAAGTTTTTGGCTTCGATCCTCAACCTGCTGGTGGGCAGCTCTGAACACCACATCCTGAACACCCTGGATTTTGTCGAGAAGGTGAGAGATGTCATTATGGAGGCAGATGAAACCATGGTCTCGTACGATGTTACATCTCTCTTCACTTGCATCCATTGAAGTGTTGGAGATAGTCCAACCTCAGCATCGACCAAATAATAATAATAGTAATATCCATCCATCCATCTTCATCCGCTTTATCCGGGGCCGGGTCGCGGGGGCAGCAGCCTAAGCAAAGAGGCCCAGACCTCCCTCTCCCCAGCCACCTCCTCCAGCTTATCCAGGGGAATACCAAGGCGTTCCCAGGCCAGCCGAGAGATATAATCTCTCCAGCGTGTCCTGGGTCTGCCCCGGGGCCTCCTCCCGGTGGGACATGCCTGGAACACCTCACCCAGGAGGCGCCCAGGGGGCATCCTTGTCAGATGCCCGAACCACCTCAGCTGGCTCCTTTCGATGTGGAGCAGCAGCTGCTCTACTCTGAGCCCCTCCCGGATGGCCGAACTTCTCACCCTATCTCTAAGGGAGAGGCCAGCCACCCTTCGGAGGAAGCTCATTTCTGCCGCTTGTATCAGCGATCACGTTCTTTCGGTCACTACCCACAGCTCGTGGCCATAGGTGAGCGTAGGGACGTAGATCGACCGGTAAATTGAGAGCTTCGCTTTTACACTCAGCTCCCTCTTCACCACGACGGACCGGTGCAGCGTCCGCATTACTGCAGCTGCAGCCCCAATCCGTCTGTCGATCTCCGGCTCCCTTCTCCCATCACTCGCGAACAAGACTCCGAGATACTTGAACTCCTCCACTTGGGGCAGGAATTCATCCCCGACCCAGAGTGGGCACTCCACCCTTTTCCGGCTGAGAACCATGGCCTCAGATTTGGAGGTGCTGATCCTCATTCCCGCTGCTTCACACTCGGCTGCGAACCGTTCCAGTGCGAGCTGGAGGCCCTCACCCGATGAAGCCAACAGAACCACATCATCTGCAAAAATCAGAGATGAGATTCTGAGGCCACCAAAGCGAAAGCCCTCCGCCACTTGGCTGCGCCTAGAAATTCTGTCCATAAAAATTATGAACAGAACCGGAGACAAAGGGCAGCCCTGGCGGAGCCCATCACCCACCGGGAACGAGTCCGACTTATTGCCGGCAATGCGAACCAAGCTCTTGCAACGGTTGTATAGGGATCGAATGGCCCGTAGCAATGGGCCAGACACCCCATATTCCCGCAACACCTCCCACAGGACACCCCGAGGGACACGGTCGAATGCCTTCTCCAAGTCCACAAAACACATGTAGACTGGTTGGGCAAACTCCCATGCACCCTCAAGTATCCTGGAGAGGATAAAGAGCTGGTCCAGTGTTCCGCGACCAGGACGAAAACCGCATTGTTCCTCCTGTATCCGAGGTTCGACTAACGGACGAACTCTCCTTTCCAGCACCCTGGCATAGACTTTCCCAGGGAGGCTGAGGAGTGTGATCCCCCTGTAGTTGGAACACACCCTCCGGTCCCCCTTCTTAAAGATGGGGACCACCACCCCGGTCTGCCAGTCCACAGGTACTGCCCCTGATCTCCACGCAACATTGCAGAGGCGTGTCAACCAGGACAGCCCTACAACGTCCATAGCCTTCAGGAACTCGGGGCGGACCTCATCAACACCAGGGGCTCTGCCACCAAGGAGTTGTTTAACTGCCTCAGTGACCTCGCCCCCGGAAATTGGCGGGTCATTCCCCTCATCCCCAGACTCTGCTTCCTCCTCGGAAGACGTGTCAGTGGGATTAAGGAGGTCCTCGAAGTATTCCTTCCACCGCCTGACAATTTTCTCAGTCGACGTCAGCAGCGCTCCGCCAGCACTATACACAGTGCAGGTAGAGCACCGCTTTCCCCTCCTGAGACGTCTGACGGTTTGCCAGAATCTCTTCGAGGCAGTCCGAAAGTCTTTTTCCATGGCCTCTCTGAACTCCTCCCACACCCGAGTTTTTGCTTCAGCCACTGCCCGAGCCGCATTCCGCTTGGCCTGTCGATACCTGTCGGCTGCCTCCGGAGTCCCACAGGCTAACCAAGCCCGATAGGACTCCTTCTTCAGCCTGGTGGCTCCCTTCACCTCTGGTGTCCACCATTTGGTTCGGGGATTACCACCACGGCAGGCACCAACCACCTTGTGGCCGCAGCTCAATGCAGCAGCTTCGGCAATGGAGACGCTGAACATGGTCCATTCGGACTCAATGTCCCCAGTCTCCCTCGGAATGCTGTTGAAGCTCTGCCGGAGGTGTGCGTTGAAGATCTCGCGGACTGGAGCCTCTGCTAGACGTTCCCAGCACACCCTCACTACGCGTTTAGGTGCACCAGGTCTGTCCAGCGTCCTCCCCCGCCACCTGATCCAACTCACCACCAGGTGGTGATCAGTTGACAGCTCAGCCCCTCTCTTTACCCGAGTGTCCAGAACATATGGTCGCAGGTCTGCTGATACGATTACAAAATCGATCATCGACCTACGGCCTAGAGCGTCCTGGTGCCACGTGCACTTATGGACACTCTTATGTTCGAACAGGGTGTTCGTTATGGCGGTTAGCACAGAAGTCCAATAACAAAGCACCGCTCGGGTTCAGATCAGGGAGGCCGTTCCTCCCAATCATGCCCCTCCAGGTCTCGCTGTCGTTACCCACGTGAGCATTGAAGTCTCCCAGCAGGACAACAGAGTCTCCAGGTGGTAATAGTAATAATGAACTTTATTTATAAAGCACACTAACAAACCAAGGGTATACCAAGGTGCTTGACAAAATAAGGAGATGGAGATGGGAGGGAAAAGGGAAAGAGAAAGGACCTGGCATTTATCAATTATAAAACCATGACAATCATAATACATAAAAGTAGTTAACAAAGCATAAAGGATAAAAATGTATCAGCACACAGCAGATATTATCTAGGTGGAAAAGCAAGATCAAATAAATAAGTCTTTAACCGTGATTTACACAATGGCATAGAGTCAGATGCCCGGATAGCAACAGAAGGATTGTTCCATAAGACTGGAGCAGCTACACAAACGCACGGTCGCGTCAGCCGAGAACGAGGTTGCTCCAGAAGAAATTGGGTAGCAGATCTAAGTGCTCTGACAGGAGTGTGTAACTGAAGTGTGCTTGAATTATGTCTTAATTCCACCTACTTCACATACAAGGGTCAGTACTACAGGCAGAAACATGGGCTCCCCAGTTTCACCCATCGTGGCCAATTTGTACATGGAAGAAGTGGAAAAGAGGGCGTAAAAATAGTTTTGGCTTCTCTTCATTGGTTGCCAGTAAACTTTAAGTTTAATTTTAAAATGTGAGTTTAAACTTTTGGATGTCTACATGGCGAAAGTCCCCAGTATATCTTTGACCAGTTGAAACCTCATGCTGCTTCCCCAGCACTTAGGTCTTTAGGACAGAAGTTACAGTTGGTGGGGATCGGACTTTTCAGGCACCAAGGCTGTGGAACTCTCTTCTGTTGTCTTTACGCTGTGTCAACTCCATTGACTCCTTTAAAAAGCAGAAAGACATTTCTCTACATATGAGCTTTTAATTAACTTTTTCCTTTGGTTTATAATATTGTATATTATTTTAGTTATATTTCTGGTTTTATTGTGAAGGACTTTGTGATTTTTGTCTATGAAAAGTGCGAAATAAATAAATTTTACTTACTTACTTGCTATCCTACCCTGGAACAACAGCAAGTCATTGGTTCAGGTATGTGGATGGCACCTGGGTGAAAATCAAATCTCAGGAAGTTCCACAATTCACGGATCACATTAACTCAGTGGACCGACACATGAAATTCACCAGGGAGGATATGTGGAAGCTGCTGGTGGTGGAGCAGGTGTGGGCTGAACAGACTCCTCAGACCCTCCAGGATCGTGACACCCTGTCCCCTAGCAGAGGGGGCCGTAACATCCTTGAAAACGGCCTTTTTATATAATTCTGAAATGTACATTATTTTTCAGTTTTGGATAACCTTACCTTTTTTTAGCCTCTGTCAGTTCACCACTTACCTTTGTACCATTTCAACTATTCATTGGACTTGAACGACTGGAATTGTAATAAATAACTGGAATAATTGAATTGTTCTAAAACCGGTAGAATTTTATGCATCCTTATTTTGTCAACTTGCTGATGTGGACTGTACCAATACAATTCTCAGGGGTGATTTCAACTGTTTATTATGCCCTATATTGGATAGGTATCCATCACAGGTAGCTCAGTCCAAACATGTTAATGCGCTTTTAAATACAACAAAGGAGTTTGATCTCTTGGCTGTATGTAGGCAACATAATCCCCTTGAACAGCAGCACACATTACATTGTCCGCCACATCTGTCAGTGTTCCAGACTGATTATATATTTGTATATATCTGACAAATAAACCCAACTGCCTATTAGCACAGCTATCAAGGAATGCTCTGGTAAAATCCTTTATTCCAGCCATAGTGGATGAGAATAGTCATCCACTATGATATCTATGGAAAAGTTAATTTATTTAAGAAATAAAAAAACTTTTCCACAGATACCAGAGAATCAAGTTACTATTTTAGAATCTCCCATATAAGTGGACGAGATTGTTTCAGCACTTCAGTCAGGGAAATCTTTACTTCCTCAACTTGTTTCCAAGTTGCTTCCAAAGCACAATGTAATGACTTGCAAGTCATGGAAGAATTAAAACTGCTGGTGCAAACATTACACTAATAGCCATGAAAATAAGAACACTGCTCTTCCTTTTAGTCAATGAACCTTTTAGTCTAGTGACTCTACAACTGCCAAAGGTTAAGAGTGGGTGGGGCCTACCAAATTTAGACATGTTGGTTATTCAGGCCTGAACTCTCTCCTCCTGGGTGAGAGGTGGATGCAGTGCTGTGAAAACCCTTTCCCTCAATAAATTTCATAGGGAAACACCACCTCCTGTTAAAGGCAGTTTCCTGAATAAAAATGTGTTATGAGCATGGGGCAAACTAAGGACAATGTCTGAAAGTAGCTCAGTTAATATTCTTGTAACATTAGATGACCCAGAACTGTCATTGCAAAGTGTAGGATCAAACTTTACAAGTTGGCAAAGAGCAGGCATAAAAAGAATATATAATCTTTTTGATAACGGAAGCTTTAAAACACCCTGAAGTCTCAACATCACCTTTCAAGTAATGATTTCTATAAATACCTACAAATAATGTTCTTCTGAAAGCTGGCTCATGAGGACATTTCCACCAGAAACAGTCTGCTGGAAAGGTTTTTCTCTGAACCACAGAAAGCACAAACACTTTGTGACAAAGTTTTATTCTGACATATGTAGTTTGAACTTGGATAAACTTGAATGATGTTTGGGACAAAATGTTGCTGCTGCCCTTCAGAATCTCAATATGTAATAGATATAAAGAGTTACAATATAACATACTGCATAATCTTTATATTTCACCATATAGTTACAGTAAGGATAAAACCAAACTGTCCTAAATGTTAGACTACAGTTGGAAGAAGGCTCCATTGTTTGTGGGAATCATTCTGACTTTCTGAAGAACAGTTTGTGCAAACATCAGTAAAACAATCACTCTCATTGCCTGTTTATGCCCTGTCCTTATCTTCAATGTCCTGCTGCTCTGTTGCATCTTAATTGCCCCTTGGGTATAAATAAAGTCTTTCTGATTCTGATAATGAGTAAACAGTGCCAGCAGATCCACTACTTTGTTTGCTTTGAAATGTTCCTGACTCTTTAATACAACACAAAGAAGTCATTCACACAAATGCTGGCAAGAAAAGTATTTTGATTAAGTGGGTCAGACATGAACCTCAGTCTATCTCCAACAATCATAAAGGTTTTTATGTCAATAAAATAAGGATATTATGTTGATATTTTCTGCAGAAATGGATGAAACCAGTGAAGTTCTGAGACTGAACTGTAACTTGGACTCACAAATATTTTGTAATGACCGAATAAAAGGTTGGATCCATGTGGGAAGGAGCTTTCTTCACTTTATTTTGGCCTGAAAACTGAAGGCTCTGCCTCCCATTCTACTTTTAAATACTCTAGGAACAACAAGTAGGCCTGCAGAGCGAGAGTGAAGTGCTCTAATAGGGTGATATGGTACTACAAGGTCATTAAGATAAGATGGGGCCTGATTATTTAAGACCTTGCATGTGAGGAGCAGGATTTTGAATTCACTTCTGGATTATATCAAATCTAACTTGATATCTGAGACTCGTGTATAAGTCAATTCTTTTTTTCAACTAAGAGATTAGTCATGAGCACTAAATCTAAAAAATTTACTTTAAGCTCTGACTTTATGAAGCTAAAGGGAACCAGTGGTTTGTTGGGATGTGCTGAGCTTTCTTCTGTTCCTGCTCCTGTGCGTGGGGTGTCCTGTTTCCAGCTCCGGGCAGGACTATCGGCTGATGTTGTTCCTGGAGGAAAGCCCGGCCCTCGTAGGATGAAGCATTTGGTGATGGCAGATACAGTCGGGCCATCGCTGCAGAGGAAAGGAGACCATCTAGCCAATCAAGATACCTGCCTTGCAGCTGTCAGGGGTGAGATGCAAACCAAGTTTAATGTTATTGGGAGTTTACTGGTATACTACGTATGATATTCTGATACCAGACTGACCTTTGTCATCCTTGTAGCACTGAGGCAGATCATACAGACCAGTGGGACGCTACTGAAGGACGACATTCACAAGGTAAATGTGATTTAAAGTAACATAAGTAACAAAAGAGTGCCCAGCA
Organism: Copadichromis virginalis; assembly: GCF_057382275.1. Classification (NCBI taxonomy): domain Eukaryota; kingdom Metazoa; phylum Chordata; class Actinopteri; order Cichliformes; family Cichlidae; genus Copadichromis; species Copadichromis virginalis. Next base: position 60,373,924 of record NC_140620.1, read on the forward strand.
GAGAGAGACACTTTCTACAGGCGTCTCCAACCATCCACAGATCAGCCTCTGCTGCAGCGAGTGGCACCGAGCCGCCCGCTTTGGAAGAAGATCCGTGTTTAAGCAGACGTGATGTTTGCAGTTCTTTAAGCAACGATTTCCTCCACCCACAGTGCATTTCTAATGATCCACATGAAATATCCCAACGTGTTCTAATATGTTCTTGTAGCCAGAAAAGAAATTATGTAACTTTATACACAAATTATAGTGATGCATGTTTACTTTTTAAAATAGAGAACGCCCATATCTGTGAAATTGTTGCTCAAAGTGCTGCCGAACATCATCTGTTTAAACCTTGTTCTTCTTTTAAAACTGAATTTTTCAGTGTACAGTTTAATGGATTCATGTGTGTTATTGTTTTAAACTAATTATTAACATTATGCATGATCATTTTACTTGACTAGCAGTTTGTTTTAAAAGATTAACATGGTTATTAATGTGTTATTAAATAGAAACAGGCCGTTTTCCTGCTTATTACACAGAACCTAGCGCAGGTAATAGAGTAGTAATAACATAGGAATTAGCACATTATTGCATTCTTGTTACCCTGCAGTTCCCACATCATTAGCTTCAGTTTGTGGACCATTATTATCCAATTGCATCAGTTTCAGTGTAATATTACTCGGCTGTAACTGTAAGTGGTGTGGTTAGCGTCGACGTGTAGTTACATGTCTCAGCAGGTCCACGTCAGGTTGTGGCGTAGGGTTAAAATGGGATACTGATTACAAGTTATGATGTAGTAAGACACGTTTCCCATCTTGTGATGATCTGCAGCTGTAAAGTAAAATGCTTTTGTTTGTTTTTTCCATCATTTAGCATTTTTGGTGTATTGCAGGAGAGACTCTTCATTTTATTGTTTTTAATAACGAACGATTACACTGTTGTGTCCTGTCGATTCCTTCAAGCGGCTCCATGAGGTGGTTCTGCCACTGTGTGTGCGCCTGCAGCAGCAGCAGTCTTGCAGCAGCAATGCATGTGAATCTGCAGGGAGCGCGAGTGGGCAGTACAGCAGTGCTCTGACTCGACGAGAACTGTACAGGTATGATCTTCATGTTAACGATGAGCCACACATTAGTGTTTCAATAGTGTTACGGTGCTCCTCCTGCTTTTTGTTCAGGTTGAGTTTAAATGTTCCACTGTTGACTGAAGGAATGTCCACACAGTGCTTTATTCAGACTGGACCCAGTCTGACACCACCCTAGCACCAGCACCACTGTGGGCCCGGAACTGGTCTATGTTCTGTAGATGCAAAAGTTCACTTTAGCTTCGTGTTGGACTGAAGGAGCTGTTTCACTTGTATGAATTTGAAGGTTATTGCTGGCCCTGGTCCTGGTCCCCTCACCCTGTTGGCCCCCACCTCTGACCTGTGCTGTGTCAATCCTCAGTAACGGGCGCACCGACAGGTATGCGTGTGGGCCCAAGTGGGATTCCCGAGTATACAGTGTTTTTAGCTTGTGTGTATAATTCGTTCGATAGTCTTTATGGCAATGGGGCCGCGTTCGTTCGGTTGATAATCTAGATCCTGGGTTATGTTCGCAGGCTATAGTCCCTCTAGACTGTTTGGGTTTAAATTTGGGGTTGACAAAGCTGAATTTGCATCTAAAACCGTGTGTTTGGGTTTTGCAGAGCGAGACACGTGCTCTGTATGGTGTGTTGAGTGTGAGGGAGAAGTGTCTCCCAGAGCAGAGTGAAGCAGACTGACAGAAGAAGGAGGGGCAGGCAGCCCGACTCAGAGGGGAGGAGCTGAGTGAGGTGGAGGAGCTGGGAGAGGCAGTCTGTGTGACCGCAGGGGAAAGTGTCTAAAACAGAGAGCAAAACAACAGGGGTAAAAAACTACAGCAGAACAGGAGGAATTGGGAAAGAAGGCACAGGATTATTTAAATTAGCAACAAGGGGAAATGTGTTTAAAATTAGAGAAGCAGAGTGTCAAATAATTAGGGATGAAATGATATTAAATAAATCTTTTAATACAGGTGACCACGGACCTGGTCCTCCACAAGCACATCGGCCAGAGTAAAATGATAGATTAACATAATTGGAACCACAAAGAGGCCACGTTTGGCTGAAAATTTCACATCTCCACCTCCACGTAGAAGCTTCGAGGACGGTCAATCTCTCCCTGAAGACTAAAGTGCATTAAAATTGAGTTGAAAGGTACGGCTGATGGACTTGTGGAGGTTGAGAAAGTGTCCAGACTATCGCAATAAAAAGACAGGACATACACACACACTCAAACAGAGAGACATCAAATGCTTTTTGTAGAGAAATTTGAATCCACAGCTCCACGGCATACGCAGACATTGAACTGCCTACTAACCCACACATGCAATAAAATCAGCTTGCGCTTATGAACACGTCAATTCTTTTCAGCAATATTAAAGCAGGGAAACTTAACACACACTAAATGCTGAGTTTATCCACTGCTGACAAACAACCTCTCCGGGCTGCAGGACAACAGCTTAACTTTCACAAAGCAAAAGACTGGAATGACCAACCAGTGATGAAACAATAAATTTAGTGGTTAGGATTATGAGATGTTTTCTGCTGATTGAGCAACACAAGTGATTACTGTATGAAGAAAATTCTATTTTGGTAATATTTAAATTATGCATTTCCGTTGTCCTGTGAACTTGGTGAGGTATGAGTTGGTTATATTCTTTTTTTAAAAAATAACAAGGGAGGAGAGAAGGCTGACACAGGGCCCGGCAGCTGGACCCACAACAATAACCTGAAAATGTCAACGGTGCTGCAGGAAAGCGATCTCACACAGACGGAGACGGAGGGTGCTAAACCAAAGGCCAGTTTCACAACACGGGGGAAATTCCCAGTGACGTGACGCCCATTAAACCCGGATGAAAAGTGAGGCCGAGCAAAAGAATGCTGACCTTGATAACTCTGCATTAACACTGTGCAGGGCAGTGACGGACATCAGATCTACAAACTGAGCCAACAAACATCCAGATGGTGAATTAGAGCACACAATCTGCCTTAGATTAAATTCTGACTCTCACCAAAGGCAATACAACTTTCAGGAGGAGGAAGGAGTAACACATCTATACAGACTCATCAGACCTGACAAATGAATGCTCTAACAGGGGAGTCATTACCATCATTTGACAGACGATGACATTAAAACAAAAGGCAGGAGCCTACAAGATCAGTGAGATGGAGAAATAAACAACACAGAATAGTGGACGCTGGAAAGTATGTGGCGAGAGATCAAGTTGCCCTAACAAAACCTGGTCAACTATCGTTAAAACAACCACATGGTCCTTCACATGAGAGCAGAAACAGACTCAGAAGAACATGGAAGGCCTGTACGTTGCACCCACACATGGAAGAGATGTGGAAAACTGTGAGGGAATGCAACACCTGTGACACCCTGCAGAGAAAAGATGCAAACCCAGTCATGAAATGGCACATTTGACAGTCCAGACTAGGATGGCGTTGGACATCCACTTCTCTTCTTCTTCTTGTCCTTTAGTGGGCGACCAGCGGCGGTGGTTGGCCGCGCAACCAGTACGCTGCTGTACAGGGCCGGCCCGTGGCATAGGCCGTATAGGCAAATGCTAAGGGCGCCGTCCATCAGGGGGCGCCACGCCAGTGCCATAAATGTTGAAAAAAAAAAAAAAGTTGGTACTATTATTTCTAAATACAAAAAATAATCCCACGTTAATTAAAATGCAAAGTAAAGCTTATTTAATAGAAACATTATTTGTTACAACATTACGCTAGAAACATTATTTGTTACAACATTATGCCCCCCCTCCCCGCACGGTGCGCCCCCTCCCTTCCCGTATCATGGTTCCTTTTGGACGTCACCACATCAAAAAATCAACACAAGATGTCAAAAAGGCCAAAACTGTCAGGTGCCCAGGGAAGAAAAAAGAGAGAAGAAGAGGAGGAGAAACGAGAAAAAGACAGAGGTAGGTAACGTTAGCCTACATGAAATTATTTGTCTGAATGTGATAGTAACCTAAATTTTTAGGATTAAGCTAATGTTACATGATTCGCTAATTGCTAATCAATAAATAGCTAGTTAACTGTTTTAACGTCAGTTAATATTGTGGAGGGGGCTAAATTGTTATGGAAAATAATAATGTAACGTTAGGTAATTACAGTACTCCCACCTTTCCCACCATTCCTCATTTGTATTCATCTTTTAAGCAGGTGTTTTTTGTTTACATTGTTATTGCCTTCTGGTTAGCTAACGTTTACCCTGCAGGTAATAGTCACTTTTCCACCCCTGTATATATTATAGTTGTAAGCCTAGTTGTTAAAGTGCACATCATTAATGTTAATTAAGCAATATCACATGAGAGGGAATGCTGTTTTTTAATATGAGCACTGCTGTGATTCAGTCAAAGATAATCATAACATAACATTCTCATATGATATTATACTGTTACTTTGCATTCTGCTATTCAGCATTTCACTGTAATGATGACAATAAATTGAATCTAATCTAATTTGCATAAGAGTTAACATCATACATATATCTCTTTGGTTTCTCATTTATATTATATCATTTCATTTTATTCCTGGAATCATATGTTTTTATTATTAGACTTTAATACTCAGTGGTGTCACATACTCCTCTCTTCAGATGCACTGTTGAAGTTTCTAAATCCCACCCCTGGGCCATCTACCACATCTACCGCTGCTGCCTCCACTTCAGCAGCACAACCCACCAGTGATGCAGCATCAGCAGCACAACCCAGCCATGATGCAGCAGCATCAAGCGGTCTTCCTGTTGCCTTATTTATATTGTATTTTTAATTTATTTTATCCAACTTGTTGACACGTTTTATTGTGTTTATGTATGTAAAATTTATTGTATTTCATATATTCATTTTTTATTTTTTGTATTCATTTATTTATTCATATCTTTTTTTATCTTGTTAATTATTCTGATTGTGAATTTGCTTTCTTTAAGTAAAAAAAAAAAGGTCAAAGACAAAGCTATTCGGTTTCTTGTGAGTACATACACTACACTGCTGATGTAGGGGGGCGCCACCTAAAATCTTGCCTAGGGCGCCAGATTGGTTAGGGCCGGGCCTGCTGCTGTAGGTGCCGCAGGTTCTCTTGCTTGACCAACGATTATCTTCCATGCTTTTCGATCTAAGGCGAAGGTTCTTGCCTGCTCGAGGTCAAGTCGAAGGGCCTTCAAATCATCCTGGATTTGTTTCATCCATGTCTTTTTTGGTGCATTTCGATGCACCCTCCAATCGGTGGGGCGGGTCAACCAGAGTAGGCCATGGGGTAGCGGCTCTGGTCCATTCAACAAATGTGGCCAAACCAACGGAGTCGGCGGCGCTGGATTAGGTCGCCGATCGTCGGTTGGCTGCCGCAGCTGGTGAGGATGGTGTCATTCGAATGACAGTTGCGAAGGGAAACGCAGAGAACGCATCTAAGGCAACGCATTTAAAGTAGAATGATCAGGGTTCGGTAAAGGCGGATCTTTGTCGCCAATGAGATGTTGTTCTTCTTCCAAACGCACCAGCGCAGGGAAGTGAACGCTGCCGCCGCCTGCCCACTTCTGGAGCGTATCTCCACTGATGATGCCACTTTCTTCTCCTCGACGAGGGACCCCAGATATTTAAATTGTTGGACTTGTTTGATCTGCACACCGTCGAGGTGGACGATCGCTGGTGAGCTGTTGGTGGTCAGGACTTTGGTCTTCTCGGCGTTAATCTTGAGGCCGTACGATGTGGAAGTGAGTCGCCTCGGTGTCATCTTCGGCAAAAATGGCGCTATCGTCAGTTGGACATCCTCAGGGTGGAAAAAGGGTTGGTGTGACCAAGGTGTGGTCTGGCTTGTTGTATGTACATTTCAAAATGATACAGCTCTGGATGGGCCAGTTACCAGGGCATGGAAGGATGACAGACAAATGAGGAGAAGGAATTTTCCTCTGGGTGAGTGGTTGACTGAAGCATGCAGAAAATAAAACTATTATTTTATCATTGACTGGTAACTGATTCATAATTGGCCACAATCACAGCTGTATTGACTTGTTGTGGACAAGGTCTATTTCATGTTAAAGGACTCTATTTAACAGATTGAAAAACAGTGACACTAAGAAAAGAAGATGCAGTGCTGCACTATCAGATGCCAGTGACGGTGGGGCTCAGTGATGAATCAGCTGAGCTGGACTCATGGCTGAATCAGGACATAAATCCCCTGCTGTGATCAGTGAGGGAAGGACAGTGGGGGAAAAACAGAGTTGCAAATGTGAAGTTCATGTTAACACACGGGTTTTGTTTGCAGGCAGTTCTGCGGATGCAGGCTCTGGGCGGAGCCAGGAGTTCAACAGGTTTAGGATGATAACTAAATTGATTTAACACAGGGTAGCAGAGCTGGAGCAACGACACTCGAGAGGAGAATTTCTGATGTTTTGTGAAAGATGATGTTACGAATGTTTTCTTTTAATTTACTAGTTCCGATGAATTGACACATGGAAGTGTGTCAAAAAAGGGGGAATTTCATGTTTAACATGACACAGTTTTTCCTGGGATCATTTTTGTGACTTTATTTGTGTGTTTAACAATTTTGATCACACTTGCCTGAGAAAAAGTAGATAAGAGGGGACCATCTCTAGTGGAAAGTTACTGAGACACTGTTGTTTAGACTAGAATGAGAGAGCTTCTGTAATAAAACTGTTACACCACCATTTTGAGATCCGCGGCAGTGTGTCATGCAGGACGCATCTCCCTTCTAGAAATAATGTGAAATAGTCGGGCTATATAAATGTGAAATAAAGTGTTAAATGGTCTGCTGAGCAGTGTTTTTGCCTTTCACAGGACCAGCAGATTTAAGGAAAGAGGGAAAAAAATGGAGACAGGAAATGATGTCATGAAGAGCAACAGCAGGTGGTGCAGCATGAAGAATAAAAAGGTTTATCAGTGTAATCAAGGCCACTGATATCCATGACACGCTTCATGGAAACAAAGTTGTTGCTTTCAGCAGTGTCCTGTTGAGAAAGTAGGTCAGAGTAGAAAGACAGACGCCCTCTACTGGTAAGATCAGGCTTCAAACTTTCCCTTCATAAAGTAAACAGCTGGGGCTGGATCAGGTGACCCTGATTATGCTGCAGTGGCCTTATATGCAAAATATACATGAATTTCTCACAAAAAGCCTGATTTTCTAATGTGATCGTCACAGTCTGAGCTCCAGATTATCTCAGCAGCTCAGTCATATATTTGTACAAATGCACATGAAGTATTACTACACAGTCTCTGTTAGAAATGTGTTTTTCTCCTATATATGATAAATAAAGAGAGTATTACAAGGAAACTGAAGCTTTCTGTCTGTATCAGCAGGAATCAGCAGCTGAGCCTGCAGAGGACGCCAGCGCGAGCGATAACCAGCTGCCCAGCTGTGAGGACGAACCGCTCGAAGCTCTTCAAGCAGGAGACTCGACAGCAGTGGCAGACTCTGAAAACGCAACAGAAAAAATAAAGAACAAAACTAAAGAGGACGTGACAGACGTCCAATAGGAATAAAGAGAAAGCTTGATGTAAATATTAGCCTGTAGAAGGCAAACCAGTAGTGACCCTTGATGACTGCTTAGATATTGTTATTTCAATAATAATTAGTTTCTTTGTTTAATGCAGTTTGATGAAAAGTTCAAATACAGTGTAAAAGTAGTGAGCCTCGCCTCGTTTCTTTCCATTTTCCAAGGAGTCAAACTTTTCTTTTCTTTTTTAAATCTTTTTCCTTTGGCTGCTTTTTCTCTCACTCTTCAGTTTAGACCTTCTACCCGATAATTTCCTGAGGAATCTGGTTTGTTTACTTGGCCACATAACATTGACTAAGAATTCATTCAAGCCTCAAAAAGCTCCATACTCCAGGGATGAATCAGGTATTGAAACCGCAGCCTCCTTTGATGCGGTCTCACTTGTGTACAGCTGCAGCAGTGGAGACTGTCAGGAAACTGAACCAGGGAGTGGAAGTAGGGCTCTTGGCTCCTTCATAGTGAGAGCACTAAGCCACAGGCACAGATATGTGGATAACACCTGGGTCAAAATCAACATGCAAGATGTAAAAGTTCACATCAACTTTGTTCTTCTGCTGTTTTAAAAAAAGTAACAAAGTTGAAAAACTCCAGTTTTCACTGATTTCTTTGTCTTTTTTCATTTTCAGTATGTTTCTTATTCTTATTATTCCAACACATCTGCCTTCAACCTTTAGGAAGCACACAGTGTCTGATGTTTTATTTTAATTTCACTAAAACATTCTAATAAATAATTTCTAAAAATTGCTGTAACTGAAAGTGTGAAAGACTTCGGGGCTGGGCTGATGCTTCAAGATCCTAACGACGTCCCTGATGTGTGATCAGGCTGCTGCTGTTACCTCAGTGAACTGTTGTCTTCTTTGGAAATCACAAACTGACACAACTGCAACTTCACAATGCCGAACTTAGCAAAGTGTGAGGAAAAACCCCAGAACAAGACAGACGGATGTTTTCCTCGCAGCTGTTTGGAGATGATTAAAATATTCTGCAGCAGCTCCTTTTTCAGCGTCTGCCAACAGCTTCAAATATTTAGCAGCATGATATCAACTATTTAGATTGTCTGCAGTAGATACTACACCCTCAATACCCAAGAATCACCTTCAGCAACTGGAAACAGCTGTGAAAGCTTTGTCGACAGCTTACACTGTTACTAAAACTGGAAGATTTAATGGAAAGTTACCATATTGTGTTCATTTCAGTAACTGTGTACAAGTGGTGAGAAAAAAAAATAGAAGACCCGCAAAAATCTGAGGTTGTCCAGTTACTTTGATTGCTTCATTGCACATTTTGCTGTCAGTGTTTGTGTCCAGTTGTTCCCTGAAGGATCAGTGTACATCAGGACTCTATACAACAAGTAGGCCTGCAGTGTGAGAGCGAAGTGCTCTAATAGGGTGATATGGTACTACAAGGTCATTAAGATAAGATGGGGCCTGATTATTTAAGACCTTGTATGTGAGGAGCAGGATTTTGGATTCTGGATTTAACAGGAAGCCAATGAATGCTGCAGTGGCCTTATATGCAATATATACATGAATTGCTGCAGCATTTTGGATTAACTGAAGGCTTTTCAGTGAGTTTTTTGGACATCCTGATAATAATGAATTACAGTAGTCCAGCCTGGAAGTAATAAATGCATGAACTAGCTTTTCAGCGTCACTCTGAGACAGGATATTTCTAACTTTAGAGATGTTGCACAAATGGAAGAAAGTAGTCTTACATATTTGTTTAATATGTGTGTTGAAGGACATGTCCTGGTCAAAAATGACTCCAAGGTTCCTCACAGCGTTACTGGAGGCCAAGGTAATGCCATCCAGAGTAACAATCTGCTTAGAGACCATATTTCTATGATTTTTGCTGCTCTGTGTTGGTACAGGGCATTGACGATGATACCAGTGGGTGGATTATATTCTCAGAAAGACATCTACTGTGAAAAGGTCTACTCTCCACTGCTGTGTAATCAATTATTGTAAATGTAAAAGTTATCAGGAAATGATCAGACAGCAGAGGGTTTTCAGGAAACACTGTTAAATGTTCAGTTTCTATGCCATATGTTAAAACAAGATCTAGAGTGTGATGATGTTGAACATCCTTCCTGTGGTATGAGGGAGTGAGTCTCACTATTTTTAAATATACTGACCACAGAAGCAGAAAAGTGCTCGTCTCATGCAGAAAGGCTGAGAGAATAAATGAGTGTAGAGAGAGAGAGCAAATAAAAGGAGCTCTGCAGGCTGCAGATAGTGCAGGAGAGCCAAGCTATGTTGATCTGAGAGATGGTAGCTGATTAAACAAGTGCTACGAGATAATAAAAAAATGCAAAGATTGATGACAGCATAAGGCAACAAAAAAGTGTGAGAAATAAACTTGACTCTGCCTGTGAATCAGTCTTTGCTTCTCTTCCTCCTTCCATCTCCTCATCTGAGCTACAGCTCTCCACTTGCTGTCCATCTGAGAACAAGGCGCAATTTGCTGTTGCATTAATCTAATATTTAATTGTCCACACTTAAAAACTCTTGCACCTAATCCACAATAAAGTGATGACAGAAAATGTTATAGAAGCATCTTTACGAGGCATGTCTGGACTGTGTTATATCATGAGTAGTAATTTTTAAAAATCTATATACATAAAACACACACACGTACAACAGTGACATTTTAGACCTTCTTCAGAATACTGTATATACTGTGAGCAGACGTTTCCATCATGGTACTGATCCAGAATCCTTCCCTTATTATTATTCCTACTGCTATAATAATAAAGTAAGAAGAATACAAAAATAAATAATGAGATGAGATGTTCATACTTTTCCTTACTTCCTATGTAAAGGCCAACATAAATCACTCATCTCACAGGAGGCTCTTTACCAGTAACGTCTTTTTATTATTGTAGAGTCTGTATGCAGCAACAGACTGAAGTGACTGTTGTTGGGATTATATGAGGTATAAATAAAATTAAATTGTGTTGAAATTTTTTGCATTCCAAAGGCCTTAATGTTCCCTGTCTGTGTGTGTAGGTGTGTATCCGTGTGTTAAGATGAAAAGTGCTACAATAATGTCCAGATGTGTTTTGCTCCTACAGCTCCAAATCCCTGGCATTTCCGGGCACAGTTATCTAAACTGCAATGTTCCCACTACTTGTTTATGTGACTGAGAAAACCCACACGCCCAAGCAGTCCTTGGACCACGTGTACACTGTGATCACGCCAGCATCGAATCCAATGGATGGCTCTCCTCTCTCTCCCTCACTGCTCCTCTCTCTCCCTCTCTCTCCCTCTTTGTGCTAACAATCAAGCCAAACACCAACATCATCAAATATACAGTTGAAACCAGATGTTTACATACTCTTCAGATAAAAAAACAAACACTTTAAAAATTGTAAAACATTAAATCAGACTGTGTCATGTGTCACGGCTGGGGCAGCAGTCCTGTGGTGAAGGAGGGGCCAGATGGTTTTACTCCAGGTCCAGATGTTTTTACTCCAGGTCCAGATGGTTTTACTCCAGGTCCAGATGGTTTGCTTGCAGATCTAACTAAATGAAACCACATCCCACTTTTAAAGACAGTAGAAGGCGATCTGGCTAGAAATCTCTCCCATATCACTCATGGGAAGGGTTGCTGTTATAAAAATGATGGTCTTGCCAAAAATAAACTATTTATTTTCAGTGATCCCAAGTAAGCCATCACAAGATTGGTGCAGATCTCTAAACTGATATATTTCTAAATTCCTTTGGAAAGATAAACCCCCGCGTATCAGCTTAAAAACATTACAAAGGACCAAGGCAAACTTTAATCACTACTTTTTAGCCAACAGGCTTCAGTTCATCTCTAGATGGTTAAAACACACCTTCTTAGATGAACCCTGGATACATGTAGAACAGCACTATGTAATAATCTAGAAATGTCATATATACACTTATCAGCTCAAACATCAAATGATATGAATGCTTCAAAAGCGTCAACATCAGCTCTTCTCTGACAGCATGGTGGGAGTTTCTAAAATTAACAGTCTTCATTAATCCCATGCAAACGTTCACCTGGAACAATCCGGACATATTACAAAGCAATAATATGATCAACTTGCCAGATGCGGGGCTTTGGGTTTGTTTTGTTTTTTGTTGTTTTTTCTTCCCCCTTTTCTCACTATCTCTTCTCTCCTCTGTCTGTTCCGCCTGTAACAACTGAAAATAAAATAAATACATAATTATAATAAAGGTCAATCAAATGGACCAATATGGCGACGCCATGATGATCCACTTGGTAAAGTAAATCTGCTTGGCATCTTTCTTGGCCTTCAGACAACAATTCTGATGGCAAAAGACGGGACAGGCAAAAACAAAAAGAAAGAAAGAAGGACCCAAGTTGCAGTCAGTGGCAGTGATGCGAGTGAGTTTATTTACAGTGAACGACAATGAACAAAACTAAAACATAAACTGTGAACAACTAAAGAACAAACCTGGAACCATACAAACACGGGATGAAGGGCAGAAAGACGCTGTTGGGCAGAGCGACACAGAAATTACACCAGGTTACATAGGAATTAACACAAAACACAAGGGGACACCAAAATGAAACACAAAACGTTGGGTCTAACCACCCAGGACCATGACAACATGTTAATTTTTTTAGTTTGATAAATATAAAAAACATATTTGTTAAATTTAAGAGTAAAGAGAGATGGTATTTAAAATTGAGCTACACTTACAATGGTGTGATCCAGAACTCCAAATACATCAGGAAGTGACATCACTGAAGTCTTTTGGACAACAGCACCACAGAGACAGGCAAGTTGCTCCCATCTTTTCTTTTCTTTTAGTCATTTATCTTGTGATATTGTGGTCGTCAAACTCAGTGACTCAACACCGTCACATGAAAAAATGAAAATGGTTTTTTTAGTTCATGAATATATGGTGATTTTGAATTTCATGCATGCCATGTGCTCTCTGTCTGGTGCTCACTACATTGAGCAGTGGCCAGTTTGTGCAAAAATCTCAACCCTGTTATGTTTTTGATTGTAACGGGGTTGAGATTTTAATACCTTGGTTGTTAAGTTATCCAATTATTTAAATTAATTATTATTATATTCAATCAACATTCTTATACTGCATGCATGCTGAATGTGATTTATGTTCCATGTTAAGAATGCGAGTAAGATGGCACCAACAACAGCAGCAGAAAGGCAAAGGAAGTATCGGGAACGCCTTAAAGCTGATCCTGAAAGAAGGGAGAGAAACCTGCAGAGTGAGCTGAGAGATGGAGAAAGAATGAAGAGGCAGGGAAGAAGAAAGCAATTAATGAACTGAGTAAAAGAGAACAGCGTAAGAAAAGACAAATGTGGAGAGCAGCTTAGGTTAAGGCAATGGGTAGTTAACAGTGTTACAGTGAAAATGTCCTTTTAGAAACAGGGAGGGCAGGAGGAAAAAGGCTTTAACTTTCCACACACAAATCAACTTTAATTGCTTTGCTTTGTGGGCAACGTCTGGTGGCTCGGAAAAAGTACAGAGCTGAAAAAAATAAGCTCAAGAGGCAAATAGTGGAACTCCAGGAGAAACTTGAAAAAGAAAGGAAAAGCAAAGAAAAATACAAAAAAGGTGCCAACGTTCAAAGAAATCTTTGGATTCACCACAGTCGAAAATAACACGATTCACTTCAAATTGCCCCGTTAACCCACAAATTTAAAAAAAACCTTACTTTTCCATGAATCACTGATTGAAGATATTAGGAATAAATACAAAAAAGCCACCAAGAACAGAGAAAGGCAGCTGACTGCCGAAGTCACGACAGGGAGAATTATAAAAAAATTACAGGTTGCAAAAGTTTGTGCAAGTGACTCCCTCGGATTTTCAAACAAGAGTTTCAGACATCATGACAGTCTTCATTTTGAAAGAAACAGGACCAGCAGGTTCACTGAAGACTTAAAAAGAAGAATCAAGGCGTTCAATCTCAAGAATGACGCGAGTAGAATGACCACAGGAACCAAACAAACACTCACAAAGGACAAATTAAAAATGCAGAAGAGGTTCCTGATGGACACGATGGAAAATATCCACAGAAGGTTTTTGGCGGAAAACCCAGACCAGATGATATCCTATTCCCTTTTCTGTCATCTTCGCCCCTTTTGGGTTGTGAATCCAACACTCTCTGAACGTGACACATGCATGTGTAAGTTGCATGAAAATCTCAGCTTCCTGGCAGTGAAGCTTGAGACTGCCAACATTGAAGAACTGATAGAGAAGGTTTGCTGCAACTCATCCAGCAAGAGTTGCATGTATGGAGAGTGTGTCCATTGCAAGGACAAAACTGTCCACACGACAACCGCATACAACAGCACCGCAAACACACCACTGACCCAGTGGGTAATAGAGGAGAAGGAGATACACAAAAAGGGAGAAAAGGCAACTGTCAAGGTGACAGTCAGGAAGTCTGTGGAGGGCACACAAAAGGACCTCACTGAGCTCCTCCGCAGCTTTGTAAGGAAATTTAAATGCATCACTTTATTATCACGCAGCAAGGTCAAGGTCAAATTTATTTATATAGCACATTTCAAACAGCCGATGCTGCAGAAAGTGCTTAACAATATAAAAATGGTATTAAAAAGCAACAATGTAATACAATAATAACAATAAAAAACAATAAAAGGACAGTAAAAGAATTAAAACAATAACTAAACTAATTCAAATAAGACCAAAATGCTTGGGTCATAGTGTGTTAAAAGCCAGGGCATAGAAATGTGTCTTTAGTAAAGATTTAAATTGCTCAAGTGTTTGTGCAGATCTAATATTTAAGGGGAGACTATTCCAAAGTCTGGGACCTGCCACAGAGAAGGATCTATCACCACGGGATTTGAGGTTAGTCCGTGGGATGGACAGCATTAGTTTTAAGCTAGACCTCGTGGTTTTTCCTGGAGCATATAGGCAGAGAGGAGCTCAGACAGGTAAGGAGGGGCTCGGGCATTAAGTGACTTAAAAACAAAAAGTAAAAGTTTAAATTGGATCCTGTAGGAGACAGGAAGCCAGTGTAAAGAAGCTAAAACTGGGGTTATATGCTCTCTCTGTTTGGTACCAGTTAGCAGGTGAGCAGCAGCATTTTGAACCATCTGAAGACGATGGATGGAGGCCTGATCTAGACCATAACACAATGAATTGCAGTAGTCCAATCTGCAAGTAAGAAAAAGGTGAATAACACGCTCAAAGACGTTAGCCGGAAGGTATGGCTTTACCTTGGCTAGCTGTCTTAACTGAAAAAAACAGGACTGAACTACTGCACTCACCTGCTTATTCAATTTAAAAGAACCATCAATGTAGACACCGAGGTTTTTTACATGTGTTTTACAATACGAGGAAACGGTGCCCAGAGTGCTGTCGATATGATTAAAGTTGCCAAAAATGACAACCTCAGTTTTATTTTCATTTAGCTTTAAAAAATTTAATGACAACCACTGTTTGACATCATCCAGGCAGCGTAATAAGAGCTGCGGATGGTCTGACCCTGCTTTTAAAGGTAGATAAATCTGCAAATCATCAGCAAAACAATGAAATGAAATGCTGTACCGCGAGAAGATGGAGCCCAATGGCAACAAATAGAGTGCGAACAGGGCAGGACCCAAAATAGAGCCTTGAGGTACACCGTATTTAAGAGGGGCTATTTTGGAGTTGTGGGTGGCCATATTGACATAAAAAAACCTTTCTGACAAATAGGAACGAAACCACTGTAGTGCAGATCCTTTTAGGCCAGCATGAAATTCTAGCCGTGATAACAGGATGTCACGGTCGACCGTGTCAAAAGCTGCTGACAAGTCCAACAATAAAAGGGCAGCAGGGCTGCCAGAGTCCAGAGTGAAAAGAATATCGTTAAAAATCCTTAAAAGTGCCGTCTCAGTGCTATGTAGTGATTTAAAACCAGATTGAAATTTTTCAGAGATCATATTAAAATTAAGGTGTGCCTGCAACTGTAGGTAGACCACTTTCTCCAAGACTTTAGATAGAAAAGGAAGCTTTGAGATAGGCCTGTAGTTGGACAGAACAGTTGGGTCCAGGTTTTGTTTTTTAAGAAGAGGCTGAACTACAGCTTGTTTAAAGCATGATGGGACGCAGCCTGTAGCAAGGGACGTATCAATTAATCTCAGGATAAAAGGCCCAACAGTATTAAAAGTGCTTTTAAGCAAGCTCAGGGGGAGACAATCAGAGGGGCAGTGTGATGATCTTAGGTTACTAACTACCGCGGTCAAGTCCTTAAGGGAGACAGGATCAAACTGCTCTAAGACAACTGAGCACACAGGAGAAGGACTCTGATCTGAGGCAGCAGACAACGAGACAAGATCCTATCAATCCTAATTGATAGGATCTTGTCATTAAAAAATGCTAAAAAATCATCACACATACTTGGTGAAGAAGTGACTCCAGAATTATCACATAAACTAAGAAAGTGATTAAGAACGTTAAAAAGTACCTGAGGCCTGTGACTGTTTATTGACACTAAGTTTGAGACAAACTGTGTCTTTGCAGTTTTTACAGCTTCTTGGTGAGCAGAAGGACAGAAAGTCCTTAAAATCTGTAGAGAAACATACAATCTGTCCTTTTTCCATCTCCTTTCAGCGCGTCTGTAGTCACGTCTGAGGGAGCGCGTATGTTCATTCAACCACGGCTCTGATAAATGCTTAGCGCGCACAGTCCAGCAGTATGCCTTCTGCCGTGAGCTGAAGAACAACATGTCAGGGGAGGAGGCTTTGATACATGTTGACTTCTCAGAAAACTACAGCTGTAGATACAGTTCTCAAGCTCAGGTGGTCCACTTTGGGGCTTCACATCAGCAGGCCACCGTTCATACTGGTGTGTTGTATGTTGGTGGGCTCTCAGAGCCTGTGTGCTTTAGCACCATCTCCCCCAGTAGACATAAAGGCCCTCCAGCAATATGGCAGCACCTAAATCCTGTGCTAGATTACATTCAAGGGCAACATCCACAAGTGTCTGTGCTGCACTTTTTAAGCGGCGGACCCTGTACGCAATACAAACAACGAGGAAACTTCTACCTTTTCACTACAGAACTGGACATAAGAGGATTCAAGGCTGGTTCTTGGAATTTTTTCGAGGCTAGTCATGTAAAAGGAGCACCAGATGGTGTCGGGGGAGCCTTAAAAAGAGCAGCTGACATGATGGTAGCAAAGGGCCATGACATCCCAGATGCAGAAGAGTTATTCAGGGCCTTGTCTGAAACAAACACAAGTGTGAAACTGTTCTTTGTGAAAAGTGAAGATGTTGAGGAAGCTATGGAGAAAATGCCGAAGCAGATATCAGCTGCTCCTTCTTAATTCAGATAAAACTGAGGTTATTGTACTCGGCCCTGAAAATCTTAGAAATATGGTATCTAATCAGATTCTTACTCTGGATGGCATTACCTTGGCCTCCAGTAACGCGGTGAGGAACCTTGGAGTCATTTTTGACCAGGACATGTCCTTCAACGCACATATTAAACAAATATGTAAGACTGCTTTCTTCCATTTGCGCAACATCTCTAAAATTAGAAATATCCTGTCTCAGAGTGACGCTGAAAAACTAGTTCATGCATTTATTACTTCCAGGCTGGACTACTGTAATTCATTATTATCAGGATGTCCAAAAAACTCACTGAAAAGCCTTCAGCTAATCCAAAATGCTGCAGCAAGAGTCCTGACAGGGACTAGAAAGAGAGAGCATATTTCTCCTGTTTTGGCTTCCCTTCATTGGCTTCCTGTTAAATCCAGAATTGAATTCAAAATCCTGCTCCTCACATACAAGGTCTTAAATAATCAGGCCCCATCTTATCTTAATGACCTTGTAGTACCATATCACCCTATTAGAGCGCTCCGCTCTCGCTCTGCAGGCCTACTTGTTGTTCCTAGAGTATTTAAAAGTAGAATGGGAGGGAGAGCCTTCAGTTTTCAGGCCCCTCTTCTGTGGAACCAGCTTCCAGTTTGGATTCGGGAGACAGACACTATCTCTACTTTTAAGATTAGGCTTAAAACTTTCCTTTTTTCTAAAGCATATAGTTAGGGCTGGACCAGGTGACCCTGAATCCTCCCTTTGTTATGCTGCAATAGATGTAGGCTGCCGGGGGATTCCCATGATGCATTGAGTTTTTCCTTTCCAGTCACCTTTCTCACTCACTATGTATTAATAGACCTCTCTGCATTGAATCATATCTGTTATTAACCTCTGTCTCTCTTCCACAGCATGTCTTTATCCTGTCTTCCTTCTCTCACCCCAACCGGTCGCAGCAGATGGCCGCCCCTCCCTGAGCCTGGTTCTGCCGGAGGTTTCTTCCTGTTAAAAGGGAGTTTTTCCTTCCCACTGTCGCCAAAGTGCTTGCTCATAGGGGGTCATATGATTGTTGGGTTTTTCTCTGTATCTATGAAGCGCCTTGAGGCGACTTTTGTTGTGATTTGGCGCTATATAAATAAAATTGAATTGAATTGAATTGAATTGTTCCTGGAACCGTGAGAATTCACCAGGTCGTTACTGTAGCTCCAGGAGAACTGATGGTTTGTGATGTAAGCTGCATGTGCACAACACAGAAGCAGTTTAACGGCAAGTGCTTCAACACCCAGTGTTTCATTTTTGGCCAGAAGATAGAACCGGCTGTGTCACAGACAGGCAGTGGGGGGGATCCAGGAAAATAAATCCAGTGGGAAAGTCCAGAGCTGATTGGTAAATGGTGTATTCTCAGATATGACGATGATTTGTATCCAGGCATCATTCTAAACATACAAACAACACAAGTCCAGGTCAAATGCATGCATCGTGTTGGGTCAAACCGATTCTTCTGGCTGCATCAGGATCATATCCTCTGGTACCTGTTTGATGATTTGTTTGAACTCATTCCACCCACACAGGCTGTGACAAGGCGCCATGTGGAAGTCTTGAAAGAGGTGTGGAACTGACTCACAAGATGAATTCATGAAACAAACGGCACATTCATGCATATATACAGACACACACACTGATGCAGGCACACACATGCAAAAACACTCTGACACAGACACAGGCGCTGATACAGACAGACACACTGAAATCGTTAACTGATTATTATTGTTATTAGTTCAACCAGTTCAACAAGTTTAATTGTTACCGGAGCAAGGATGAGGTGACTTTTAGCACCTCATCAGCACTTATGCCTAGACACACACACCCACACTCACACGCACGCGCGCGCACACACACATACACACACACACATACACTCGCACGCGCGCACTAGCGCGAGCAAGCACACACACATTATGTTACATTTGAGCAATTCACTTTGCAATGTTTGTTAGTTGTAAATATGCAGTTGTGGTTGTTTTTACTTTAGATTATAGTTTTTTCTGATGGCTTGAACACATTTTTTGTAACTATTGGCTATTTTTGCAAAACTCTACACACAAATAAGAAAACTCTTCACCCAATCAGCAAAACATTGTAGTTTCCCTGTAAAAGCGAATAACCCTTGCTTAACTCTCCACACCTTTGTAAAAATGGTATTTTCGTATCCAACAGTTAACACAAGCCATCATATTAATAAGCACACAATGCACCAACTAAACAAATCAAATCACTTTTATTGTCACATCACATGTGCAGGTACTTTGGTACAGTACATGTGAGTGAAATTCTTGTGTGCGAGCTTCACAAGCAACAGAGTTGTGCAAAATACAATAATGTAAACAAGCAAAATACAAGAATGGCTACATCTGAAACTAATAAATATATGTACAATATATAATAGTATATGCATTTCTGGATGTGTATACTAAATATTTTTCTACGTGTGTGTGTGTGTGTGTGTGTGTGTGTGTGTGTGTGTACACATTTTTACAAATTAAATAGAGTAAACAATAAATAAAATATATAAAAATATACAGAGTTGAATATGTGCAAAACAGTGGCGTTACTGTACAGTATGGAGTGCATAATGTTGAAGTTCCAGTAGTGAAGCTGAGGTGTCTATGACGTGTTCAGCAGTCTGATGGCCTGGTGGAAGAAGCTGTCTCTCAGTCTGCTGGTACGGGACCGGATGCTGCAGAACCTCCTTCCTGATGGAAGCAGTCTGAACAGTTTATGGCTGGGGTGACTGGAGTCCTTGATGATCCTCCCCGCTTTCCTCAGGCAGCGCTTCCTGTAGATGTCTTGGAGGGAGGGAAGCTCACCTCCAATTATCCGTTCAGAGCACCGCACTACTCGCTGGAGAGCTTTGCAGTTGTAGGCGGTGCTGTTGCCATACCAGGTGGTGATGCATCCAGTGAGGATGCTCTCAATGGCACAGCGATAGAAGGTCCTGAGGATGCGGGGGCTCATGCCGAATCTTTTCAGTCTCCTGAGAAAGAAGAGGCGCTGCTGCGCCTTCTTCACTGTTTTGTTTGTGTGTACTGACCACGTAAGATCCTCAGCCAGGTGTACGCCAAGGAAGCGGAAGCTGCTCACTCTCTCCACAGCAGCGCCGCTGATGGTGATGGGGGTGTGTACTTCTCTGCACCTCCGGAAGTCCACTATCAACTCCTTTGTCTTTGCGACGTTGAGGGTGAGATGGTTGTCTTGACACCAGTGGGTCAGGGCGCTGACCTCCTCCCTGTAAGCCGTCTCATCACCGTTGGTGATAAGACCCACCACTGTAGTGTCGTCCGCAAACTTCACAATGATGTTGGAGCTGTTAGTGGCTGTGCAGTCGTAGGTGTAGAGTGAGTACAGGAGAGGGCTCAGTACACACCCCTGTGGAGCACCAGTGTTCAGTGTGATGGGGGATGAGGTGATGCTGCCCAGTCTGACCACCTGGCGTCTGTCAGACAGGAAGCTAAGGATCCAGCTGCAGAGGGAGCTGCTCAGTCCTAGATCCTGCAGTTTCCTGTCCAGCTTCAAGGGAACGATGGTATTGAATGCTGAGCTGTAATCTACAAACAGCATCCTCACATACGTGTCTCTCTTCTCCAGGTGTGACAGGGCAGTGTGTAGTGTCAGGGCTATGGCATCATCAGAGGACCTGTTGTGGCGGTATGCGAACTGTAGAGGGTCCAGTGAGTCGGGTAGTGCAGAGCAGATGAAGTCCCTGACCAGCTTCTCGAAGCATTTGCTCATGATGGGGGTCAGGGCTACAGGTCGCCAGTCGTTCAATGAGGAGATGGTGGAGGATTTGGGTACAGGGACGATGGTGGCCATTTTGAAGCAGGCTGGGACTACAGACAGAGAGAGGGAAAGGTTGAAGATGTGCGTGAACACTCCAGCCAGCTGAGCCGCGCATGACTTGAGGACGCGGCCGGGAATCCCGTCCGGACCAGTAGCTTTGCGTGCGTTCACCTTCCTGAAGCACCTCCGCACATCCTCCTCAGACACAGTGTGCGCACTGACGTCATCCGCGGTGCGCACACTGTCCGGTCTCATGGTGTTCGCTGTGTCGAATCTAGCGTAGAATACGTTTAGATCCTCACACAGAGAGGCCGTGGTCTGCGGTGTGCTGGTTTTCCCTCTAAAGTCTGCGATCGTGTTTAGTCCCTGCCACATACTCCGAGGGTTGTCAAACTGTTGCTCCACCCTGTCCCTGTACTCACGTTTGGCTGCTTTGATCGTCTTCCGGAGTTGGTAATGTGCGTGTTTGTAGTCACTGATGGTATGAATAAAAAACACATCTGGCTTTTGCTTTCTCTGGGCACAAGGTTATGGGCTCAAACTGTGGTCATAAATATTTTGTACTTGTAAATCAGTTTTTTTGTATGTGTAAAAAGAATTTGTGTGTGCGTAAAAAAGATTCGTGTGTGGACTTAGCCAAAAAATCTGTGAGAAAGTCTGCACTCAAGTTTCAAGTTACAAGTACGAATTTTGACCCCATTTTTCTTCCTTTCATCTGATTGGCCAATGTCATGTCAATCACAAATTTAACTATCCAATCAGAGAACAGGTGGGTTTGGCTGTCGGAGGGGTGCTTTTTTGAACTGCAGGTCCTTGAAGGGAATAAATGCCCTTTTACATGCCAGCCCAGCGTTTTCCTTCATCTCCACGAAGGAAAACAGTCTGTGGTGGTCTGAGTTTTGTGATTTTTGTGTCACAGGTTTACATGCTTAATACAGGGACCTCCTGAACCTTTTCAACAGCGCTGCGAACCTCCGGCGGGGGGGCAGTGTTGTGGAAAGGACAGTCTTCACTAGTGGGGATACTTACAAAGCTTTCCTTCGTTATGAATTAGCATACATGTTTTTATTGAACATTTGAAGAACCAGCAAAAAACCCAGAAACTCTTGTAGAGGACAAAGTCGGAGATAGAAACGACAAGGAGCAGGTGCATCAGGTAGAGCTGCTGCAAAAACCCACAGAGCTCAGCAGCCAGCAACAAATTCTGGATCCTTGGCTTTTAGTTAGCAGTTAGCATTAGCAGCACATGCTGCATCTGATGTGAAAGGACCTTTATGCTGCGGACTGTGACTCACAGCCCTGACGTTGTGTTAAACTAATCCTAAAGTAATAATGGTATTTCTAACCACTGATATACCACAACTTTATTCTTTCAACATCTGCTGAAAGTTAGGGGATAGAGATCCTCCAGCTTCAAACTGTATTACCCTTCAAGGACCTGCAGTTCAAAAAAGCGCCCCTCGACAGCCAAACCCATCTGTTCTCACTCTTCCTGCTCCCTCCATTGTACTCCACACACAGAGCTTACCTGTATTATAGGCTGATTGCAAAGTGAACTAATTATCTAAAAAAGTTTTCACATGTGACAGTGTGCCAGACAGTTGGCAAAATAGTGTAAATAATGGCCGTAAATGTGTATAGTTTTGCTAGGAGTGCGTTGATCATTTGGAAATTGAGTGTAAAGCAGTGAGTTGTGTTTACAGTTCTGCAAAAAGAGTGCTGTGCAGTGGATTGTAGCTACAGGTTTGCAAAGTGTGTGTTACAAAATGGCAAACTGAGTGCAAAGCAGTGTTTGTGCTTTTAGTTTTGCAAACTCAGTGAGTGGTTGTGCTATAAGAATCACAGTTAGGGTTTAAGCATTCAGAAAAAACTGTAATAAAACGTAATTCTACTGCAGGTTGTATCTGGTGTCCTTCCCGTGGTTACAAAGTGAGATATAATGCTAATGGAAAGTCCTGTACATTGAATTTGAGAGTAAACAACTGTTTATGTGTAAAGCTGTATTTGTCTCTTCAACCCTGTTATGCTAGTCTCAACCCCGTCACACCTACATTTTCATATATTATTTTCTTAAAATGTTGAGGAAATAATTTAATGTTTGCTGATTTCTGTTTTTGATGAAAAATGACAAGATTGCTTTCACTCATTAGTTACATTTCAGGATTTAAGAGAGTAAAAATGTGTGATTTTATGTCATTTTTCTATTTAAAATTATTGAATTAGTATGGGGGACATCTGATTAATGTAAACATATTGATTTCTTTAGAAATACATTTTATGATAATATTCAGAGAGCCTCCAAAGTGTCTATAACGGGGTTGAAGAATTACAGTCACCACATCTTGAAAATATGATCAATAATAAAAGAAAACTAATGCCTGAGATGGGAAAATGCATTTTTCTGATAGTTAAATATGTCCTTAATGATGTGGGATATACATATAAATAGTACATTTTGGTAAAAATGTAAAAATATCCAAGTCCAATTTTTGTCGTGGAATGACTCATAAAGTGAAAAAACTCCCTAGGTGAATTTGCAGACAAATTCAAAGTGATGTTGCAAATGTTGGATGTTTTCCAGAGCAGATATCCTGTGGCAACAAATGTCCTTGATTACCTTGATGACTTGCAGATAAACCTGGCTGCCAACAAACAGCTTTGTGAAGAAGTGTGTTGAGTAGGAGCAGAAATCTAAAGTCAAGCTGACCAGATACATAATAAATGGTTGACAGCTTCACCAACACCACCCCTGGCTTCTCTTCAGTACCTTCAGGAGATGAGCAGCTACTTCAGCAGCCTAGGACCAGCAGCACTCCAAGCATCTGTGAGTGGGACTGTGGACCTTGATGCCTTTGGGCATGGTGTACAGGAGTGGGTTGCTGTGATGAGCAAACTAGCTTTGTGCTGCAAGGAGGCAGATCCTAATTCTGCTGATGCTGAGCAGCTTTTATGAGCAGCACATCAAGCAGGAACTTGACGGCTCTGGTTTTCCTGGACCATAATCGCCGACTTGAAAGTCGCTTCAGTGCACTTGACGAAACTGAAATGTGAAAGCACATAGATTTTTAGTAACCTTATTATTTGAAGGTATGTTTGCTGTTTTAACTACACACTGAAATGTTGAGTTTCTGTTCAGATGCACTGTAAACAAATGCAGATGATTTCTTTCATTTTTCTACTGAGATTGATTAAGAAGGACCACTGTTATTTGAAATGTGTTGTGGAAAGAGGTGCAGAAGCAATATGAGCTGAACTGAATCCCAAACTGATGAAAACATAAGTCAATGGCTTTACTTCTATGGTGCCTAATGAAGGTTTTCTTTCTTTTTTGAAGTGCCATTTCAAAAGAATTTTGAAGAATGTTATACTGTAGAGTTTATGTCCATATAAATATATAAAAATATATAATAAACTTCATTTCTAAGCCATCTACCTCATTGATACAGGAGGGGGGGGGGGGGGCTCCACACAAGTAGGGGAGACCGGGGATAGTTGTAACGTGGGTCAGTTGTAACACTTCCAATTTCTCCAATCAGGGCTAAGTTTCAAATGATGTGAC
Source organism: Copadichromis virginalis (assembly GCF_057382275.1). NCBI lineage: Eukaryota > Metazoa > Chordata > Actinopteri > Cichliformes > Cichlidae > Copadichromis > Copadichromis virginalis. Next base: position 60,398,162 of record NC_140620.1, read on the forward strand.
TCATCCTGTGCATGCCCAACTCAGTTCTGCTATCACATGTGAAAAATCAGCACATTTCGTCAAACACAGACAATTTAACACGAAAAAAAGTCATTTGTATGCCAAAAAGTAAGTTTTTCTACTTTATTTCAATTTCTAATAGCATTATCTGCTTTGCAGTTAAACTCATCAAACTTAAATTGTGTTATTTGTATGTCTATGGGGATATATTCTGTGTAGGTCTTTAGTGCTAATGTTTTAGCCGTTGGCTGTAATGTAAGCTAGTTCATGGCTATAGGAGTCTGGGTCAGTTGTAACAATAATGCAGATGTTACAACTTACCACACTATTACTTTAACTTATATTAAACAAGTTGGGGCAACGACATCAGCAGAGAGAGGTTCACTGGTCACATTTGTATATGTGGTTAATGCCATTGGCAACACAATTCCTCCACTGTTTGTGTTCCCACACATACATTATGCAGACCTCTGTGTCAGAGATGGACCAGTAGGAAGCACTGGTAGTGGAAATAAGTCAGGATGGGTGCAAGAAACAGATTTCCTCATCTTTCTGAAGCACTTTGCAAACCACACCAAGGTAAGCCATGATAAAAAGTAATGGAATTGCGATGCTGGTGAACAACTACATTTTTTCAGCTTCATTGTTATGTTCAAAATTGGTGCAAGAGTTGTAGGTTATAATGCCCACTGAGCCAATGAGGCCAAACTCAAGGAAGACCAACCAAAATTAATGAAATATTCATTTGCAGAAAATTCCATAATTTGTCTTTTTTGGGGGGTTGGAATATGTTCAAAAGTTAGATTTCTGCATTCTGTCACACACACACAGCTACATAAATGGCTCTAAGTACAGTCATGTGTTGAATAAACAAAGATTACATGTTAATATTTTGTTAGTACCCTTATTTCGTTGTGTTACATTTCACCCCAGGATATGTTACAACTAACCCAGACTATGGGGTTAATTGTAACATTTCACTCTTTGTGTTTGAGACCATACCATGCAATGGGTAATTGTGCTGCAGAGAAAATAGCTGCACTATTTAATAGCAGAGACATGTAAATACTTTGCATTACATTTCGAATCCACTACCTTAAAAGAGCTCCAATTTACAGACAGAAATGTCAAAAATGTTACAACTATCCCCGGTCTCCCCTATTCATACATGTTTAGAAAATACCACAACAAAATCAAAGTCATTTTGATCGTTAAAGATCAAAAAACAAAACAGAAAAGACACCGCAAAATCTCGGAGCAACTGAATAAATTTCATATCATCAAGTCGTGACGAATGAGTGCACGCACAGTGGCTGTAGGGGGAGCCACTGAGCCAGCACGTCAGCTGCTCCGGTCAGTTCGAAATTCAAAACACAACAGAAATCTCCCGTCTTGCACCGCGGCTCAAAAAGCCTCTGACGGTTATTTTAATTTAACATAAAAAATAAATAAAAATCGCAGAATGTATATTATTCAAAACTGTGGACACGAGTGGGTTGCGGTGGTCGGCAGGCACATTTTGGTATGAATGAAATATTGCTACTTGCACGTTTAAATTTCTATTTATTTTTTGTGTGTGTGACGGCTGCGTGGGTAGCAGAGGAACAACTGCCGTTGGCGCCACTTTCAAATCCTCCACTGAGACAGAATGAGAGCCCGTCTTCAAATACATTTACGCACTATTTCGCTTTTTAGCGTAAAACCAGGATTATCTTAACATTATTTCTCCTTTGGATATTCTTTTTCTTCCGAAGGTAAGAGTTTCTTTTTCCGCCCCAATTTTGACTAATAAAGTATTTAGTCTTTATCTTTTTATTTTCATTTGTAGGTAAGTAACTTAAAAGTGTTTACGTGTTATGGCCGGTAGCTGCTTTGTAAGCGTGGATGTGCTGTAAGTAAAGGCTTTGTGCGAGGGACGCTTAGCAGACAAAGTAAAGTGCGGCTTGAAACAAAAGGCTGCGTGACTGCACTGTGTCAGACACTGTGCGCGTCCATTTCTGCACGGAGACAAAGCAATCATAATATAGTATCTTAGCAAATGTTCAAATATAGCTTATTGTTAACAGTGCAGAACTTATATTTCTTTACAAAAGAGTTTAAGTGATAAGTGGAAAAGTAGAGGAAGGGGACACTCCCCTAGTCACAGCCTCCTCCCCAGCAACCACGCCAGCCCACTCGGCTGCACACTGTGTCTAAATACGACGCTAATCTCGCCTTCAAGCACAATAAACAAACAAATAAATAAACTATACTTAAGTCAAAACGCCCCGTTAAACAGAGGAAACAGTGAGAAAGTCCAGGCTCGGAAAACGCAGTGACTCAGCAGTTTCTCACCTGCGCAGCCTGTCATCCTCTCATCACAGCGAGGACTGCGCACTTTAATACGGGCAGTTATCGAAATATGTGCGGCTGCCTTTGACTTCGACTTTACTCAAAGATCAGTCAGCTCTGATTATGTATTAGTCGGTTTTTAGAACAATGAAACTAATTTTCATAAATGTGTTAATACAAAGCTTTAGGCAACATGACAAATAGATGATTTCTAGGCAAACTATAGGGAAAGTTTTTTTCTTTTTAAGCGTGTCGTTTACAAACTGATAGAAAAACGAGGTAAAAAGCGGAGCTCCCACACAGACCGCTGGACTCTCCCCCAGAATGACCGAGAAACGGACCCTGACATTAAAAAGTCTCCCTCTTACTGTTCAACGTTTTTAGGTAAGACCCTGGTTGTGTATGTGCTGCACACCATCATCTGAGAGTGAAGTAACATTTCTAATGTCTTCACTTTTTTTAGATTAAATCTTGTTTGGTGACTTATAAAGAAAAGGTCACGATGGCTGTGCCTCACCAAGGAGATAGTGTTTGCTTATTCTGACAGAAACTGCTGCTCACAAAAAGGAGAATATTTTTGCAGAATAGTTGGCATCACTTTGTTCTAAATATTACTTTGTTTTAACAACTCAGTACTTTTAATCCATAAAACATCAAAAATACAAAGTATTAAATTAAAGTAGCAACAAGTGACACCTTTAAAACCGAAGTTGAATCTTTTTTGTTTAAGAAGACTGTAATGACAGAATTTTGTTTCCTGTCGACTGAAACAATTAATTCAATGCATCACATTCAAAAATGTATCAGCAACATTTAGAGAAATTCTGGAAATAATTATAATTCTTTTATTATATTCATTAGAGCTGTGTTCACTGAATATGTTCAGTCCGAACCATCACAAAGTGAAGTGGCCCAAATTGAAAAGCTAAAATTTCTTTACTGTATTATTTTATATTTACACTGATTTAAATCCATAAGGTAAATTTAAATAAAGTTTAATACTGCAGCTGTGGATATTTTTCACCATTCCTTATAGCATCAGATATTTTATCTGATCCATAAAGATCTTCAGCTGTTATGCAGCAGGTCAAATATTCACACATGCAATATAAAAATTGTAAAAGAAAAAAAACATAATTCCAGGAACAACAGAACTTTAAACTTCAAGATGTGAATTGATGTGGAAATATTTTCCAATGTGTCATATCCAGACTTGCACAGCAGAACCGAGTAAACAAATCTTTAAACTCTTCTTTTTTGTCTTTACCACAAACACATCGAGGGCCTCAGCCTGCAGAAATGTTAGGAAATGGATTAAGATCATTTCGGGATTATTCTATTAAAATTCGACTGACATAGACGTGAAGAAACCTCGTGTGGCTTAGCCAATTTGAATTCTTCTCCTGGACTGATGGTGTGGTGTTAGCCATTATCATCACCTGTAAGTGATTAGAGTAAGACTGCTTCATGTGAATGGAAAACGAGCATACTTTGTAATTTGGGGCATCCCTGGAGCTTAACTGTGACACCCACTGTTACACCGAGTAATGCTGGAGGAGCTGCTCCATTAGAGCCTGGTCTAGGATTTATTTCAAGTTAGCGCCGGGCCTTTTTCTTAATGTGCCCATGTTTTATTTTTCTGTGTGTGTAAAAGTGCGTAGAACAGAAAGAGAGGTAGGCAGGGCCACCTCCTTGTAAAACAGTGTAGTTTGAGAGCAGCACTTTCAGCAGTGTGAGTCTTCCTCCTTCCTGTCGACTGCCATGTCACGGCCATATGAGAACATGAGAAAATAGAGTCAGGCAAACACCGAGTGTAGCTCTCAGTGCGATTACATTTGTGCATTAATACTAGTCCATGTGTGTGTTTCTGTACTCGGCTTCCTTTGTGTGTCGCAGCACAGAGAAGCTGGTGGCTCACTGTACTTACCCCACTCGTGTGTTTGCTGTGGTTTCTGTTTTTTATTTCGCAACATTAGCCTATAAAGTAGGCTCCTCAAACTGTGTGTGAATGCATAAAGAGCTTCCTCTCAGAGCCACACTATTCTTCATTTTATATTCCTCCCTCTCCTCCCTCCCTGTCTTCTCAGGCTTTCTTTCAGTCTGACAGTGGAGCAGCTTGCCAGGCGTACAGGCTCAATGCGCCGCGCTGCGCAGCAGCCCCTTTGCCTCGCACAAATAAATTTTTTACGTGCAAACGGGAGCTCCGACAGACCCCGCGCTTTACACCTGTCTCACACACACACTGGGGAGCGTCCACATATTTTCTTTAGATTTTTCGCCGCCCCCGAAAATGTCGATTTGTATTGTAGAAAGTGACTGCTAGGGAAAAAGGCTGCAGCCCTGTAGGTTTTTATGCCTACTGAGTCTTCTCACTGTCTCAGTGTGCGTAGCTAGGGCTCAGCGAGGCAGCACTGAGAAGGACTGGGACATGCACATACACATAGCTAAAAGGTGAAAGGCCAGCAAGGAAGGATGAGGGGACACGAAGTTGTTGGTTGTTTGTTTGTTTGTGTTTGTTTGGTTGTCTGTTATTTTGGGGGGGAGGGGGTATTTTTGGGACTGGGACCAAAACCTGACCAACCCCCTTCCTCCCCGGACACCCCCTTTTACTACGAACAGAAGCAGGAGCAACCAGAAACCCCAAACAGGCCTTTTTTCAGCTCTCTCTGTCACTGTAGTAGGCTAGCTCTATCCCTCTGATGGGTGTTTGTGTAGAGCTGCTGTTGGGACTCTCCTTGGTTTTTACTTTTATTTGACAAATCTAGTCATCCTGTGTGTCTGTGTGTGCCTCTGTTGTTCCTGTTTTATGTTATTTTTGAGGACTAGTTCTGATTGTTGGTCTGTGGATTGTGACAATGTATCCACACAAACAGGCAGAAGAAGGTGTGAGTTTACTTTCAGTGTTCTTAGTCAGTAGTTAAGCTAGTTAGCTCCTCCATCATCAGGTTAACATCTCAGCAGCAAATGGTAAGTGAATCTTTTTTTTTCCTCTGAAGAATGTAAAATGGCCTGTGGTGCTGTGACTGCAGGAGCAGCAGGCCATAGACAGGAGCTTTCCAACACTTTGCCTTTTATTCCCTCCATCACACTTTGATTCTTCTGTGAGTGAGAGTGGATGTTTGGGACGTAGTTATCTGTAGTTACCTTTTCTGACCCTTTGTGGCCACATGCCTTTATAAGGCTTCATTTGAGCAGCCTTGGAGGTTAAGCATCAGCACCAAACATTTTACATTTAAAACTGTTTGTTTTAAATAAAAACTTCTTGGCCCTTTAAGAGGATTTTTTTGCAGACAGATATGCATGCGTATGTTTCCTGTTTACAGCCGAGTTTTATGGAAGTATAAATCTTAAGTGTATCCTGTCAAGTGTGGTGCATCAGGTTCAGTGCTGGCCCCGCCCTGTCCAGTTCAAATCTGTTTTTTCTTTATACTGACGAATCAGTCAACTAACTCTCAGTTTCACATTAAAATGACAGAATACTGGCTGCAATGTAAGGATCCACATGTAAAGTGAAATATATCAATCAACAGAAAATCCTTTAAGTAACTGTTGATCACATGTGAAGGATATTTGCAGGTATTTTATAAACCAAACCATAAACAAAAACTGATTTTTCATCACTGATATTCTGTCTATATCTGTAGTTGGAAATGCATTTAAATAAATAAAATCCAAGCAGGTTAAGATGACTACTTCAGTCTCACTTATCCTTAAAAAGCAACCCTGCCTTGTTTTCTTCTTTCCTCTGACACATGAAATACTGAACTGCAGCCAACATTCACGAATTAGATGACGGGAAAATTGTAAGAGAACCTCTGGGCTGGACCAGAGCTGCTGTACCTTCAATAATACTGTGTGGCATGAGTCTGGATTAGTTCCTAGGGGCTGCATCAACAAGACATGACTTCTTAGACAATTGCACTAACTGATCTGCTCTGATTGCAGTGTTTAAAGCGTGACCCTCTGCAGGGCTGCAGGTAAGATGCTGTTTTACACTTTTGGTATAAAAATACACATTTGGTTCAGTGGAGATTCATTAAAATTGGGATGCAAGTATTTTAATAAATCACTTTCTTTTTTTACTTTCAGCTTTTTGAACTTGATGTATCTTGAAAACTCAGACATCTGGCGGATGTTTATATTGTGTTTCTTTTTGGTGAAAGACTTCTTCTAAAAGCTGCATGTAAATGTCGTTTTTCATTTTCTATCTTTGTTTACATTAGAGTAGGTAGCTTGTTACGACTCAACGTTCCCCACTGCTGTGTGCTGTTTGTGGTTTGCCTTTAAGGATATAGTCGGGGTAAGTACAGTCATACTTTTTATTTTATTTCAGTTGCTTAAATAATCTTTGATTTTATTTTATTTTTTGTAGTATGTTTCAGGTGGAAATCATCAGAAAATAAAATGTGTGGATTATTTTATCATTAAATACTTGTGGTGAAACATTCTTTAATGTTATCTTTCTTCAAAAATATCTGAGCTATATGTCGTCGTCCCCCTCCCCTCCCCCATCTGCTTCCTCTTTTTCTCCACTTCCTCCATTTTCTCTGTTTTTAAAAGAAAACCGTACAGATGAACGGAATCAAAAATTCAACATTATTGTACGTGGCCGTCTTCTTCAGAGAAAGGTCACATACATTTCAGTTTTGTCTTTGCCCTCCCGCCCCCGTGGACATGCACCAGCCTGAGTCATGGACTCGGTGTGTCCAGGGTGCGCTCTAGCAGCACATCATGTTTTGCAGATGTGCTGAATCGCTTCAAATCATCATGTGCTGCCACTGTGAGCCCTGGGATCCTCAGCATCACACTGCTCCTAGTCCATTTTCCTCCAGCTTAGACTTTGATTGCAATAATTTCTGTTACTTGTCTTAAAGCTATGAACCACATGTGGGTGAATGAATGCATGAGTCGCTTTCCTGTTGTCTGATAGCAGCTGGATGCATGTCATTATCTGAGTATCACTGGTTTATTTTTCTGTCGAGATCTGTGAAAAGAATTGCACTGACATGAATAGTGAGCAGCAGTAGTGAGCACAAACTCACATTTAATTCTGTTTCAAGCTGAAATCCTTTTGTCTCCTGACAACAAACTAATTGCACCAGTGAGTTGAAAACAGCATTTCCTACTTATAGAGAACATAATGAGGTTAGAAAATGAGGACGAATGATTTAGATAATTTCCTTATTTAGGGTCGACAGCTTAGACACGTTCTATTTAAAACAAACTTTTTTTAGGTTTTTCACTCATAACGATGTTGATTTTATGTTAGTGTTTGTGTGGAACAATCAGCGATTAGACTCCAGCCACAGTTCTCTTTCTAAAGGTTTTTATTAAAATAAGAGAACAATGTGTTTTATCCACATCATATAAAACAAATTTCTGTTTATGAATAATTATTTAAGAAACTTCGGAACAAACGCACAGCTGACCAGGAGTGCCTGCATGTTGCATTTGTTTATATTTTGTTGCTGATTTTCTTGTTTTTGATAGGTACTCGTGTCAAAGCCTGCCAGTCTGTGGAATCACTCATTTCAAATATGTGCTCGTCCCTCCAGAGATCACTGATCCATCCAAAGCTGCTGTCACAAACAACCTGAGAGGTGTTTGCATTGAAATCTCTGGTCTTTATATTTCAGATCAGTATGTGGGAGGCAGATCACTGCATGCTGAAAATATGCTGCGTTACCTGTAGTGCTTGGATTTATTCTTTACTTGTTTTTCCAGAAATGCATGTTTGTGAGTACGTGTGAGTGTTGGTCACATTCAGTGCATCTGGCCGTAGCAGCACATCATTACTGGTATTTTTCACTGCATTACCAGTATGTTATGTGCTGCTTCTGTCAGACACACATCACTACATTGCTGTGATTATCATTTATTTTGTTAGAAATAAGCAGCACTGCAGTTTAATGTGTCTAAAACTTCCCAGTGGACGAACATAACGGTCTGTGGGTCGATTATGACTGTTACACATTAATAAAAGGTCAGCATTTGAAAACTAAAATGTCTACTGAAACTTATTTTAGACCGAAAGAAAAGGTTCAAATCTTGTCTCACCTTAAACTACATGCATGCTAAAGTTCTTTAAGGTCGCGATGGCTTTGTTCCAAGCACAATAATAAAATCTGAGCCAGGTTTGAGTGTCTACAGCGCTGATGAATCTTTACAAAACGCAAACGAATGTGTCATGATTTCCACTTATGTGAGCACACAGAGATGGTGTATGAAGGATATCACACTGCTGGTCACTGTGTTCCTATAAATGTCCTTGATGCCGTCAATCACATCCACCGTCAGCACCTTCACAGCTTTTAGCTCAAGGGATATTTCTTTAAATCATCCTTTTGCAATTTACTTTTCCCTCTTCAGGAGAGAATTAGCATCACTTTTCTTAGTGTCTTAATGTGTTGGGGTGCACTTGGAGGCTGGCAGATGAAAACTAAAATAATGTTTTCTTCTATTTAGACAAAAACATTTCTTTGGGAACTAAACAGAATGGAAAAGATGCACAAGCACATTCAAATTCGCAGCTATTGCATCATCCCCCAAACATCTGTTTCTTTTAAGCCAACGTGTTTACGGGCGATCGTGGCTCAAGAGTTGGGAGTTCGCCTTGTAATCGGAAGGTTGCCGGTTCGAGCCCCGGCTTGGACAGTCTCGGTTGTTGTGTCCTTGGGCAAGACACTTCACCCGTTGCCTACTGGTGGTGGTCAGAGGGCCCGGTGGCGCCAGTGTCCGGCAGCCTCGCCTCTGTCAGTGCGCCCCAGGGTGGCTGTGGCTACAATGTAGCTTGCCATCACCAGTGCGTGAATGGGTGGATGACTGGATATGTAAAGCGCTTTGGGGTCCTTAGGGACTAGTAAAGCGCTATATAAATACAGGCCATTTACCATTCACGCAGCTATGCTTCGCTGCACTTCAAAGCTCAAGCACTTTCATGCAAAATGATACTGATGAAAATTCCCCGTCTGTGACGCTCCTGCCAAAGCAATAAAATAAATGAAAGGCATGAAGTCGAGATAAAATAAATCTATCACCTTAACTTTATGTTCCACTCACATGAATATAAAGAAAAGATTAAACAGCATGAAACATACATGATGCTGTCAAATGCTAAAATACACAAAAACCGACAGTTTCTACATACAGAAAAAATAACAATTAAAATCATCATTTGTTACATTGTTTCAACTTCCAGACTCCAATCTGGAATAATAGGAGCTTGATATGGATGCTGGAGAGGTGCAATATCTCTTTTTATATTCCCAACACTTTACTCACTTTAGTCACTTATTCAGTCACTTTAATTTTAAAACTGTATATTCTGTGTATTTATTATCTCACTCTTATTGCCTGTTTATGCTCTGTCCTTGTCTTCGACGTCATGCTGCTCTGTTGTATCTTAATTGTCCCTTTGGGATGAACAAAGTCTGGTTCTGATATTCAATTGGAATTCATCCACATTGTCTCAGCTCACTGGTGTCATTCTGTTTAGTGGAAAACTAGTTGTGTTTCAGAGCTCTACAGAGAAATCCTGGTAAAGTTAGTTGAGATGTCCTTTTATCATGTTGTTACTGCCATGTCTGTACAGTCAAAGTTTTAACCACGGATATCTGCCAAAAGTGAGATGTGGATTTCTCAGGACACTGGCTCGTCAAAGACATTAGTAACACATGCCAGCAATTATGCTGTCAACATGACAAATCGAATCTTACAAAGGCATTTGGAAGCACTGAAGTGGAAATTATAGAGGAGCTTTTTAATGAGTTTCTGTAAATGCTTTAACTTTGTTTAAAAAACACATGTCCTGCGTCCGCAGCGGGAGAACTTTTGCAAAGGTTATCTTTTATCAGTGAAGCCAAGGGTTTTCTGCTGAAATGTAACTTAAATAAATAGAGTGGGATATTCTAAATGTTTCTCCAACCAGAGTTTAAGGAAACGAAAATTACACAAGGTCACACATTATGCCAACTTGCCTAGAACTAACTTCATCACCAACACATTCTGACTGCTGTTCATCCTAGTGCTCAGCATCCACTGCTTACAAACACGAGTCCTGATTTTTACAAATTATTTCAAGTGTTTCTTCATCACTTCTAGACGTTTACAGGAGGATCAGCGGGACAGCAGAGGCAGGTCGCTGGGGTTCATAATGAGGCTTGAGTCCAGGTTCAGAGTATCTGTGGAGACAGAAAAGAAAGTCTCATATAGTTACTGTAGATCATCAAATGGTCCAAATCTTTACATGGGGCCCATAAATATACAGGCTTGTGGGTTTTTGCCAGTTTATTGAATTACTGTCCCGTCTTTACCTTGCAGTGGCCTGATCCTATATAGATCGTCTGCCTTTTTTACATAACCTCCTTTTGTGCTAGTACACATTTACATAGTGCAGATGCTCCCAACGTCACTTTTTTTAATGTGAAAACCCAAAGTTTCCCTGCTCTCAACTTTAGCTGATAGCCACTTGCCCAAACTGCTGATGGTAAGGCCAGTGAGGTGCAGGACTTACTGGATGGGGTTTTCTACCCAATTTTTTCTGCTGAACAACAGAAGTCAGACCCAGTGATGTTAAAGCAGAAGCTATCTAATCTTTTGACTTGATCCCAACTTTTCAATGTGTGTGTATGTGTTAGTCCCCATAGGGAAATTGTTCCTCTGCATTTAACCCAGTGTGTAGGGACGGTACCTTGCTCAGGGGTACCTCATGGTAGCCATTCAGTGGAGTCGAACCCCCGACCTTCCGATCATGGGGCCACCACTCTACCTACTGAGCTATCCCTGCCCCAGGGATATTTGACAGCTTCTGTTTGTTTGTGTAATTCAGCGTAAAACAATCCATCTGTGGTTTTTTTCTGTTCATGAACTTTACCTTGATCAAAATTGTTGAGTTTTTTGGAGTTGGATCGCTCACCGAGTCCCTCGATGTCCACAAGATCGCTGTTCACATCCGAATCATTCAGAGCGCTGAGGGTCACATCTGCACACACACAGCACTCACTTCACTTCACTTCTCTGTATTATTTGTTCATTTTTGTGTATTTAAAATTTACAAAAAGTTATTATTTACAAGCTACAAGAAAGTTGTTTTGTTTTTTTTAATGAAATGAATAAAACTGTTGGTGGACTCGAGGATGGAGACCTGCAGTCTTCTGTTTCTTCAGAGGAGGCTGGCTGGAGGGGGGACCCTGGAGACCTGCTGCCATGACAACCTGAGCTGTGGACACAGAGATAACAGCTGGAGGGCCCTGCGATGCTCTGGCAACAGCAAGAGTGGATTTCTTGATGACCTTCTTTGGACTGTCAGAAGTTGCAGGCGTAGCTCCATCTTCATATGGTTTCCTCTTCACTGTGCTCTTTGTCAAACTGCTGGAGGAGAGATGGGAGCTAAATTAAGGATTAAGCTATTCCGGCCCACACTGGGTAGTCTCTGCACATGTGATGACACAGATGAATCACACGTTCTGTGACCATTTATTTGGTAACTCGTCTGACTCTGACTGTAACACTCTGTGTCTGATTCATGTTTATTATTAAAACCGGCTCACAAAGTTACACGTTTTACGCCCCAGAGGTTGTTCTCATGAGTTTTCTGAAAATCTTATGAATGTGCAAACTTAAACCCCTGACCTTGAGATGGAGGTCACAGAGACTGAACTTCTTTTAGTAGATGCAGCTATGGTGACCCACAAGTTAATGCACTCACAAACCTAACTTAAATTAGGTTATTTATAGTATAGTTTATAGATTATTTACAGTACATGAAATTGTGCCATGCATGCTATGCACATGTATAAGTTTTGGGTTGTAGACTCACGTAAATGCTCATCCTGTTCTAGCAGATGGTTTCCTCTCCTTAAGGGTAGCCTGGTCTGATTGTTGGAGTCTTTCCTTCGTTATTTGGGCCTTTACCTTACTATATAAAGCAGTGACTCCATAGTGTAGTGGTTTACACTACTCAAATCCTTTGGAGTTTGCATCAGAAAGGACATCTAGTAAATCTACTTAATCAAATATCCATCCACTTAGGCTACGTTCACACTGCAGGCGAAAGCACATCAAATCTGATTTTTTTGACCCTATGCGACCCATATCTGATCATGGTAGGACAGTGTGAACGACACAAATCCGATATTTTCAAATCCGACCTGGGTCACTTTCGTATGTGGTCCTGAATCCGATACATATCTGATGTTTCAGAAAGCGACTGCTGTTTGAACGGTCATGTTGCATTAAATCAGTCTTTTACGTCACTGACACAGGACAGACGCCAACTATCAGCGCCGGAGAAGACATCGTGAACGCTTCCTGGCTATCCAGTGAAACTGTTGGGAAGACAACGTGAACATTTTATTTGTACTGTATAATCTGCAGATTCTGACAGGAATCTGCAACTATCCTTTGAAGCACCGCTCCTCTAAAACAGCAATAAGGATCATTATTAGGCCAAATGTAAATATCACAATAACTTTATAACTTAAAGCAAAATTGGGAAATGTAAAGAAACAGGTCTTTATATTAAGGCTATCAGTCCAACAACAGGGTGGCACGGTGGTTAGCACTGTTGCCACACAGCAAGAAGGTCCTGAGTTCAATTCCACCATCAGGCCGGGGTCTTTCTGTGTGGAGTTTGCATGTTCTCCCCGTGTTTGCGTGGGTTCTCTCCGGGTACTCCGGCTTCCTCCCACCGTCCAAAGACATGCAGTTTGTGGGGATAGGTTAATTGGAAAATCCAAATTGTCACTAGGTGTGAATGTGAGTATGAATGGTTGTCTGTCCCTGTGTGTTAGCCCTGTGACAGACTGGCGACCTGTCCAGGGTGTACCCCGCCTCTCGCCCTACGACAGCTGGGATTGGCTCCAGCGCCCCCCACGACCCTGAAAAGGAAAAGCGGTAGCGAATGGATGGATGGACAGTCCAACAACACTGTTTGGTCTGGGTCTAAACAGAGCGCGTTGTGTGTGACGTCTTCTTTTGCACATGCGGCCGCTTTGAGGGTTCACACTAGAGCGCGTTTGCTGTCGCATTTTATTTGTAGTGTGAACAAGCAGACAAAAAAGTAAATAAATGAAAAATCGGATTTGATAAAAAAATCTGAATTGAGCATTAAGACCTGCAGTGTGAACGTAGCCTTAGAGACCCCTCGTGAAAACGTTTACCTTACTACAGGGGTGGGTAACTCCAGGCCTCGAGGGCCAGTGTCCTGCAGGTTTCAGATCTCACCCTGGGTCAGCACACCTGAATCAAATGATCAGGTCATTTCCAGGCCTCTGGAGAACTTCAAGATGTGTTGAGGAGGTCATTTAGCCATTTAAATCAGCTGGACACGTCTAAACCTGCAGGACACTGGAGGCCTTGAGTTGGACACCCTGCCTTACTATATAAAGCACACTGAGATTAACCGCTGTTATAGACAGAAAATTAATTTACTTAACTCAATGGTTTATAATGAAATTAAACTTATATAAAGTACATCTTAGTTTTTGGCTCCAACAACAAAAACAGCTCAAGTCCATACGAAATGCAACAACATTACTTTTTATATCATTTTAGACAAATTATTATAATTATACAAGGTGTGTGAGACTAGTGTTACCCGGCAGGACTGGACTCTGCCACTGGGTGAAGCTGCATGGTGAGTTCTCCTAGTTTGGTGAAGGCTGCTCCTGCTGCAGAGAAGATCTCGCCCACCTGGCCAACACAGAGTGGTTAAGTGGACAAGTAGCATCCATGGAAAATGACTACGTATCGTTCCACAGAGGGTGAACGTTGTAATAAAGGGATGTGTACTGCAACATGCTGCGATTAACATTTAGGTGGTAGAGCAGGTCAGCTGAGAGAAGGTTGGTGGTTCAACCCCTCTCTGCTCCAATTTGCCTGCCAAATATCTTTGGGCAAGATATTAACCCCAAATTATGAGTGCGTGTGGGTGAATGAGGCAAGTTATATAAAGCACGCTGAGTGCTCAGATAGACGTTTATCATTGGGATCCAGGTTGTTTATGTGCAGTGTCCTGCTGCACGCAGTCACAGCACAGAGTAATACAACAGCACCAGTGTGGAGGTATACAGATTCCCCCTCACTGGAAAAGAAGGACCAAAAGCAACACGTGGGCATAGATGATCCATGATTTTCCACTGTTGCTTTTTAGATAATTTGTCCTAAAACTTAAAGATTTTGCAATATTGTTTGATGATCCCCTGGAAAAGTTCAGTCCATGTTGTGGCCATTGTGTAGAAGCAGCGGGAAGCTCGGTGCAAACTGGGGTTGGTACGTTTGTGTAAGGATAACAACACTGTATGCACACCATGTAATACATGCTAAATGTTCACGTGTCAGACTGACTTACTTTAGTAGAAGCTGAGGTCATTTCGCTGATCTCTGTGATAGCACACACTCAATGATGTCCTTCAGTTCAATTACAGCTACTACGATGCTAACAGCGTAGCTAATGTAGCTCCACAGCTAGAAAGCAGCTCTCCCGCCGTCTTTAGTATCGCTGCTTGGAAAAGGCAGTCTTTTTCATACCGCGCTGCATACTGCTGCAAAAGGTGTTTTATCTGCCTTCAAACTTCTTTCCTATCATGTCACTGACGACAGACGGATGTGCGCGCGCTCAGCAGATGGCTCGCGCTGGCTTCAGGGTGCACTCGTAAATCTCAGTTTTTAAGAACTCACTGTGACCGGGTCACTCGAAACGGGGTAAACTTGAGGACGTGAATACTTACAAGAAAAATACATCTAACCCTAATCAGATTAGTAGATGATATTACGGAGCCCCGCAGGGGACATGGGAGAAAAAAAAATTAAGACGGACTTTTGCGAGATCGCGAGTTTGTTTTGCGAGATCTCGCAAAAGTCCGTCTTAATTTTTTTTCTTCCATGTCCCCTGCGGGGCTCCGTACGATATTGAGGATAAAAACTGAAAAAAAACTAAAAAAGGTTACCAAGAAGAAACGTTTTAACAGAATGTTCAAAAACCTTTTCATAATGTTAAAGTGCTGGCACACTGTTGGAACCACAGATTGTAGCACGTTCTTTTAAAATATGGCCGTATAAGTCTGTCCATCCTCAAACTAAAATCATACACACTGTGATGTCTACACTGAGAATCTATTTTGTATAGTCCCGGGGAAAACGCTTCAGCAGTTTGACACTCAGGCCAGTGCTTCGTGGTGCTGCAGTGGTTAGAACTGTCACCTCACAGCAGGAAGGTTCCTGGTTGAAACTGATACTCTTACCTTGGCTTTAAAGAAAGAAAAAATACTGAATAACAATGTCCTCAGAACATCTTTCACAATAACTTCTTGATGGGTGCAGACTAAAGCTAAGCACACCGATAATCGCATTCGTGCTTATCATGATCAGTTACTGTAGTTAAAGAGCAGGGGATCTGGTCTTTTTGGGGCTTCTTTGAGTGACACATGGTGGTTTACATTGTTAACATTTAGGCAGTCTATTGACAATTTATATTGTATTTATCTTTTATATTGTTATATTTTACCATAAAACACCTTAATTGTTTACAGAAATGAGATCTGACTACACACTGGTGACGCTACTGTAGAAACAACAACATACAAGTCCAGAGGGGATAGTATGAGGTACAGCATGACGGATGGCTGTGGCTCAGAAGGTAGAGTGGGTGATCTACCAGGTGGAAGGTTGATCATTTGATCTCTGGCTGCTTCGGTCTGCATGTCCAAGTGTCTGTCGGGTTGTCACGATACATCCGTGAGAGTGTGTGTGCCAGTGTATAGAAGAAAGTGCTTGTCTGTGAATGGGTGAATGAACCTGGTAAAACAGAAATAGAAAAAATCAGATAGAGTTAGAAAAGCAGTACATAAGTCTGTTTACCAAAAATATATGTTCACACAATGAAGGGAAGATTGAAAAACAGAAACGTGCTTATTTATGCACAACTCTTTAAAAAAGAGCCACACGAGTAAAGAAATGTAGGGTTGCTGCATAGTTTACTTAGTTCTGATCCAGATTAATGTTTCATGCTGCGAATCTTTTTCCTTAAACACTCCATCTCCATTTATATGCTGTAGGTTGTATTAGTCATCAGTTTGTTGTTTAATTGTACTTAAGCTATAATAAATTTGGTCTAAATCCAGCTTATCATCAGGTACTGTTATGGTGTATCTATCTCACACACACTGCACAGTGCAGGCTGGTGGAAACCTATACATAACCATACTGTACCACTACAAAGGCACACATAGATACATTACAGTGGTTTTTTCTAAATATATATTGTCATTCAAATCACTTGCCTGCCATGTGCACAAGAAGACACCGCGTTAAATGAGTGCTTACTTTCTAGTGATACACTACGCGTTTACTGCAAAGCAGAGCGTTTCAAAGTCTATCACACAAAATAAGCGCAGAGAATAAAGTAGACAGGCGTGCGTTCATGTTGTTGTGAAATCAGGAAATTACTGTATTTCCAAAGGTATCTGCGCGCGGAGAGGGAAGGTCACATGACTGAGAACATTGCGGTCACGTGATTTCGTTTACCGGATTGTTACAGAAAACTTGTAACTAGAGGTTTGTGTTGGTTTGTACGTGACGGACGTGTCAGGCTTTTATTACAGTAAGTTAGGAGCAAATGTATCGCACCGCACACTAATATAAAACACTTCACTCGATCGGTTTGTTTCTATTTCTAACTTTCAACATCCCGGAACCTGTTCGGTCATAGTCACGTGACCGAAGAAGCTACCGTAGTCTGAGATTAGTTTGACGCTCTCTGTGTGGACTAGTAAGAGCACCAGAGTGGAATCATGCGTGGCCTCATCTGTGGACCTAAACTCGCCGCATGTGGGATCGTGTTGAGCATGTGGGGAGTTGTCATGTTGGTAAGTGTGGAGATTTTGCTTTGCTGCGTCGTTATGCGCCACTTAAATTCTTGTTACGAAGTTACTGTTCACTCAGTCACGTGATTCCAGTTTCTTAACATTATATATTTAAATGTGTCTGAAAACGGAGCCTTAACTCTTACATACACTTGTGTATGAGCCACGTGGGTTGAAATAAAGTTAGATTTTGAGTCCAGACTGACCCGTTTAAACGCAAAACGTGATGTGCATGACATGTATGCTGTTTCTGTGAAGGTGCAGAGACAGTGTCAGGCAAACACCCTGTTGTACCAGCAACTATAACAGCAGATCTATGGTTTGACTTTTCTGAATCTCCCTCCCAGTGTTAGTAGAGGGCAGCTTAGGAAGCTCCAGTTAAAGAGTAAAGAAAGACTGTTTAATCCAATAGCGTATTAAATAGTCCTGTTTTGTGTGAATGTTTAGGAAGCATTGCATTTGTGTCAAAAACATATCTGGATCATAAAGAGCTGTACCCTGCTGTTATGTTCATTCCATTTGGGACCACATTACAAGTTACTCTGAGCCACTGCTTGACTAATATACCCCTCTCTGTCTCAGGCCTTGCTGGGCATCTTCTTTACAACAAATTCAGCAGTACTGATTGAAGATGTGCCTTTGACAGATGAAGACACATTTAAAGAGTAAGTCTTGTGCTATAACACATCACTCCAGATCTCTGCCTATGCAGCTGCACTCTGGCTCAATACTGGTCTGTTTGAGCTGGACTGATGCACTGCATGTTGGTCATTCTGTTTAGGGTTAGTATCCTGTCAGCTGCAGGTATCCTGCTCCTGCAGAGACAGTCACCAATTATGCTTCAATTTTCTGCCTTAAATAGAAGGAATGAAAACAGACAGCAGAAAAACGCTCTTTCCCTCGTAAAATGTAAATGAAGAAAAGGTTAATGATGTTATTTGATATTGCTGTGTCTTTTGTAGAAACACGATTCTTCCTTGAAAGTTGAAATCTGCCTCAGCAATAAACCACAGGTCACCAAATCTGTCCAGCAGACGGGAAAGAGATCCTGTTTTTGAACACGATGCAGCGTTTGGCCTCCACTTAGCTGCTAATGAGCTAAACATGGACATTTTAAAAGGAATATAAATAGTAAAATGGTTCAATCTGGTCCAGAATGAAAAACAGGAAGTTTGGACTCAAAGAGTAGCAGAGTGACTTCCTCATTATCAGCTGACTGCAGGTTTCCAACCGTATAAACGCTCGTTTTAAGAGAAAACATCCAGATGAACAGAATCAACCTTTTGGGGGAGGGGTAGCAAATCTTGGGCTAAACGACCGTCCTGTGTTTTTGTCCTGTGTTTAATAAGCCCTTACAGGCACAGCTCAGTTGAGCTCAGTTTTTATTCGATAGCGCCAAATCACAAAAACAGTTGCCTCAACTCACTTTGACAAACAATCAACACAGAACTACATAAAGTGCAAGTGTGCAAAACTGGCAAAAAAAACCACCAAATTGTGCAACACCAGACAGAACAGAATGATGCAGACACAACGGTGCACATCAGTACTTCACATCAGACACAGAGCCTGGTCGTTGTGAGGGGAGTAGTCTTCCTCATCATCACGTCCTGAGAGTCAAACCGTGCGTAGAAGTTGTTCAGCACATCTGGTACGGAGGCGTCACCCTCACAGGCAGGTGTTGTCTTCCTGTAGTGGACTGGATGACTGAGAACCTTCACAGAGTCTTGGAGAGTCCGGGTTCCCCACTGAGCCTCTCTTTCAGCTGTACTTGCCCTCAACGCCTTTAATACGCAAGTTGTTCTTGGGGCTTGGTGGGTGGGAATGACAACGGTATCCCCAACTTGATGTCCTGGCTCCCCTTTGCCATAGTGTTTGTGTTGTACCTCTTCAGTCTCTAGTTGCTTCTTCCAGTTGATGCCCTTGGTTACAGAATTTCTAAACTACTGTAAATTCCAGTGAGCACTGGAGTAAATAATGTGGAAAGAAAATCATTCCACCATAAACCGGCCACGAGGTGCTCCCACATACACTTTTCCACATACTTCATAAACTGAGGGAACGAACAATGTACAGAGACAAAATATTGAAGAAGAAATACTCAGAAACTTTGTCTGTGAAGGTTCTCGGTCATCCAGGTCATCGTAGTCTAAGGAGCTTGAAAAGAAAAGCGTCTGGACTTCTTCAAGTTGCTTCCAAAGTGGGAACAATGGCATTGAGGATGCCAGTGTTCACATTTTGGACAGAGAGGACAGATGGTTTGAAAGAGGAGTAAAAGAAGCCATCTATGTCCACTGTGAGCGGCCATCTTTGAACAGAGGCGGGGCTTACGACACCAACTGTCTGCCATCTATAGTCCAGTTTTGAGATACTTCCCAGACGCCAAATGCCCACTCACACCCTGGGCCATCTGACCTCAGGAAATCACATGATAGGGTGGGGCCAGGTTTCACAGTGAGCTCACCCGAAACCCTGGCTCATGTGATTAGGTAGAGGATCATCAGGTGGTCCTTTTGTCCCTCAGAGCTTAAATCTGAGACTCTCCACCATGTGACCTTCGAACTGAAGAAGCTTCTCGGATGAGAGGTGAAACGTCTTCAAGCAACTTAAAGAAGTCCAGACGCTTTGCTTTCCAAGCTCCTTAGACTCACAAACTTTGTTGCCATCTACCAGACAATGGATCCCAAACACAGCCAAGGAAAGTCTCATTTGATTTCAGAGAAAGAAGAAGCTGCTAGATTAGCTCAGTCAGTCACCTGACCTGAATCCTACTGAAAACGTATGGAAATAACTAAAGGTCAGAGTTCATAGAAGGGGAACCTTCAGGATTTCAAGACTGTTTGTGTGAAAAAATGGACCAAAATCCCACCTGAGTAATGCACGTGACTAGTTTCTGCATACAAGAGGCATCTAGAAACTGTCCTTGTACGAAGTATTAAATATGCTTTTCCCTTTGTCATTTCTCATTATAACACATAATTTAAAGACATCTGTGGTTTGATTTCTTTGCATGTATGAATGGGATGTGTTGTAGTTCAATAGCACCTTTAGAAATATATTTACATAGAACATGCGTGATGTGTTCAGTACTTGTTCATTCTGCTGTGTATCTGCAGTGACTGAATCATTCATGAGATGTGTAACTTTTCTTTTGCAATGTTTCTATTTTCTCAGTTTAGATCCACCTCACAGGGCCTATGACGTGTACCAGAAGGTGGGCTACAACTGCTTCATCGCAGCTGCTATGTATGTAGTGTGTGGACTGTTCTCCTGCTGCCAGATGAAGCTCAATAAGAAGAAGGTGAGTTAATGCTTCTGACTTTTTACCTTGCAATGCACTTGAATTTATTTTGGGAGAATCACAGGATCTCGATTACAAGAGACTCCATCTTGTTAAGCTGTTTGCTCTTAGCCAAACAACATTGTTCAGTTGAACAATTTGATCCAGTTAGTTTCTTTTGAGGTAGTACTGGAGATTGAGATGGGTCAGTCCATGAAAAATCCATAAATGCTTCCCATGTAACTGTCCCAGACATCAGCTTTAAAAAACAATCCCATGGAAAAAGACTTTTGGGCATCCTTGACGTGATTCTGGTAAACTGCCGGATGACTCAGGACGGGGAAGCATTGATCTACCCACACAGTATACACTGCAGAGGGGGAATTGCTGACTTCAGTTGAGAAATACTGAAAGAACCTCTTTATCCCGCCGACACGCCTTCCATAGAGGATGCAGAGTCTTTGGACGAGTGTGACATCACTGGGGGGGTGACATCACTCAGGCAAGTTAAACTTCAAAGGATGAGGTCGGCCGAGTTCATGAAGCCTCTGAATGCTGGAGGCCTGTCTTGGTTGGCGCACCTTTGCAATGCTGCATGGAGATCAGGGGTGGTACTTATCGATTAAGAGACCGAGGTGTTGGTTCCCATCTTTAAGAAGGGGGTCCAGAGGGTGTGTGTTGGGGATCACAGTCATCCTTATTCCCCTGGGTAAGCTGGAGGAGGTGGCTGGGGAGAGGGAGGTCAAAGCTTCTCTGCTTAGGATGCTACATTCGTGACCTGGCTCTGGATAAGCAGACGAGTATGGAGGCATAGTTTGTCTGTTCTTCTCCTGCAGCCCTGCATGTCCTCTTTGCAACAGTCACGAGGTTCACTTTATCAGTTATTCTTCTTCTGCACCTTTCTTTTCTACTGTGTCCAAACAGCTCAACCATCTGTAACCAGCTGTACGTCCTCTGATTTTATGGAGATGATGGAAGACAACTAGTTCAAAATTCATTTGAAGAAGTAAAACAACCTTGATCACAGAGATATGAGTCATGATGAGTTTATGGTCTTTCTCTGGTTTTAAACGTTATTGAATGTATTATGTCAATTAAACAAATAGGAGGTTTATTTGAGGTCAA
The DNA here is from genome assembly GCF_057382275.1 of Copadichromis virginalis. Taxonomy (NCBI): domain Eukaryota; kingdom Metazoa; phylum Chordata; class Actinopteri; order Cichliformes; family Cichlidae; genus Copadichromis; species Copadichromis virginalis. The sequence goes on from NC_140620.1 coordinate 60,419,759, forward strand.
AGAGGAGGATTAACTATAGTTTGCTTTCTTGTTTAATTTATAAACTGATGGTTTATTGTATTTGCTACAGTTTCTCATTTCTGCTCCTCGGTGTTGTTCTTCAGGAGTATCTCGTGCAGTAGCGCCACCTGGTGGAAGGATAACCTCCCCGCAGCCCACTGACAGCAGCTGTGTTGATTCTCACCTGTTTTTTTCTTCTGTCTCAGGATTTCAGGGACCTTGTCAAAGGGGACGAGGTCGGACACTTTGAGAACAAAAAGTAATTTGACGTGTTAATTCTAAGATTAAACTAGTTCTACCTCTGATTACTGTGTTATAACTGTTTGGTTACACTAGTCAGATTGAAATAAAAGCTGTAAAACACTTTGGTGTACTTCTTAAATCAGAGAGTATGTTTGTAATCCTTATCAGTGACCATGTGACTGTGTTGGGAATGTTGATAATGAAATTAAATCATTTCTCTCAGCGTAGTTTGTCTGAAAGCGCCTTTTAAAGCCTACGTTTACCTTTGGTTCCCTGGAGGACGTCCAGCTGTCTGCTGTAAGCAGACTTACTGTATCCACTGTGTTCTTCCTGTGGTGAGCGTCACAGTGACCCACTCTTTACTGTTACCTGATGAGTCATGCAGTAATCTTACAGTTGTACTGAAGCCACAAAGTACACACAAAGGCTGTAGCTTCATTTGTTTATTTCTCAACATTGTAAGCACATGGATATATCAGGATGTCTTGCTTTAAGCTTCATAATACATTTATATGTTTTAAGTAAAAAAGTTAAAACATTGAAGTTATTCTGTCAAAAGTACTACTTACTGATTACCCAGGATTGATTAAATGGAGGTAAACTTAACTTACCCTACTACAGAATTTCCCAGAGGAACCCACCCGAGGGATTAATAAAGTTCTATCTTATCTTATCTTATCTTATCTTATCTTATCTTACAGAAGGAAATATCTGTGCCACAGTAATAAACTCATATAATTAATGTGAACACAAACAATGACTCATCTCTCCAAACATGACTCATGCAGGTTTATCTCTAATCTGACCAGTCACCAGATCTCAAGCAGCTGGGAACTGACATGTCAGACACTTCATTTCACTTGCTCGCCCACTCTGCACATGACACATCAGTCCCAACTGTTAGTGGTTGAGATGCAAATAAAGAGCTTCCAGGAAATCCTGCGGCTGGAGGTGGAGCGAGGCATCGGCTGATCGGAGGGTTGGTGGTTTGAAATATGCTTGGGCAAGATACGAACCCAAGATGCATCCATCAGAGTACGAGTGAGTTAATATTAGATAGAAAGCACTTAAGCATAAAAAAGTGCTCATTTGAACGTGTGTGCTGTATAAAGCACTGGCTGCTGTGGGAGAGTAGAAAAGTGCTACAATAGAACCGCTCCATTTACAAAATATTTTTATAGTCTGTGTAAAGAAACGTTTTTCCCTCCTGATCATCTCCTGCATCGTCTATTGTTTTGATTCATTTTTGGTTCATATTTAAAGAACAGAAAACAACCTCATATAACACAAGGACAAATTTCCAAAGTTTAAGATTTAAGATAATGATCTAGTCCAGTATTTACTTGTGCGTGACCTAACCAGTTAACCAATACCAACCTGTTATATGTCAGCTGGTTTATCTATGAAGATGTGATTGGTTAATTTCCTGCCTTTTATTTAAGCACACTTCTATGTGTTACTATGACCCTGATGAAGGCCACACGCCGAAACACGCCGGTCAGTCAATAAAGTTGTTCCCTTCTTTGAGTGTCGCTGGAGTCCCTGCACTGCAAAGATTCACTCAGCAGTCTGGGAGTATTTCTATATGGTGATGCTGTTTTCTATGCGACTGGGCAGGAGAAAAAGGTACTGCAGCTCCAGTCCTTCATTCTCAGTCAGAATGTGTTTCTCGATCTCCTTCAACTCCATCCTGAACCTGTCGATCACCTCCAGGGCTTTGGCCTCGGTGAAGTGGTCCTCTGTGTATCGGCCCAAAGGAATCTGAGCAGAAAAGACAGAAACAATGTGAACTGCAAGTAGCTGAGGAAAAAGGATCAATTCCATTTTTCATTACAAAATATCATTTATACGTGTTGCAAGACTTAATGCTTCCCTGCATGTCTCGCTGTCTCCTCCATCTTAATGAAAGGCAAGAAAATCCCCAAAGAATAAGTAAAAATAAATATTCTGTGGTGCTGCAAGGTAAAAAAAAATCAACCCATGCAATAGAAATGCCATTTTCTTTATTTAAGACGAACTGAGGTGACATGTTGTCTTTGAAATTCCTGCAGTTAACGAAAACGTATATGAGTGTCAAATATTTGCATTATGTTTATAAACATAAACCATTAGCAAAGAACAGATGGCTTGAGTAACCATGATATACACGTATCAGTAGATACAGTGACATTAGTGTTATTGCATCTATTTATATTAGTTATTTAACAAATATTGCTGACATTTTTATTTCTGTGTAAAACTTTTGAATATTCATATTTTTAACCGATCTATCGCTGTTATCGCTGTATATTGCGTATATATATTATTTATAAACTGTATGGGACACAGTATGGTGAGCAACTTGGACTCACTGCATCTGGCTGTGCTCGTCCCAGATGCCATGTGATGGCCATCTGTACACAGGACTGGCTGACATCGGGAAGCGTGGCCATAATCATATCCATGGTAACAGCATCTTTGTCTGTTGGTGGCGGTTGTCTCATGGTGCAGGGGGTGTTGGGAACCCAGGCACACCAGTCAAACTAAAAGGAATCAGAGTAGAGAAACGTTTGCTGTACCCCTGTGGTATCATCTTTTCTTAAATAAGTCGCCCCAACAAACCAACAGTGTCAGTTTCTGCACCTCAGTGCATCTTGTGTAACAGTGTCGACTGTCTTGTGTGTGTGTTCAGCACCTGTCCGTTGTTAGTTGCAGCATGCTGGGCTGTGCTTGTGAAGATAGCCACTGCCAGCAGTGTGCAGAGTTCCTCTCTGCTGCTGAGTTTACTGGGCAAACCTGGAACACATGAACCATTAAGTGGATACACAGGATACACACTTACAGGATATCCTGCCGAGAACTTCTGCTAACTGGAGGAGATGTGTCTGTAGTCTGAAACTATGAAAGGAAGGATGTGACACAATTGCTGCCTCGTTCTGGCAATCGCTTTGTTTTTATAATCTTGTGCAAATATATGTGAGTTAAATTTCACCTGGTCATTTGTTTTTAAATTCAATTAACAAACCAACTTGTGAATTCTACATTGCAGTACATTCATGTTTTGAACTTAACTGCATATAGTTACAGATAAATGATCAAGTGAAAGAGAGTTTGAGACCAGATCCAGACTGATTGTTAGCCATCAACACTCGTCAACAACAGTTAACACAAATGGTGCTGTGCGAAGTCTTGAACGCCCCTCATTTACTTATATTTTGGTAGGAGAATGGGGAACAGGTCCAATGTCCAAAAGTTGATTCTGTTCATCTGGACGTCTTCAGTGGGAGAAACGTTTCGTCATCACCAGGTGACTCCTTCAGTCTCAGCTGACTGCAGGTTTCAATCTTATAAACAGGACATTTGCATAATGACTGAAACCAGCCCACTGAAGGAACAATGGGCTGGGAGGTCAGTTCCTTTATCATAATTATGCAGATTCTCATGACCATTGATCAAAGATCACTGATCAATGTCCATGAGTCCCATTCACAGAGAGTTGGGGAATGGCTGCAATCTCTCACCTTCTCAACACAATCCAGGATGTTCTGGATGTGGTGTTCAGAGCTGCCCACCAGCGGGTTGAGGATCGAAGCCAGAAACTCGAGCTGACTGAGTTGATCGTGCAGACAATCGGTCATAAAGGTGCACCCTGTTTATGTATCGTCAGTAAACCATACAGCCTTGGTGTAGACTCCCCTGGGTACATCCTGTGGTATGAGGTCCGCTCAATAGCTTTGTCCTGTTCTAACTGCTTCAGACAGTCTATCAGCTTCTTCCTGTAGCCTCTTCCTGGGTCTCGTTTCAGGAGCTCATAAGTATTTTCGTCGCTGAGTAGTAACAACATTTTCTCATGATAGTCTGTCTGGTTTAGCAGAGCTGTGCACCTTACAGGTCCAATGGTTTACTGTCATGTGCAAACATGTATTGCATGGCGTCCCTTCCACTGAGACCAGTTTAGAGCAGTAGATGGATCAACTGAAGGGCCAGATGCATCTCTCAGGTCTTGTGTCACATCGTCATATTATCTATATATAACATATATGGATACTATCTTTATCTCTCTATATATATTATATAAATAAAGATAATATCTATATATAATATATTTCTATATGATATAGATGTATATTAGATATCGAGATTAGATAGATCTATGTAGATATATCTGGGCTGTCAGGCCTTCGGTTAGACACTCCAGATGTCTCTCATCAACAGCTGGTTCATTTGTGCTGCCAGGCCCTCATGGAGTGCAGTCAGCTTCTTCAGCCAGTAGGCGGGTGCAGTCCAGCTCTTCATACTGGAGACTTTCTTGGATGTCTTCCACTGGTGGTTACTGGATCCTGTTCAGAGAGGTTGCTGTGGTCTGCCCTCAGATCCTCTAACCACCGAGCTTTGCTGTTATGGGTTGCATCCTGCTCCCATATGCTCCTTGGAGAACTTAAGATGAACTTTTTATTGTTTAAATCTACTTTTGTCTTTAAACATTTTAACACTTTATGAAAAATGTAATAAATCTTTTAGACCAGCCGTGAGAGCGTAGTATCTCAAGAAAAACTTACCTTCACACCTAATGACATTTTAAGCAATCAATAAATGAATAACTTACTATACATGTCCAGGTGATTACATTAATAACTGACCAAAGTTGGGGATCTCTGTGAAGCCTTCCTCCGTGATGTCTCTGATCCAGGCCTGAAGCTCCAGGTCTTCTTGCACATCATGGTCTGACTGGTAGTACAGGTTTACCATACTGGAGACAAAACTGGAGCAAAGGTAAAAACTTTCTAGTTATTTATAAGAATACACTGTTTAAAATAAATAGTATGGACATTCAGACTGATACTCAGAACATGTAAAAATATCAGGCTTTAGTAGTTTTTGCTGGTACTATCTTTGATTTCCCCTGATCACTGACACACACACACACACACACACACACACACACACACACACACACACACACACACACACACACACACACACACACACACACAGCATTAGATCAATGAAACATGAAGGTAAAGTACAACATTGTAATGAAGTGATTTTAGGGTTTAAACTATGTTTTAAATCGTGTTGAAGTTTACAGGATGAGAAGGCATGGCTAGGCATCAGGTGATTAAATGTCATCAGTTATGATTGGATGTCACTGTGACGTCAGAGCTCATCAGGTGTATATGTTACGTGTTTATACACCTCTTTGTATTTAATTATTGATTTGCTTCTGCTGGAGGTTTCTTCCTGTTGAAAGGGAGTTTTCCCCACTGTCACCAAACTGTGTCCTCATAGGTCATATGATTGTTTGGTTTTCTCTGTTTTCTTATACTTACAATATAAAGCCATTGTTAAAACTGTTGTTGTGATGTTGGGGAGAGATGAGGACCTGGTGTCATGTAAGTTTTATGCAGAAGAGATGATAGGCTCTTCCCTTTGTCTTCTGTGAGATAAGCAGTTCAGAAGATTGGATCTAAGAATTCCCAGTTGGATATTCCAGCAAAGGTGCCAGAGGGATCAACTGCTGCCTGAACTATGGACTTACAATTTGGTTTTTTCTCTGCTCATTTTTGCCGTGTTAGATTATAAATTTAAGAGAATTCGGACTTCCAAGGAATTCCACTGTTTTCCAGTGAAGCAGTAAAGGTAAAAAGCTGAGTACTAATAGATTAGAAACAGCTCGTACAGGTTACGCCAGCCTTTTAAAGTAACAGACTGGGGGCTTAGTTTTCCAAACCACTGAATTAAACCCAGTCGTAATCCAAGAGCACTGATCTAGAGCTGCCACCGCAGGCCTGCAAGGCTGGGCCAGTTTTGAATCAGAGTAAGCAGTGCAGACATCTGGAGAATAGAGGCAGTTAGAACTGGCCATCAGCTCTATCCGAGCTCTGCACCGCCTCCTGGGTAATCCTCATAGGATCAGAGAGTGGACTTTTTAAACACAGAGTTGATCCACACTTCCTGCACTCAGGTGCTGGTTCCACAGATCATCGGTACCTTGTAGAACTACGCAGGAACAAGGACAACATGCGTACTCTCTAAGCCACCAGTTCTACCCACTGCACCGCCGAATAAATCACACCCAGTGGTTGCAGCAAGCTAGCACACCACAAGCTTGCTATTGTACCTGTGTATGGCCTCCCACAGCATCAGACTGTGGTCTTTGTAGAAATAGTTGGGGAGCTGAGACACTCCTCTGTCACAGAAATCATACAGCGGCTGAATGGAGCGGTAGGTCAACACCTTGTACTCCCTCTGGGCCAAAATTAACAGGCCATCACCACCTGTAGACACAACCTACACAACATTTCAGGAATATTAGATCTGAATATTGAAGAGCTCAGTAATACTAAAGCCAAGCGTGCTGTGGCATACTCGTTTGAAGATGCCATTTGCAGAGATGAGCTGAGTGCGCCCCCTACAGTTGATCTCTAGAGTGTAGCGTAGATGAGGGGCCAGAAGCTGCATCAGCAAAAAAGAGAACATTTTGATTATTGTTGGAAATTTAGATTCTACTGGATTTATGTTGCAGAAAGGAAATTACAAATGAAGGCTTCATCTCTTTGCTTTTAAACCAATTCATATCAGATAACAACTATGACCAACAGTGAAAGTGCTGAATAATACGACTTATATTAATATTTACCTTGTAAATGGGGTGTACAGCAGGCAGCTGTCTCAAAGTGGCCACACAAAACACTTCTACCACCAGGTGAGTCCTAAGTAGGTGAGACAGGAGCTGGAATACCTGGAACTCAGAGTGACGCACCCACATCTTAGCCAGCAGCCAGGCCAGAGGGGGATCGCTGGGCAGGAATATGGGCGTGTCCCGGCCTGGAGTCTGTTCAAGCTGAGAAGGTGAAAGAGACTATTGAGCTGTGGCCCAAGAGGTAGAACGGGCTGTCGCTTAGCTTGTATAGCCAACACATGGCTTCAGAGCACCGTATCAAGGCTTGGTTTGTCTGAACAGAGTCACATGACCGAAGCTTCACCGTCGCTGCTTCAATACCTGATTCTGTCGTTTAGAAATAACTGAATCATTGGCGGTGATTTTGTGCGACAGAGCAAACCGGTGTGTGACGTAATGACAGACATGGAGCCGGCGAGGAAGAGAGGACTTTCTACCTGCTCCCAAATATAAACAGGTCATAACCAGTTCTACCCCCAGGTCTCAAAGGCACATAAGAAATAGACTAGACATGCCGTTATAAATATATATGTTGTAGTATATTATATATAAAAGTACATATCCACTGGTTACTACACAACCAGACACCTTACAGCACAAGCATGCTCCCAGCTTATAATAAGACTCTGCTGTATATTATTATATATAGTGTGTTTTATTATTTTTATCACAAGGCCACAAGCATGGGGAGAACAAATAGACCCAACATTATTTTTTTACCCCCAAAAATACATGTTCAAAGCACCACAACAGCCTGATATCACACAGACCTGTCAGGGTGTACCCCGCCTCTCGCCCTAAGACAGCTGGGATAGGCTAATTTACTGAGCTTACTCATTATCTGCTGTAAGGTGCTTGAGAGTTATAACAGGAAGTCAAGTACAAAGTCAAGCTCAGGACCTTTTTGTGGTGGGTCAGCAGTGCTAATCACCCCACTGTGCTGCTGATAAAGTACCAGTTAATGAAATTTGTCCCTGTGCTTCTGTGTAAGCATGTAAACAACATACCTGTATAGCAATAGGTATAAGTCCTTCATCTGGGTGTTGATACAGGAGACAGATAGGAGCAGCGATGTACTGAGGGTGTCCCTTGATTGTGTTACTGGGAATCCCATCCATGATGGCATAGTCTAACAAGTATATGTTTCCTGCCTGGACAAGAGTGTAAAGGAAATTTAAGATATGATGGCAAGCATGCAACAGAGACCATGAAATAAACACCAGCAGTGAGACAATAACAGCGTCTACATTTGTGCCGTTCCTTTTATTTTATTGTAAAAACCAAAGTAGTGCTTTTTCTCAACCTTCAGTTCTTTGTTCAAGTTGGTCCTGCCAGCCATAGAGCGCTGCACCATATCTGCGGTAACAGGGAGGTTCTCCGGCAGCTTTTTGCACCTCTGGATCATCCTGGGGTTGGAACCATTTAGACACTGGTAGCCAAAGAACCAGTCCTCCTTCCAGTGCTTCATACAATACTCTGTTGTATACACACAGACACACAGAGCATCAGGTGTCTGTCGCTGTTCAAAGGCCTTTGGAACAGAAAGTACCGCCGCAGAGATCAAGTTCAGAGAGAGATAATGTGCTTGATCTGAAGTGAATATTACCCCACATGCTTTTATGGACCATCTTCAAATTTTACAACAATTAGAAAGTCAGAATAGAACAAGGAGAAAAGGCTTTTAACCCTTGGTAGTACCTACGGCCATTTATCATCCACAGCGTTTTTTAATATTAGGCCATTTTCACTGTGTTGAATAGAATATAGCCAAACCTTCCAACCCTTTTTTTTTTTTCATTTTTCTTTAGAATTGCCGTCTCCGTTTATTCGATTAGCTTAAGGTGGCTAAGCTAAAAACCGCCATCCACATGAGGTCCTAGAGCCATAAATCGCCCCATTGAAACCCTTTATAAACGCTATTTTTCGCTATTTTTCACTGCACAATTATTACCGTTAATATCTGTGTGATGGCTTAGGTTTCGTTTTCATTCTGGACTCAAGGCCTTAGAATTGTAATTTTTTTATTTGGCCACCGGGTGGCTCCCTTGCTTCACATTTGACCCGGGGCTCGAAATCAGCGAGCCGCCGTAAAACACTACCCGGAAATCAGGATTCGATCGCGGCTTGGAAAACAGGATTCCCCCGCCGATCGTCTGGAGCGATGTCTCAGTCCCAGGGTCACTCAAGCGGGAATTTTTTTTTTGACTCAACCGGAAATGACGTATTTGTTGTCACGTGGTATCGACGTGTGTGCTGGTGAAAGGCGTCCGACGAAACATGACCGGAGAAATCGTCTGCACGTTACCCGGGAGGAGGCATGGATCCCGGGTTAGACAACGACGAGGGACCGCCTGGAGGACATAATTCGCTTCGGAAAAGAAAATTGTAAGTTGATCGAAATTAATTTTGGTGCTGATCTTTAGTCCATCTAAAGGCCTAATTATAATAACAATTGAATATTACCTCAAATGTTTTTTTTGGAAAATATTCAAGTTTTATGTTTTTTGGGGCAAAAAAGCAGTGCGCTCATGTGACGAAACCGGGATATAAAGGGTTAAAATCCGCGAAATGTAATTAAAACTTGACATGAATATTTCAAGGAGAAGTAGGTCTAAAAGATTGGCTAATTTAAAGTGGAATAAAATATTAATATATAAATTTTTTATAGCACTTTTTTGGGCGTGGTCGATTGGGACCGATAGTGTGTGCATTTTATGAAATGCGCTCCTGCAAAAAAAATAAAAGGCGATCGAAATGACTGTTGGTATCAATCTTTGGTCCACCCAAAGGCCTAATTAAAAGTACAATAAAATATAACTTTCAAATGTATTTTATGGAAAATATTTCATTTTTTCATTTTTTTCGCCAAAAACGGCCGTGCGCTCATGTGACAAAACCGGGATATAAAGGGTTAAAATCCGCGAAATGTAATTAAAACTTGACATGAATATTTCAAGGAGAAGTAGGTCTGAAAGATTGGCTAATTTAAAGTGGAATAAAATATTAATGTATAATCTTTTTATAGCACTTTTTATGGCGTGGTCGATTTTTGGCTCTAGGACCTCATAAGGGGTACGTTGTTTTAGGTACTACCAAGGGTTAAATAGGCTGCCCTCACTGTCTGCAATAATCTAAAGAGGGAGGTGAAAGTGGCAGAACTGGTAACGATGGGAAAGTTGATAGCAACAAACTTCTCTGGCACAACTTCACCCACTCCCAAGGTGCATGGAGAAGACAAAGATCTGATGACGTGGAGACTCCAGCAACACTAAGTATCAGGGAACAACTTTATCAAGTGACGGCTTGTGGCCTTCATCAGGTAAGGGAACGTCAAACAGTTTGTGTTTAAATAAAAGTGGGCAACAGGAAACCAGTCACACCTTCACAGATAAACCAGCTGACCATTTCACATTTAACAAGGCGGTAATGGCTAATTGGTCCAAATAGATTCTGGACTGAACCACTACAGATTAAAAGGTCAGAAGATGTGGCTTAACTGTTAACCAATCAGACAAACCACCTCGTTAAAGCAAATTGGTCAGCTGGTTTATCTGTGAAGGTGTGATTGGTCCACTTGGATTTTTTTCTCTTTCCTGTTTTTTGTTTAAACACAAGAGAGACTCTTTTGGATCTGCTGCCAAGGAACATCAGCGTGATCCCTCAGGAGATCTGATCCAGCTGCCTACTGATGCCACCGTGGTGATTACCACTTTTAAAAGATCATTTTTTAGGTAGCATTTTGAATTTGCATGAAACTACTATTAAAGCTGTTTTATGCTATGCTTTTTTACTCACCCGCTATGGGACTTTTCAACTTCCAGAAGATACGTTTGAAATCTTCAAGGTCATCCCAGGATTTCCCAAACCAGATGGTCAGTTTCTTCAGAGATAACTCCAGCAAACTGAGGAGAGGAAATGAGGCGTTTGTTGTTTTAAAATCAAATTTGTTACAAATGTGTTGAATCATAGAGTGTGTGTGTACCACCTACGCGTAATGTAATGAATGTTCAAAGTCACTCCGCTTCTCGTTGTCAAAGCGGACGTCTTGGGGTAAGTCTGCTTCTGTTTCAGCATCAACACATCTGGGAATCCCTGGAGCCCACGTTACCCATCTAACACAAAAATATTCAATGCTTCAAATCTGTGTTGTTACAGAATGTATTTGGTCAAATGTGGCTTGTAGTTTGTACAGTTTAAAGGGTTTCATACACCATAAATGTGAGTCCCTACCTGTAAGTCTTCTGTCGCTCCTGCAGCTCTGTTCTCCTGTGTTCCAGCAGCTGCAGTGCAGAGTCACCTGTCAGCGTCTTTGCTACAGGAGAGACAGGGAAGTACAACAGCAGACACTTGGAAGTTATACCATCACATTATAGAGTAGGGCAGCGATACCGATGAAATCAAGCACTAAGAAAAAGGGTCACACATGAGATAACTGAAGGAGTTCTGCTTATATGTAACAACGGAAATATATCTTCTTGTATGGTCTGACACTTACATAACAAAAGTCTAAGCGGAACCTGTAAACAAATATGATGCAAATGGAAAGCAGGCACAGCAGCCCAGTGTTTCACCGTTTTTGCATGAAAGACACAGGCCTCATTTACACCTTGTGGTCTTATCTTGATTATATTATCTGATACTGTGTCTATATTTATGTCTCAGCTGCACATTTCTTAGGCGGTGATGGCAACTTGTCAACAAAGATGATGTGCTCCAGCTAAAAACCTGAATCACTGGTCATCATTATTACAGCAGCTGCTGCTCTGTAGTTTTTGCTGAGCATAGGGGCAGGTTCTAGCTTGGGTTTAGAGCACAGGTGTCGGACTCCAGGCCTCGAGGGCCGGTGTCCTGCAGGTTGTAGATGTGTCCTTGATCCAACACAGCTGATTTAAAGGCTAAATGACCTCCTCAACATGTCTTGAAGTTCTCCAGAGGCCTGATAATGAAGTAATCATTTGATTCAGGTGTGTTGACCCAGGGTGAGATCTAAAACCTGCAGGACACCGGCCCTCGAGGCCTGGAGTTGGACACCCCTGGACTCGAAGGTAGTACAGCAACAGCTACACATCCCCAGTGTGCTCATGCATGGGTGGACGAGTAGCCTTAGATAGCCTTTTAATCTCACCACCAACTGCTTAATGTGGTAAACTGACTGGGACTTTTAACCTAACATTCACACACTGATGGATTTATCAGGTGCAACTTAGGGTTCGGTATCATCTACTAATCTGCTGCTGGTTTGTTCTGCAGCTCCTCCTGTCTGCTCCAGCCCAAACTATCCTTGGACAACATACTGAACCAAGTTACTCTCAGATGCATCCATCGGAGTATGCATGTGTGTCAATGGGCGATTGATGCATGGTTTATAAAATGCCACACAGGAATCAGTCTTGTACTAAAATAGAACCTGCATGGCTTTAAAGGGAAATTTGCATCTTTGCTCAAATGACCTCAGGCCTTTTACACATGTAGGCATTGAAGGCAATGAAGGAATGAGACTCTTTCCTACCTGTTCCTTCTCGTATCTCCATCTTGACATCGCCTACAAACCATCGGTAACAAGGGAAAGTCAGCACTTTACCTCCATCTGGAGGCTCTACAGTGACATATTGACAAAACCAGTTGTCTTCCACCCAGTATCTTTGTTTCTCTAGTCGGACCAGTAGCACCGAGCCTAAAGGTGAAGGACTCGTCACCTTGTACTGGTCAACCTGATGGAAGAATAGAGGAAGAGAAATACAAAAAATGAGGTACTTTCTATCTCAGACTGACGCTGAAAAGCTAGTTCATGTTATTCTGTCAAGTTGTCCTAAAAACTACTTAAAATGTCCTGAGCTGATCTAACCCAAACTACACTTACTGCTCCTCGACAGAAATCCAGTCCAGGGTTGTCGAGTTGAGTGCGCTCGCTCTCCCCGTTCTCCCCCACAAGCGTCAGATAAATGTAGTTGTTGGTGCCTGAATACTCTGAAGTACCAGTTGCTACTGTAACAGTGTAGACTTCCATCTAAGAAGACATGAGTCATACATAAGTGTTCAGCTAGCAACATGCGTGCACCTGAATACACAGGAAAAACAAACTTGCAGCTGTCTTGGCTCAGTGACGTCACCATGGTTAGTGGAAGATGTCACAGCACCGTGCTTCAGAGGGGAAATGAAGGGTGTAGCAATAGGAAGGTCTAAGTTCAAAGTCACAAGGCTTTTGTTTTTTAGCCCTTTTTTCGACTCTTCAAGTTTTAGGCTTTCTTGTCACAATTGGAAAGTCGGAGCTGCAGAGCTGAGTCTCTGATTCTTTGCTTTAAATCTGCCTGCAGACAAACAGAAGCTTCATGCATGTTTCAGCTATTTGTATTTATCCTTTAGCCCAGCTGCCATTTCTGTGACAGCTCCTGTTGGGACCTCATCACCCAACATTAGCATGTGTCATTTGTGGGGTGGCTGTAGCTCAGGAGGTAGAGCTGGAAGGTTGGAGGTTCGATCCCAGGCTCCTCCAGTCTGCATGCCAAGTATCCTTGGGCAAGATACTAACCCCAAGTTGCTCTCTGATGCATCCACTGGAGTATGAATGTGTGTGAGTGTAGTTAGAAAGCACTCAGTATAGAGGTAGTGCTTGTGGACTGGGTGAATGTGGCGTGTTGTATAGAGTGCTTTGAGTACTCTGGGAGAGTAGAAAAGCGCTATACAAGAATCAGTCCATTTGCAATAAGTAGCATTACCCAAACCAAAACTCTTTTGCAAGAGTGTCCTGGGTTCACACTTGCTGAGAGGCAACAGTACTAAGCATTGAGTCACCATGGTGACTGACTATGTTTTTATCCAAACTGTGGATATAATCGTAGAGCTGGGCCCTGTGCTTCGTACGTCGCTTACTACATCCAAGATCAAATGAAACATCCAAGACCAAACCATCGCGCTAACCGTGAGCGCGCTAATCCGGTTCCCCGAACACACCTGCTGTTGACGATTAGTACAGCTGGATGAAGTAATGTGAGATCACTGGGTGTCGTAAAAGGGGCTACGCATCGATAGTGGAAACATTGATCGGCAACCCTCTGATTGGTCGGCGAAAATGTCGACGGAGCGCGCTCGGCTCGGTATTTTTCGGCAGCAGAGCAAGAACTCTTGAGTGAGGGATTTCAGGAGTTTCAGAGTTTAATCAGAACGCAAGGGAACACTGCAAAGGCTGCAAAAGCAAGGAGCGAGGGCTGGCAGGAAGTTGCTGACAAATTAAACTCGTAAGTAATTTAATAATAATAATAATGGATTGGATTGATATAGCGCTTTTCAAGGCACCCAAAGCGCTTTACAATGCCACTATTCAGTCACTCTCACATTCACACACTGGTGGAGGCAGCTACGGTTGTAGCCACAGCTGCCCTGGGGCAGACTGACAGAAGCCAGGCTGCCATATCGCGCCATCGGCCCCTCTGGCCAACACCAGTAGGCGGTAGGGTAGATTTATTATATTACACTATATTATCCAATATTATATTACATTATATTATAATATGTTATATTTTATCCTCTGTCACATTAGAGCCACAACAGGACCCACTAGAACATGGGAACAAGTAAAAGTGAAATATAAGAATATTCTACAGAATGGTAATATTTATCACTTATATTGCTTTTCGTCTCTTGGAAAGAGACCCTGGAATAATCTGTTTGTTTATAACAGCAACCAAGAAAAGGGCAGAGCAACAAAAGACAGGTGGTGGTCCTGCACCCCCTCGTCAACAAGTTGGTTAAGTAAATAATACCCTCACGGGAATATCGATATCTCTCAATGAGCACACTGTCGCGCTGAGCTAAAGGATCCTGTCTGTCCCGCAATATACACTGAATTCTGGAAACTCTCCTTATCAATCTTGCACCTTCCGCAATGGGTGGCTCGCGTATACGGACAGGACATGGCTGCGACAGGCTTCCCAAATCCACCTTCGCTTTTATAGCCGTGGTCTCCCATCTTGATTACATGAAGTAATTTACAATTACTACTCTGAAATATGAATTACATCTGTAATAATCACATACATGTAATAGAATGTTAATAGTACATTTCCCTTTTTTAGGAAATGACCTGTATGTATCTGTGTGAAATCAATAAAAGGATCAAGTGCTGCATTGTCTTTAGTTACATTGATGTTATTTATTTATGGTGAAACAGTGGTGGAATATCGCTGTTGCTTTCGTATGAATGACGCGGGCATACCTGCGTGGCCGCGATCTAATCCTGTTTACATAAAGTAAACCTGCTCCCCAGCAGGTTTACGCTTACAGCTCTGTTGCTATGACAGCAAGTCCCGGATGAGCTTCGGGGAACCGAACGATCCAGGATCACGCGAAATCGTCAACAATCTCATCCAGCTAACTCACTTAGCGCGGTACGAAGAACAGGCCCCTGGAGTAGATTTGTGTGGGTTTTTTAATAAGCAGTGTTCTCGGATGTTATATATGATCACATTTGCATCTTATACAAAGTCCACAAGTTTCTCCAGGAAATCAGGTATTTTTGGCGATTTTGCATGCAATGATATATGATGCATTAATATATAAGAGGAACCAAACTCTTAAAAAGATCACGCACTCTACAGCTCAAACGGAGTGAACATGTTTTCTAATTATTTAAATATTAACCCTAACCAAATGTTCAAACCGCAATGGTGCAAATGTAGCACATTTCATCTTCACACACACATGCACGCGTGTGTTCCTGTCCAGCTATCTTTGTGACACACAAACTGGTCCTCACAAATTCCCTCACTAAGATCCTCATTAAGATAGCTGAACGCCCGCACACAGACACAGGCATTAAGTAACCATTTCCTTTGGTGGTATATATTTCAACACAGTTAATTTTTTTTTGTATCTTATCAAATCCCAACAACAGTCACTTCAGTCTGTTGCTGCATACAAACCCTACAATAATAAAAAAAGACGTTACTGGTAAAGAGCCTCTTGTGAGATGAGTGATTTATTTTTCCTTAAGGAAAAGTTTGAACATCTCAACTTCAAGCAAACTGTGTGTGTTACACCTCTGACTATCAATATGCATCTACAGATAATGCAATCAACAACACGCTGCAGCTTCATTTAGATTCCAGATACAAGCGTTTCCTCACCGCAGCTTTTCTGTGTCACTGTCAGGTAACACCGCCTCCCAGCTCCAGCTCCTCAAATCTCTGACACCGAGGCGCTGCGCTCATCTCTGCTTTTGAAATATTTGCTAACATTATAATCAACTCCTGACACTGACAGCAGTATACTGTGATAAATCAGTAGTAAAAGTCTACAAAGTGTTTGTATCAGCTATCTTTGTGCAAACTAACCAAACCTTTGCTGTGTCAACATAAACGTTTTTTAAATGAGAACCTTTTTGTTTCTTTTGTACTTTGCCTCCACATCTGCACAGAAAACAGAGTATGATTAGTGTAGGTTTACTGCTTCCTGTGCATATACACAATTAAATCTTGGTTGATTCCCTGTACAGACAGAATACTGTTCATACACTGAACAGTATACAGTCA
The DNA here is from genome assembly GCF_057382275.1 of Copadichromis virginalis. Classification (NCBI taxonomy): domain Eukaryota; kingdom Metazoa; phylum Chordata; class Actinopteri; order Cichliformes; family Cichlidae; genus Copadichromis; species Copadichromis virginalis. The sequence continues at coordinate 60,436,190 of NC_140620.1, forward strand.
CTATAAAGGTTAAATTCTGTAAATTAATCTTAGCATCATTAACTTGAATACAAACCCGACTCTGACCATGAGCACCACAGCCATACTTCACCACTCCTGACCTGTTTATCTTGCATTGAACTATCTTGTATTTGAAAAACACAAACACAACTCTCTTGGTTTTGGATGAAAAACACAACTTACATGTTTTGACACACAGATCGAGTGTCTGATTTTAAAACGAGGACAGCCTCCCACCTGACCAGGCTGAGGTGAGGCGATAGCATTGAGAGATTCTCTAAGAGTGCAAGCAGAAAAATCAACGCTTTCTTTGTCCTCTGTATTGAATGCCGCACTTTGTATTCTGTAACTTTTCCTATTACATAACCCATGCAGACGATGTATGGCGTGATTCAGAATGAACTACCGTTGCTGCTGCGTGTTAAAATAATACAATCTCGCACACACTCTTGCGTAAAACACTTGCGTAAGTTGTCTTGACCGAAACAATTTCAGCTGTACTGACTCAGTCACGACATTCCGGTACTTCAGCAATAATATTATTTTTCACATATTTAACGAGACAACAGGCGCGTGTGATGTTGAGCATTTACTGCGGCGGTTTATATGAAAGCTGAAAAACTAATTTGTTCCCCAAAACAGCTTCTGCTGTTTTCTAATGTTGCTTTTGTCAGTGGCAGCGTGTCTGCACGACACCGCTATCACAGGCTGGGCAGCGGAGGCTCTGACAGTCAGCTGTGATAATCTGGAGTTTGGAGAAGACAACAGAAAAAGACCCACCTTAGTCGCGCGCCGTGTTCACAGTGGACTGTCGCTTTGGTGGAGTGGAGTGTCCGGTGGCTGTCGGCTGTTCTGACACGTCCTTTTACTCTCTCTCTCTCTCTCGCTACACTCGTTTTTCTCTCTCAGCCTTTCTGTATGAGACGAGCACTTCTCTACTCCTGTGGTCAGTATATTTAATTATCAATCAACCAAAGACTCAGAAACACTAAGCCTCGTCCACCCCAGCTGTGAAACTCAGAAACCAGTCTTACTTGTTATCATCTATCGTCCACCTGGGCCTTACACACAGTTTCTGATTTCTCAGACTTTATATCTAATTTAGTTCTGAGCTCAGATAAAATAATTATTGTGGGTGATTTTAACATCCATGTAGATGCTAAAAAGGACAGCCTCAACATGGCATTTAATCTGTTATTAGACTCAATTGGCTTCTCTCAACATGCAAAAGAACCCACCCACCACTTTAGTCACACTCTAGATCTTGTTTTAACATATGCATAGAAACTGAACATTTAACAGTGTTTCCTGAAAACCCTCTCCTGTCTGATCATTTCCTGATAACATTTACATTTACAATAATTGATTACACAGCGGTGGAGAGTAGACTTTATCACAGTAGATGTCTTTCTGAAAGCGCTGTAACTAAGTTTAAGAATATAATCCACCCACTGTTATCATCTTCAATGCCCTGTACCAACACAGAGCAGCAAAAATCATAGAAATATGGTATTTAAGCAGATTCTTACTCTGGCTGGCATTACCTTGGCCTCCAGTAAAGCTGTGAGGAGTCATTTTTGCAAGATATGTCCTTCAACGCACATATTAAACTAATATTAGGACTGCTTTCTTCCATTTGTGCAACATCTCTAAAATCAGAAATATTCTAGTTCATGCATTTATTACTTCCAGGCTGGACGACTGTAATTCATTATTATCAGGATGTCCAAAAAACTCCCTGAAAAGCCTTCAGCTAATCCAAAATGCTGCAGCAAGAGTCCTGACAGGGACTAGAAAGAGAGAGCAGATTTCTCCTGTTTTGGCTTCCCTTCATTGGCTTCCTGTTAAATCCAGAATTCAAAATCCTGCTCCTCACATACAAGGTCTTAAAATCAGGCCCCATCTTATCTTAATGACCTTGTAGTACCATATCACCCTATTAGAGCACTTCGCTCTCGCTCTGCAGGCTTACTTGTTGTTCCTAGAGTATTTAAAAGTAGAATGGGAGGCAGAGCCTTCAGTTTTCAGGCCCCTCTTCTGTGGAACCAGCTTCCAGTTTGGATTCAGGAGACAGACACTATCTCTACTTTCAAGATTAGGCTTCAAACTTTCCTTTTTGCTAAAGCATATAGTTAGGGCTGGACCAGGTGACCCTGAATCCTCCCTTAGTTATGCTGCAATAGACGTAGGCTGCCGGGGATTCCTGCAATGTTAAATGTGATCTGTACATATGGGTTTTGAAAATAACGCTGACTTTGACACAGTGATGTGCAGTTAAGACTTATGTTTGTGTTACATATGCACAGAACATTGACTAAGAAGTGTTGAGAAACCTCTGTGGTTATTGTTGCAAACAGAAGATGAGTTGTACTTCTTTTTCTTTTTGTGAGATCTTAGTGGTTTCCTGTGTAGTAGTCCATCATCAGCGTTCTCTTTCAGTAATTTCACTAGCTGGGCTGTGATGGCTGCACTTACAGCCACACAGTGGTAATACCCAACATGTTAGTGTAGAGGCTTATAAGTAACATTGCATTCACATTTGTCTTTCTTTAAATATAGGAATTTATTGACAGGACAATAAATAACTGGTTTTGGTTTAGAGTTAATTCACATATCCACATAACACTGCATTCTAAAATAAGTGCGCACATTTTAGTTTACACTGTTATGTATGATTAATTTTTTGTTTTCTGAGTTACCTTAGTTGCAGCTGTTCCAGTCCCTTGTTTAAGGAGCCAAGAGGTGGAAAAGGGCGGAGCGAGCTTTAAAGGACGACTACAAATTGGTTCATGCCATAACTTGGGACCGGGGGTGGGGTGGGGGGGATTGGAGTTCATTATGTTTGGTTTAGTTAGGTTTTGTGTGTTTTACCCCTTCTCCTGTTTTTGTGGGCTGATCAGCCACTATTTAAGTTTCCCCTTTGTCTCGTTAAGTTAGGTCAGTTTGTTTGAGTTGTCAACTTTGAGTAGAGTTCTGTTATTTTGACCTCTTTCATGGGCCCAAGATTTTGATTCTTTTTGCATGATTTAACCAATTATGTTTTTTTGGGTTAAATAAAAAAAAAAATAATAATTTTTTTTGGACTTTAACCTGTGCCTAAGTTTCTTTCACTGCTTGGTCCATCACATGGGCCCACGTCCTCATTTTAGGTTTGACAGCGTTTTTGTGGGTAAAGGTGATGCTTGGACATGAATTGAGCTGTGGTTTGGGGAAGGCCTCGAAGGGGACTGGCTCCTGGGCCTGGCAGATCCCCGTGTACTAAATAGGAGTGAAGAAGTTAAAGAACTGAGAACAAGGAGGGAGGGTGGGGCACGTAAACAACAACGAGCAGTTTGCAGAACTGGGGGGAACCAATATAGATGACAGCCGGAAGGAGCATGTTTGGAGGCGTGATCCTGCTCCTGAAATTCCGATACATAATCTCCGATCAAAAAGATCCTGATGTGCACTGACCCTTCAGGGAACAACTGGACACAAACACTGACAGCAAAATGTGCAATGAAGCAATCAAAGTAACTGGACAACCTCAGATTTTTGCGGGTCTTCTATTTTTTTTTTCTCACCACTTGTACACAGTTGCTGAAATGAACACAATATGGTAACTTTCCATTAAATCTTCCAGTTTTAGTAACAGTGTAAGCTGTCGACAAAGCTTTCACAGCTGTTTCCAGTTGCTGAAGGTGATTCTTGGGTATTGAGGGTGTAGTATCTACTGCAGACAATCTAAATAGTTGATATCATGCTGCTAAATATTTGAAGCTGTTGGCAGACGCTGAAAAAGGAGCTGCTGCAGAATATTTTAATCATCTCCAAACAGCTGCGAGGAAAACATCCGTCTGTCTTGTTCTGGGGTTTTTCCTCACACTTTGCTAAGTTCAGCATTGTGAAGTTGCAGTTGTGTCAGTTTGTGATTTCCAAAGAAGACAACAGTTCACTGAGGTAACAGCAGCAGCCTGATCACACATCAGGGACGTCGTTAGGATCTTGAAGCATCAGCCCAGCCCCGAAGTCTTTCACACTTTCAGTTACAGCAATTTTTAGAAATTATTTATTAGAATGTTTTAGTGAAATTAAAATAAAACATCAGACACTGTGTGCTTCCTAAAGGTTGAAGGCAGATGTGTTGGAATAATAAGAATAAGAAACATACTGAAAATGAAAAAAGACAAAGAAATCAGTGAAAACTGGAGTTTTTCAACTTTGTTACTTTTTTTAAAACAGCAGAAGAACAAAGTTGATGTGAACTTTTACGTCTTGCATGTTGATTTTGACCCAGGTGTTATCCACATATCTGTGCCTGTGGCTTAGTGCTCTCACTATGAAGGAGCCAAGAGCCCTACTTCCACTCCCTGGTTCAGTTTCCTGACAGTCTCCACTGCTGCAGCTGTAGGTACACAAGTGAGCCCGCATCAAAGGAGGCTGCGGTTTCAATAACTGATTCATCCCTGGAGTATGGAGCTTTTTGAGGCTTGAATGAATTCTTAGTCAATGTTATGTGGCCAAGTAAACAAACCAGATTCCTCAGGAAATTATCGGGTAGAAGGTCTAAACTGAAGAGTGAGAGAAAAAGCAGCCAAAGGAAAAAGATTAAAAAAGAAAAGTTTGACTCCTTGGAAAATGGAAAGAAACGAGGCGAGGCTCACTACTTTTACACTGTATTTGAACTTTTCATCAAACTGCATTAAACAAAGAAACTAATTATTATTGAAATAACAATATCTAAGCAGTCATCAAGGGTCACTACTGGTTTGCCTTCTACAGGCTAATATTTACATCAAGCTTTCTCTTTATTCCTATTGGACGTCTGTCACGTCCTCTTTAGTTTTGTTCTTTATTTTTTCCTTTAAATGTCGACTAAGTCCTTGGATTCAATTATTTCATCTTATATATCTGCTTTGTCCTGTTGTATTTACGACGGTTTTTTTCTACCTGGACTGAGGGATGGGGCTAAGTGGGGCTAAACTGATAAAAGCAATTACAAGGTATGTGAGTGTGTCATTAATCTGCATTCTGTTATTTCAGTTCAATCATTGTGAAACGCACTTGTCTGTTGTTTAACAATTCTGTGTATCCATTCTTGTTGTTGCTTCAATAAAAATATCTTTGAGGAAAAAAATGTTACATCGACTGTCCTTTGATTCTTGTTTCTGCCATTTTTCTGCATTTGATTTATTTGACACAAACTGTTGTGTGTGGTGTCTTAAATGTTCACTAGATTGCACTGAGCCAGTGAACCAGAAACAGTGAACGTCATTTATAGTAATGCTCTTTATGTTTGGGACCATCTACATATGTAGTGTGTTATATTACCAGGTTTCCACTGAGGCACGTACATCTGAGATTGTTTACTTAAAGTCATGAGTTTTTATTAAAAAAGGAGTGTGACCGTGGGTACTCACTCTTGTGCACTGGCTTAGGTTCAGTTTGAAATTTGTTTTTCAGTTGCGTGAGAACATGCATGTAGACAGCGTGGGAAGTATGACTGGCAGCTCTGACAGCAATATCAATGAGAGCTTTATCTTCACACTGTGGCCGAGCCCACTCCCACCCTGCAGCAGCTGCGCCTCGTGTCTTCCTCATTTACAAAGCTTGCTCATTGCTGAAGTGCTCTACAACCTTTTTTGCGCCACGGAATATTTCCACGGAGTTGTCGCGGATAAATAAAACAAAATAAAATGATACGACCAAGAGAACAACTGTGGTATTTTGTAAATACAGTATTAAATACGTGGAGGAGCAGCACCTCTAACATGTACAGCAAATCAGTCCCATAACAATGATTAATGCAAGCAGACGTCAGACAAAACCCCCAAAAAGAACCCAAACAAAAGAAAAACATGTAATGGAAGTACATTTTATTTTTTTAACAAAGCATGATGTTGATGCCAAACCATGAGAGCAAAAAAGATGCATACAATCAAAAGTAAAACTGCAAACTAGCTGGAAGATACTTGTGCTGTAAAGAACAACAAAGTCATCAGGTTAACACATTTCACGGAGCTTTGCCTCCTTGCTGGGAAGACACTGGGTCCACCGTAGAAAAGAGTTCTCTTACACCTGACAGCCAATTATAACCCGGGTATGAAAGTCGGACCAGCCAGAAATGGTCCCGATGGTTAAAAGACTGAACGCCATATTAAACTGCTGTGACACGCGATGTAAAGCATGATGTTTGAGGTAACTAAACCTTGGGAATGTGACTAACGATACATGTTTTGCCAGATTCTGCTCACAGAAGCCGGAGATCAGTGTTAATTTCATTTCAGGTTGGCAAATATTTATGAGGCTTTTGATCCAGAAGCACCGTCTTCATCATCAGGTGGACACGCCACAAAATCAGCCAACATTGACGCCATGGCTTCATCGTCCATCTGAAAGAGAGCGACGTCACACAGTGTAAAGCACAAGTTCATACAGTCAGGTCATCACCCTGACCGAAGAAGCTTTCAATCAGTGGACAAACAGCAGCTACCATCTGCATCTTAACGAGGGATTAAAAGCAATACCTTTTTCTTCTCTGGGCTTTGCCCCACCTCTTCTTTTCCATGTCCTTCCTCCCTCTTCCTCTTCACTCCTTTTCCCTCCTCTCCATTACTCTCCTGCCCTCCCCCTGCTCCCGTCTCCGGCTGCTCTGCTTCCTTTTCAGAGCTCTTCTCAGTGTCTTCTTCCTGTTTCTCTGTCACATTTGGTTCTGTTGCGTTTTCAGAGTTTGCCACTGCTGTCGAGTCACCTGCTTGAAGAGCTTCGAGCGGTTCGTCCTCACAGCTGGGCAGCTGGTTATCGCTCGCGCTGGCGTCCTCTGCAGGCTCAGCTGCTGATTCCTGCTGATACAGACAGAAAGCTTCAGTTTCCTTGTAATACTCTCTTTATTTATCATATATAGGAGAAAAACACATTTCTAACAGAGACTGTGTAGTAATACTTCATGTGCATTTGTACAAATATATGACTGAGCTGCTGAGATAATCTGGAGCTCAGACTGTGACGATCACATTAGAAAATCAGGCTTTTTGTGAGAAATTCATGTATATTTTGTATATAAGGCCACTGCAGCATAATCAGGGTCACCTGATCCAGCCCCAGCTGTTTACTTTATGAAGGGAAAGTTTGATCTTACCAGTAGAGGGCGTCTGTCTTTCTACTCTGACCTACTTTCTCAACAGGACACTGCTGAAAGCAACAACTTTGTTTCCATGAAGCGTGTCATGGATATCAGTGGCCTTGATTACACTGATAAACCTTTTTATTCTTCATGCTGCACCACCTGCTGTTGCTCTTCATGACATCATTTCCTGTCTCCATTTCCGCTCTTTCCTTAAATCTGCTGGTCCCGTGAAAGGCCCACTTACACTCTGAGTTACTTGTACTGCAAAGCCTCATTACATTGTCTAATGCATTCAGCACGCTGAGCTGTGTAACGCTGTCATTCAACAGTATGATTCACAAAGCTGCAGGATCTACCTGTTGACTGGCCGGTTGTTCGGACTCCGCTGCTTGCGGCTCGTCCTCCTTGGCTCCCTGCTCCCACGAACACTCCTCTTTCTGCAGCTCTGCTCCGGCTTGCTCCCTCTCCTCCTCGGCCTCCTCTCGCTCCTCCAACGCTCCTCCGGTGACACACAGGATCTGCGGCATGGTGGGGTCATCCATCCTTTCGTTGTCCTCCTCTTCTACTTCGCCCTCCCGAGCCGCTTCGAGGACTCCGATGCTCTCCACCTCCTGCACCTTCATCGTGTCCTCTCCGAACAGCGCCCTGTTAGTTTGGATCTCCTCTATCCCTCCTTCTGTGCGTTCCTCCACATTAAATGCAGAAATCCGTCCCTCATCCAGCTTCCCCTCCTGAATCCCCGACCCTCCGTCTTTGTCTTCGACTCCCTCCAGAGGCGGTATGTCGCCATCCTCTTCCTCTTCTTCCTCCTCTTCCTCCTCCTCCAAATCTTCACCGTCTTCTTCATCCAGCTCCTCATATTCCTCCCCATCAAAAAACTCATCAGCTAACTCACTTACATCCTCCTCTTCGTCCTCCTCATCTATCCCCTCCTCCTCCTCATCCTCCTCCAGCTCTTCATCTTCATCTATGTCCTCATCATCTTCCTCTTCATCATCAGTACTGTTAATATTGATGACAGCAGAATCTTCGCTGCTGGCAGCAGCAGCTGGTTGCTGGTGGAGGTGCCGACCCTGCTGACTTAATTGATTCTGCAGGTGCATCTGGAGCGGTAACCCCATGGGACCAGCCTGGCTTGCCGTCGAGGGCTGCATAAGCATCTGCTGGAGCTGCGGTCTGCCAGGCAATGACTCCCCCAGACCAACAGGTGGAGCTGTAAAGGTGCTGGAGTTCAAAGGTGGAACCAGGGAGACCACCGAGGCACTGGAAGGAGGAAAGGAGTTGATGGAGGTGGTGGAAGCAGTGAGGAGGGGGGAAGAGGCAGCCAGGTCATTGGGCAGAGAGACCCCGTCTATTGTGGCTGCGGCTGCCGTAGTTGGGACCATGGTGACAGATTCTGCACCTGCGAGTGTCACACCAGTGCCACCCGGTGCAGAGGAGGACATGCTCTGTGAGTTTGCTGCTGCGTCGTCCTGCTGAGTCTCCATGTTAAGCATACCCGGAGGAACAATGACCACGCTGTCGTCCGAGTCACTTGCCAGAGAGATCTCGACGTCTTCGGCTTCCTCTTTGTCAAAACGCACAAACACGGGTCTCTGTCCCTCCGGAGGGCCCAGGCCTGCAGGATCAGGCTGGTGGTGCGAATGTGGGGACAGAATCATGTCTCCTGCAGTCGGACCCTGGCCTGGAAGTCCCGGAACCAGAGACAGATGGTTCTCAAAAGAGCTCAGAAGGGAAGCAGGGCCCAGGTTGACAGAGTGACGGGCGGGAAAAGGAGGGCCAGGGGCAGGACCTCCAAGCAGGGTTGGCAAGGTTAATCCAGGGGCAGGTCCCTGGGAAGAGGGGAGGACCGGAGTGGTGGAGGAAGGTTTCATGGTGAGAGGTGGCAAAGGAAGGGCGATGGAGGGAAAGCGGGGATGAAGGATCAAGTTACAGATGGTCAAGGCCTCCGCGCAGAACGAAGACACCTGAGAAAGTGGACGATGGGTTTGATTAAAAGCTGGAAACAGTGAGCAGACAAACACTTCATGTTTTTGCCAAGTCTGAAACTGTTAAGTCAATCTGAGCTTTAACAGAAGACTTGAGGCAGATTGTACATCATTGTCTCCATAATTATTTTATTTCAACTTCACAGCAAGACAAATGTTGATCCTTCCACTCACTACACGTTGCTACATTTTAAAAACCTTTTTGCAGCGCTTCAGGTCCTTAGGGCTTACCTTAACATTCCTGTCGGTGCGCCCGTTACTGAGGATTGACACAGCACAGGTCAGAGGTGGGGGCCAACAGGGTGAGGGGACCAGGACCAGGGCCAGCAATAACCTTCAAATTCATACAAGTGAAACAGCTCCTTCAGTCCAACACGAAGCTAAAGTGAACTTTTGCATCTACAGAACATAGACCAGTTCGGGGCCCACAGTGGTGCTGGTGCTAGGGTGGTGTCAGACTGGGTCCAGTCTGAATAAAGCACTGTGTGGACATTCCTTCAGTCAACAGTGGAACATTTAAACTCAACCTGAACAAAAAGCAGGAGGAGCACCGTAACACTATTGAAACACTAATGTGTGGCTCATCGTTAACATGAAGATCGTACCTGTACAGTTCTCGTCGAGTCAGAGCACTGCTGTACTGCCCACTCGCGCTCCCTGCAGATTCACATGCATTGCTGCTGCAAGACTGCTGCTGCTGCAGGCGCACACACAGTGGCAGAACCACCTCATGGAGCCGCTTGAAGGAATCGACAGGACACAACAGTGTAATCGTTCGTTATTAAAAACAATAAAATGAAGAGTCTCTCCTGCAATACACCAAAAATGCTAAATGATGGAAAAAACAAACAAAAGCATTTTACTTTACAGCTGCAGATCATCACAAGATGGGAAACGTGTCTTACTACATCATAACTTGTAATCAGTATCCCATTTTAACCCTACGCCACAACCTGATGTGGACCTGCTGAGACATGTAACTACACGTCGACGCTAACCACACCACTTACAGTTACAGCCGAGTAATATTACACTGAAACTGATGCAATTGGATAATAATGGTCCACAAACTGAAGCTAATGATGTGGGAACTGCAGGGTAACAAGAATGCAATAATGTGCTAATTCCTATGTTATTACTACTCTATTACCTGCGCTAGGTTCTGTGTAATAAGCAGGAAAACGGCCTGTTTCTATTTAATAACACATTAATAACCATGTTAATCTTTTAAAACAAACTGCTAGTCAAGTAAAATGATCATGCATAATGTTAATAATTAGTTTAAAACAATAACACACATGAATCCATTAAACTGTACACTGAAAAATTCAGTTTTAAAAGAAGAACAAGGTTTAAACAGATGATGTTCGGCAGCACTTTGAGCAACAATTTCACAGATATGGGCGTTCTCTATTTAAAAAAGTAAACATGCATCACTATAATTTGTGTATAAAGTTACATAATTTCTTTTCTGGCTACAAGAACATATTAGAACACGTTGGGATATTTCATGTGGATCATTAGAAATTCACTGTGGGTGGAGGAAATCGTTGCTTAAAGAACAGCAAACATCACGTCTGCTTAAACACGGATCTTCTTCCAAAGCGGGCGGCTCGGTGCCACTCGCTGCAGCAGAGGCTGATCTGTGGATGGTTGGAGACGCCTGTAGAAAGTGTCTCCCTCTGCTGGGCACTCTTTTGTAGCGCTTATGTTACTTTAAATCACATTTACCTTGTGAATGTCGTCCTTCAGTAGCGTCCCACTGGTCTGTATGATCTGTCTCAGTGCTACAAGGATGACAAAGGTCAGTCTGGTATCAGAATATCATACGTAGTATACCAGTAAACTCCCAATAACATTAAACTTGGTTTGCATCTCACCCCTGACAGCTGCAAGGCAGGTATCTTGATTGGCTAGATGGTCTCCTTTCCTCTGCAGCGATGGCCCGACTGTATCTGCCATCACCAAATGCTTCGTCCTACGAGGGCCGGGCTTTCCTCCAGGAACAACATCAGCCGATAGTCCCGCCCGGAGCTGGAAACAGGACACCCCATGCACAGGAGCAGGAACAGAAGAAAGCTCAGCACATCCCAACAAACCACTGGTTCCCTTTAGCTTCATAAAGGTCAGAGCTTAAAGTAAATTTTTTAGATTTAGTGCTCATGACTAATCTCTTAGTCGACTAACTGTGGGAAAAAATGGACGAGTCTCAGATATCAAGTTAGATTTGATAACCCTTTAGTGGAAAACCTCCAAAACTAATAGCAAAGCATTTTAAACAATTACATTCTTATGTTCTCTGTTTGAAACTTCATGACCACGACTTCAAACTAAAACAGCAAAACAGTGAATCATCCGGCGTTTTTCTTCTGCTTATCTGGAGTCAGGCTTTGGGGCAGCAGCCTCCCTTTTATCACCTCCTCCAGCTCATCTGTTGAAATGCCGAACATTTCCAAGGCCAGCTGATAGATCTGTCGACATTAGCAGTCTCCTTTAGACGTGGAGGAGTAGCGGCTCTACTCTGAGCCCCTCCTGAATGACTCAACTCCTCACCTTATCAGTAAAGGCGAAGCCTCTCTGCGATGTTTTTCTAACAGTGTTAACAAACTATGAGGCCTAGATGATCAGATTTATGGCGTTTCTCAACACTGATGCGCCATCTGGTGGCAGTGCATTGATACAGACTAGTGACGACGACTAGTCCAAATGCATCTTTCCCCTACCTTGACAGACTCTGCTCCTGGTGTGATGTCCCCGAGTAGGTGGTTAAAGAGGAGCTCCGAGTGCCCCGGGCTTCCCTGAAGGATGCTAGAAGACGCTCCGGCAACCTGGACCCACAGCTCCAAGGTTCTGTACACTGACACCCGCACTGCACTGTGGGAAGGAGGAGAGACAAGAGATGAATATACTTGATGACACATTATTAAATCTTCCCCAGTGCAGCAGCTCAGACTGTCCCCAGTTTCCCATAATGTTACTAAAATAAGCTCCTCGATCCCCACACGGTGTTTTCATTTCATCTTCTTTGTGTTGCAACAGATCAGTTAAGACTTTCTTTCTTTTCTCGGGACTAAAAACCTCTAAATGGTCATCATTCACTCCTTTAGACGTCTGCGAGCACACACAGCGTGCTAAGGACGCTTCAGGGCAGCGATGAGAACGGTGATCTTACATCAGCCTCTCTGAGGAAACCTTTGTAAAGATTTTGTTACTTCCAGTTGTTACAGTACTTGGTGGTTGTCTTGGTAACCACTGACTCTGCTCCACAGGCTCTCAGGGGCAACTGTAGGTTGTAGCTACACACACGCTGCACACACAGAATGAAATATGATGCACTAGCTGATATTAGGTGTGTACGAGGTTTCCAACTGCAGGCTGAACTTCAGTCAATACTCCAAACAGCAGCTGTGCGAGGCTGTGAGTCACCTGTAGGCCCTCTGCTGTCCCACACTGGTCTCAGGTAGGGGGGTCCAAGCAGAGAGTGTTTGAGAAAACAGCCTCTGTATTACTGCAGCGTACTGAACCATGCCGACCCGTACTCTGTAACACAGCACAAATCCAAGAGTCAGGCTTGCAGGAAATCAAAATGTGGCCTCCTGCGTGTGTGCGAGTACTCACACAGTGATCACACTTGACAGGACTTCCAGGGTGATGCTGTGTATGATGGGGAGGACCAGCAGCCTCACACTTCCATCTCCTGTTAAATTCTGACACACAAAGTCAAACGTGCATTAAGATCAGTACTGCTTTTGACACGGTCTCTGTTCAATAAGTGTTATTGTGTGTGTGCTCACTATGCTCTTGGAGCTGACAGCAAGGGCTCGGCACACCAAGTTGAGCATTGGCCTGACGGGCAAGCGCACAGCTGAGGCGGGATCTACTCTGATGGAAGGAAACGACAAAGGAATGCAACGAGTACCAGAAACAATGAAAGCCTTTACTGCTCGTACAGGTTTTTATTAAACAAAGGGGCCTTTGAGTGTATTTGTGTAAATGTTACAACTATGCTAAAAAGCTGAGGTAAAGAAATAAGATATACAACTGATTCAATTTGGTGTTTTCCAGATGTTTTCTGTATCCCAGTTATCCTAATACCAGCTTGGTCAATAATGCTCATTCCAGTTAGTTCAGAAGTCTGATGTCAGAGCTCTGACACGACTTCACTCCTAAACTGAGCACGTCGCAGTAGTAAAGTCTAAAGATTGCTTTGCTTCTTAGTAATGCAAAGCATCTGTGCATCACTATCAATACAGAAAATGCTCCACCCACAGCTGCAGCATGTTCATGCAGACAGCCTGACCACAGATTGGTTTAATAGGGTCACAGATACACGACAGTGGCAGCACAGATTAAAGGTTGTGCAGGAGGGTCAAATCCAAGTTGAGTCATTCCAGATGAAACCTCTGAGTGGGAAAGGTGTGTGTGCTTGTCTGCATGTGTTGTACCTAAGTGTGTGTTTGAGTGCGAGGCACACAGCAGTGTATCTGTGCTGGAGCTGCAGGAGCAGCAGGGGATCTGTTGGGTCCAGGTGAGGAAAGGCCAGCTCCATCCCGGGACCTTGATACTGCATCGCTCCATCTGTGACCGCAAGAAGCAGTCGAGTGTGAGTAACCTCGGTAACAGTAAACGGATACAGTCACACCATCACGTCAGCACCTCCAACACTGACAGCTGTTCACTGCGCGGTTCACTGACTGATTTACTTGGTAGAAATGCATTTTATCTAGAAAAGTGAGGAGTGTGGAGGAGTGATACACAGTGTTTGGGGCCACAGTGTTTGGGGCCACAGCTGTAAGACAAAAGAACATAACTGCACCATTTTAAACAAAATGTGTGGCCAGCAGGAGAAGTTTGCTTTGACATTATCGAGTTAATCAAGGTGCGTCGACACGACAACGTCAAGGACTGTGGACGACGAAAACAGGACTTTAACCCAAGATTCAATCAAAACTTCTGTTTTTGTTACGTTTTAGTTTTAGGCTTTAATACCACATGTAGGTCTGCAGCTCGAATAAGAAATACTTTTGTCTTATTAATAAGAAATGATAAAGAATTCAAAGAGAAACAACAAAGTTCTTTCAGAATAAACTGCTGATTGTTTGAATCCGTCACAAAACCAAAACTGAACCATCGGATTGTGTTTCTACATGAAATGACTGAGTGTGTCTGTGCTTTGATGCCGTTTTTATGGCGATTAAAAAACATGTTATAATTAATATTAATCATAATTCAGGGTCCAGAGTTCCACTGGCCCACATACACTTTACTGGCTTATGAAAAAGCTTTTATTTTTACAGTTTTAAATAGCGATTCATTGTAATTAACACAATGTTTCATATTAGTTGGATGGAAAGAGACAGATTTGAAGAATTTCTTGTTGTCATTGTTTCTTAACTGACATGGAGACAAACACACACAGAAGCCAAATGTCACCACTGCTCACAAAGAAAACAACACACCTGTTTCTGAACCTTGGTAGAGCTGAGCCAGCAGGCCATTGGCAGAGGCCAGTAGGCAGTGAATCTGATTGGTCCAGCCCTCAGCTCTGCCAGCCCCGACCCCTCTGTCCAGCACGCCGCCCAGGCAGGGCAGACGACCGTAGCACTGACAGGCCATCTGACAGAGTAACAGCAAAACAAACGTTCAAACAAATCTTCAAATAATGATAATAATCTTTAAAAAAAAAGACTTGGTGCTTGTTTTGTCAAACCTCTTGTGTTTTCCTGTCTGTGCTGTCCATCTTGGAAAGGAAGTACGCTGCCAGCTTGTCCTTAAAAACAACAACAAACAGGTGCAGGTTTGACACAGCTGGGTTCTAAACAGAGGCAGCAAGCAGAATACAGAGTACAGCACAGAATACTGCTAAAGGAATACTGTAGCAACATTAAACTATATACTGGTGTAAAAAATTCCAAGTATAAATTGAATGTTTTTATTTATTTTGCTGACAATGACCGAATTTCCCAGAGGAACCCACCCGAGGGATTAATAAAGTTTTATCTTAGCTTAATCTGTCAGAAGTGTGCGACAGCAATGACTAATAAATAATAGATAATAGATATTATTATTACTGTTGTTAGGAAGAAGAAGAAGAAGAGATATTTAATAGCACCACGATAACAGTCCAAACAGTCTCAGGAAGGAGTGTCTCACCCTCAAGGATCCACACGCTCTCGGATAGTAGGTCATACAGGCCGTCATTCCCTCCATGGCTGCCAGCTCACACTAACATCAAACAGGAACATAAACCGTTTAAAGGCTAGTTAGAAGATCGATATCTGAGCTGAAGCTAACTGAATAATAACAGATGCAATTATACATAAAGTGTTACATTGTAACTAAACACAACTTTCAATTCACCCATCCTCTTCAGGGTTGTGGGGCGGTGTCAGAGGCAGGGCCGCCAGTCTGTGGCAGGGCTAACACTCACATTCTGTGGCACTAACTGCGTGTCAAAGTACCTGGATACACACTCCACCAGAGGGGCTGCGGAGCCCTCCTGGTGGGCCCTTCCACTCACCGCCTTGTCACCTCACCTCTGACTTGAGACCCAGCAGGGATGTGAGGATGCCCAGGATGGAGTTGAGGCCAACCTCTCTGGCCAGCTCTGCTAGCTGAGACGAGTATTGCAGCAAGTCCTTCAGAATGTTCACTGCTAGCTGCACAGTCTCAACTGGAGCCTGAGACTAGTGAAGAACAAAAACACAGAAAGTATTTTTAATTTTAAAAATGAAACGGTAACCTTTAATTTTTAGACCTTAAGATAAAATGGAGAAAAATAGCAATATTGTAATGATAACAGCCGACACGTGACTTTACCTGTATGACCTGCTGCAGGGAGCGCAGCCACGACAGGCAGTGCTGCTGGAATAGATCGCTGGAACTGTCTTTAACCAGCATGGAGAGCAGGCAGAGCCCCTCGAACCTGCTCACACAGAATCATGTTAGAAACATACAGTATCAAAGTGAATCTGTTTCGACTGTGTGAAATTATATTCACATTCATAACATTGTATCAACAGGAGATGTTGATCTAAAGGTGAGTAGATGAGGGCTTAAGAACAAAATGCTACTGATTCGCATGGAGACTCATCAATGTGTTAGAATGAACCGAGGTTAATAAAACACACGTCATATCCTGTAGCACAGATGATCATTTGTAAAAGCACAAAGTACGCAGCGTAAACAGAAGTGGTCCTAGCACTGAACCCTGGGGAACTCCATAATTATCCTCAGTGTGTGAAGAGGACTCTCCATTCACAAAAACCAGAAGTCTATTAGACAGTCATGATTCAAATCCCTGCAGCGCAGTGTCTTTAAGCATGACTCTGATGGTCGACAGTATCGAGGAGGACAAGCACAGAGATGAGTCCACTGTCAGAGGCCATAAGATCATTTGTAACCTTCACTAAAGCCGTTTCTGTGCTGTGATGAAAACCTGGGGTTGTTCTTACTCCATTAATAAGTGATCAACAGTGAGACGTTCTAGCTTTATGGATGTTTTTGTTTAAGAGAGCAGCAAACTGGCTTTTCAGGCTAAATGCTGAGTTTCACAGCTGGGGTGGACGAGGATTAGTGTTTCTGAGTCTTTGGTTGATTGATAAGCTGAAGTAGGAGCTGCCACACCCCCTCCTTGGCCTGCACTTCGAGGATTCTGGTAGTTCGAGTGACTCGGGGATGTTGATTCATTTAAACTAACACAATCATCCTGCTGTAACCAGGTTTCTGTAAGGCAGACTAAATAGATTTGTTTGTCATGTAATAACAGGAACTAAGAAGACAGAGGGCGAATGTTTAATAATCCACACTTCACGGTTTCACTTTACGGCACAGTTGTGGATACTTTTGTTTCTTTTCTTTAAATCATTTTTTGCTGATTGTTTGTTGTTTTAGGAAACACAGAGGATGGGGATGAGGTTTGGGGGGTAGCAGGAGGAGAGGAGCTGCAGAGAGGCGTGTAAGACTGCACGCCTTCTTCCTGGTCCCAACTCTGGATAGTCATATTTTGGGGGGTTTAATAAATTTGGAAGATTTCTAGAAATGAGAGCTGCTCCATTCAAAGTGGGATGGACACCGTGTTCTCCTAACAAGTCCAGGTTTTCCCCTGAACGTTTCCCCTTATCCATAAAGTCCACATGACTTTTGGACACCAGTCAGACAGCCAGCAAATTTAAGGACAAATGCGGCTACACACCTCCCCTGGTCCAGGACAGTGCTCAGGTGCTGGTATACATCTTAAAACATTAAAAACTGTAGTATGATCAGCCTATGACAACAGCTGATTGAGGTAGTCCTTTCTCACCTGGTCTTGCTCGAGCCCAGTTTGGCATTGCTAAAACCCACGAGACCACCAACGGCGCACGCGCTCTGCAAAGACAAGACAGTTTTAGAGAACAGTGAGATCAAAACGTTTAAGAAACGCGGAACCAGCTCGGCTCCTGCTGCACATGGTGCTGCCATACTTCCAGATGTCAGCCACTGTACAACAAAGCCTCTCGCGGCTGCCGCACAGCGAGAGCAGGCTAACGCTGAAGCAGCTTCCAGCCGCGGAGCTCGCTCGGGCCGGGCCCTACCTGTGTCTGGAACACGCCGTGCTCCCTGTAGCCTGCTAGCAGAGCGGGTAGATGCTCCGGACGCTGCTCTTTCAGAACAGACACCAAACCCTCAGTTAGTCGCATAGCAGATGGGCCATGCAGCCAAGCCGATGTAGCCATCTTTCCTCTCCGCCAAGCGAACGTCACTACTGTGCGACTCTGATGCCGTCATATTTCAGTGACGTCAGTTTTTAGCTCTTTGTTGTTACCCTGCCCTCAACCATAACGCGTTAAAGTTGCAGGGACTGCAGTAGTTGTACGTTTTCTTCCGTTTAAACTCGATTAAGTGGCTTTGGTCACACCTTGGATCACTGTGCTGAGCTGGTCCACGGAGAGCGGCTGCTTCCCGCCTGCTGATGGCTAATGACAGGCTCAGGGCGCTGGAGGATGTGGAGAAGGAGATAGCGATGGTGCTGCAGTGTGCCGGTGAGACAGTGTCTTCTTGCGGCTGTTAATCAAACCGTGCATCGTTGATTACTTTTGCCTGATTTTCTGATGCTCTTCATCCGACAGTAGGACAAGTACCCGAGAGATCCCGTAAATTCCACCTAGCTGTTTCCAACAGATCGCTGCCTGATCATTATTCTCTGTAAAGATTTGGTTTTTATCACAGAGGGGAAAATGTATTCCTCAGCAAAAGTCTGAACTCAGCCCCTCGTTTCGCTCGCAGTTTCCAGGCTTTCTGAAAGTTTTTCCTTCGACATTTGAGAATTTTTCACTCAGTTTCAAATTACTCCTCAGACCTGTTACATTTAAAATGGTTTTGGCTTAATAAGCCATACACATACCAGGAAACCTAGCAAAGAACCAATTTTCAGTATCCTTAGACACAAAACAAACAACACAATTTGTTTCCATTTGTTTGGCTGACTCTACAACAACGACCTGTCCTCAGCATAGCACAGTCCTTTACTAAAACAAAGAATCAAGTTTTAAATTTACTCTCTGTCTTTGTGTCTAATCAAGTCTTTTTAAGTCACGTTTCTATGTTTATGCTTGACCTTGCAGGTAACATTGTTCTTGAACTCTCCAAAGATAAACACAATGCCAGCTTCATGGACAGACAGCTCATCCAGTTCCAGAACTCAGTCAGCCGAGTGGAGAACGAACTAAGTGGCCAGATCCGCTACCTTACACAGGTTCAATCCACAGCTGCAGACTTGTTTCAGAAACGGTTTCACCTCAACTAGAAATGGCAAATTTCTCCCACCTGTTAAATCCAGAATTGAATTTAAAGTCTTCATTTACAAGGTCTCAAAATATCAGGCTTCATCATATCTTCAAGATTTGATAGTATCCTAACAAAGTTAGGATACTATGAATTAGGATAATAACCTGAGATGCAGGCTTACTTGTGGTTCCTGGAGCTCCTGATAGTAGAATGGGAGGCAGAGCCCTTAGCGGTCTGCTCCAGCTCCCAGTTTGGGTTCAGAAGACAGAGACCCACTCTACTTTTAAGATCAGGCTTAACACTTTCCTTTTTAATAAGTTTCAGTTTATAGATGGGCTGGATCATGTGACCCTGAATTCAGTTCAGTTTATTTATATAGCACCAAATCACATCAACAGTCGTGTGCTTTCTGTTTAAAGGTAAAAACTCTACAGTATGTTAAGGTTAAAGTGCTCGGGGTCGTCGTTGGAGTTTATACTACTGTAAAACTGAAGAGAAAATGTTTTTAATTAAGAGTTAAAGTCATAAATCTAATAGACAGATGAGGTTCACAAATACAAACTGATGCAGTTTTTCTTTTAATTATTAATATTTGTTTTTATAAATGAAGAACTTACCTCCATGATAGAAATATTGTGAGCAACAGATTCGAGTTTGTTTCTCCTTTTTCTTTCTCCAGGTAGCGACTGGTCAGCCACATGAAGGTTCTACCTATTCAGCCAGGAAGGACTGTCAGATGGCACTGAACCGAGCCGAGTATGCCAAGGTCAAACTGGGAGAACTGGGACGCACCTGTGAAGTCATGCTGGAGCAGCAGCAGCAGCAGACATGAGAGTCAGCCGGTTGCTGGGATTGAGATCAGTGTGCTTGGACTGGCACAGCACTTTCAGATACCTAATGCAACGGCACTTCTCTGTATTCCCCACGTGTGTCACAGCCCTTCTCACTTTTATTAAAATGCTGATGTGTCTCAACAAATGTAAACAAAAACTCAAGGAAAGAAAAAAGTGTTTTTGTACTGGGGCCTGTGTGTGTTGTGTTTCTGATTTTGTAATCAGTTTAAGGAGCAGGTCATATGTAGAAACTGTCGATACTTTTAATAAAACAACGAATCATCTTTTGGGGGAAAAACCTTTGTTGTGGTTGTGATAGAGAACCTCATACATTAATCTGTGGCTCCTCCAGTCTTTGAGAAAGATGCCAAACAGTGTCCCCATGAGTGTGGTCAGTAATGTGCTCTGTGCATAGTTCTTATTTTACTGTTTTTGTTTAGCTTTTGCTTTCATTGCCTTTTTGTCCAACAAACTCAGTGATTTTGAGTTTTTTGAGATTACTTAATTTAATTTAATTAAGTTGAGTTGAGTTGCTGCCCCAAGTGGAGGAGTTTAGGTATCTCTGGGCTTCAAGTGAAGGGAGAGGGGAGCAAGCGTTTGATAGATGAATTGGCTGCAGTGATGAAGAGAGAACTGAACGTAAAAGCGAAGCTCTGGATTTACCAGTCACTCTATGTCCTTACTCTCACCTACGATCACTACCCAGAGTTTGTGACTAAAAGAACAACACTGCAGGTACAATCATCAGAAATGGGCCTTCGAAGGGTGGCTGGCCTCTCCCTTAGAAATAGGGTGAGGAGTTCACCCATTCGGGAGGGGCTCAAAGTATAGACTCGAGTGTAGAGTGGAGGAGTAGTGGAGAGCCAGTGGAGTTAGTTCAGGCATTTCGCAAGGATACCTCCTGGGTGTCTCCTGGGCGAGTTGTCTGGACCTATCAAAGTAACCAACACAGGGGCCAGAACTTGACAGCAATAAACCCCACCCTCACTTAGCACAAAATAAAAAAATAACATGAATAGTAAGCACACCGACTAAACGTGCTCTGTTGGAACCGTGTATGCGATCGTGGAGTTTTTCGATAAAATAATAGTAAAACCTATTCATAACCCTTGTTCAGTGTACTTGCGCTAATGACGAGATAAACTAATGCAACATCTCTCTAATGAGAGGACTTTTGTTTTAAAAGCAACCGGAAGTGGCGCAGAGTGGGTGTGTCTCAGCTAGCCGTGGGGAACGCCCTGGATGCGGCTTTCGGACACGCTGAGTGCCAACACGCCCGCTGATCGCTCGTTGTTTCTGCACCTCGTCTCGGCTCGTGTGGACTCGTAGCCATGGCTCACCGCTCTCTGTGCGCTCTGTGTGTGCTGCTGCCGCTGCTGCTGCCGCTCCAAGGTAAGCTTTGTCCCGCACACCTCACCCCGCCGGCTCTCCCTTTGTGCCACACTTCGGTTTAAGGCCGAATAACGGTCCGTCGGCCTGAAACGTGTCGTACGGTTTTCAGCCTCTACAAAGCTTTACTGCTTATAGTTCAGCAGCTGGAGTGACTTGCTTTGGTCCCTGTAGTTCTGGATGCAGATCCACGGAAAAGATCAAAGAGACAACACCCCGTCACCTCTGTGCGTCGCAGCTGCACGTGCACTACTGGAAATGGTTCTCGTGCTCGGTGATGGAGGATGATGTGACCGGTTTTCAGGTGAAGGCGAATCACTGAAAACCCGACGATTTAATTTAGTCATGAGTTGATTTGTTTTATGAAAACCGGAAGATTTAAATGAGCAAAATGTGACTGAATGGTAGAGTGAAGAATGTATGGCACACGCTTTAATCATGATGTTGTTTAATAATGGGTAAGTTAAGGTCAATAGTTAGCTGTGGTTGGTAAACGATGTAGTGTAAGTGAGGTTTGGATAATGGAAATGTTGTATACCCCAAACCTACATTTTAAGTCCACACACACCAGTGTTTGTTCACTGGAACCAGCTCAAATTTGAGTTACTGTATTTAGGATTAGTTGCATGAAGCTGAACAAGGTCAATAACTTTAGACTAATGTCACATGTTAGCTTCTCTTATAGGACATGTAGGAAAGATGAAGTTTTACAGCAGATTTTCTGGAGCTTCTTATCTGCAGCTGCAGCTTCCATCATCATCAACTAATATACCCTGTGTGTGTGTGTGTGTGTGTGTGTGTGTATATATACACACACACACACACATATATTACACAGTAGAGAAATATAAAACGTTTCTCGACTCGTGCTAATTTATTTGGATTGGCAGACAGAGCAGACAAAGATGACCGCACCACAGTGAGCTCACAGATGACCTGGCAACACCTGTGATAAAATTCTTGTCATTCTTCAGTATTTGTTGTCGGACTCTTTTCTGTGGCAGGAATTTCACAGCGTGTGTGGCACAAAGCAAAATGGCAGACAATGGGAGGGAATGGAGGGATGACACTATCCTGAAAACTACCAGGGCTCGGATGGATGATGGGCACAGGAAGCCTTAACCGCGGCCCAGTTTCCTTTAATGTTTTTGATCAGTGCATTTACGCTAATAAACTTTAAACCAGTACATCAACTGGTGCTATAGGAGGCAGACGGCCTGGTGCAGTGAAAACAACGTGCAGCTTATTGCTGCCAAACACAGGTGCTGGTCATAGAATTAGAATATCATCAGAAAGTTGATGTATGTCACCAATTCCATTCAAAAAGGGAAAGTTGTATAATGTTTACATTCAGTCCATACAGACTGTTTATGTCTTTTGATTCTGATGATTGTATCGGACAACTAATGGAAACGATGTCAGGGTTCTAGCTTTGGATTGTCATCTATGCTTAGAAACATATAATCATATAATCTTAGAGGTATATAATCATGATAGGATGTCTGCTCCGGTGTGATGAGAGCCCAGGATGCTCTGATTGTGGCCTTCAGCTCTTCTTCATTGTTAGCTCTGGCATATTACATCTTCCTCTTCACTATGGGCTTAAGGTCAGGCGAGTTTAGTGGCCAATTAAGATCAAGGTCCTTAACCTCCTGGGACCTGGCGTCCACATATGTGGACATCACATTTTGGTTATTTAGACCAAAATACTCAGTTGTGCTCTACGAGGGCCTGATGTCCACTGACGAGGACATTAAACTGTTCTATCAAAATTTTAAACAAATGTCCTCACATGTGGCTCTGACTTTTCATAAAAACAAAAATAAAGTAAAAAAAATAAATAAATCTGGTAATTCTTTGTTTTTACATTCATCGGGCCCCAATCAGCCCAAATATCAAAGAGAAATCAAAAATGCTGCTGTGGAAGAGCTCGGGTCTTAGGAGGTTAAACCGGGTGCTGGTAGCGTTGGCACTGTGTGCAGGTGCCAAGTCCTGAAATCTGCAGTTCCATAAAGTAGGTCATGGTTCCTAGTCTCAGTTTGATGTGCTTATGAGTTTCCTGTTTATGTCTCTGGGGGATGTAGAGGACTCTAGGTCATGTAGTTTCCTTTAGGCATTCCCCTCTGATAGCTCTGTCCAGGCACAAACCTGTTGCTGGAACAGCTGAGACTGTTCTACTGCAGCTAGCAAACATGGGACGGCAGGCAGAACTCTTTGTGATCTCGTGCACGAGGGACATGAATGAGACGAAC
Organism: Copadichromis virginalis; assembly: GCF_057382275.1. Lineage (NCBI taxonomy): Eukaryota > Metazoa > Chordata > Actinopteri > Cichliformes > Cichlidae > Copadichromis > Copadichromis virginalis. The sequence continues at coordinate 60,459,522 of NC_140620.1, forward strand.
GCCGTTCCTGCCGCTCCAACCCCAGCTCCCCCGTAGCACTGCTCTTTATTGAGGTACATGAATATTCATAGGTTCATTAACATATGACGTCTCAAACAGGCATGTATGTGAACAGAGTACCGTGTGTGAAGATGTGACCCTGTGACTCCTAGATCTGCTGGTGCCTGAGTCCAGCAGTTCACCTAAACAAAAGGCACTTTTACCTAAACAGAGAAAGAGAAGCTATGACCTCTCTCGTGACCTTAGGACGTGTGGTGTGCCAGAACACTCAGGAAAGGAGGAGTGAACGTACACAGAGCCTTTGCAGACTACTAAGGATCAGACATTCTATCATTGCACAATCAATTATATACCTATGAGTAGGGCTGCTCAATTAATCGAATTTTAATCACGATTACGATCTGGGCTTTCAACGATCATTAAAAATGACTGAGCCGATTATTAGCCCCTCCCTCATTTATCCGCGACACCTTAAAGGCCGTCTGTGAAAATATTGTCGGGCATAAACCGTCCGTGGCGCAAAAAAGGGTGGAGACCGCTGATTAAGAGGACCCGAGGGAAGCTCGGAAAGCTAAGCAGAAGTTATTTGGAGAGTGACTGCCGTTGGTTGAAAAGAGAGTTTAAAAAAAAAAAACTTCAGTGGTGTTGCACACTATTTTATATTATTTTTTTAAAGTCATTGTTAACCCTTTAAAGCCGGTCAGAGCAGCACGCTCCGTTTTGTGTAACTATTTTTAAATCCCTTTAGAACCTGAACCGTGTAAGCTAGCGCAATAATTTGTTTTGCATATGAAACCGGAGGAGTTGTACTTACATCTTATGCCATCAGCTTGTCCTCGGTCACGGTTTCGTTCCACATATAGCTTTGCAAAAATTGCATCAAAAGCGCTTGCAGGAACAAAAGCATAATATTCCAGAAACACGCTTTGCCGTTCCTATCAGCTGTTCGTAACACTTCCCACAGTGAAATGATGCACATGCTGTTTTCTTTGCAAATTTGCATCATAGGATTGTTTTTTGTTTTTCCTGCAGTATATAAAAATTGGTGTATCTCCAAAATAAAACTATGAAGACACTCAAAATAAATTTCCTGTTGTTGTAAACAATTTTTTGCAACTTTATTGTATTTAAAGTTTTGAGGGATAAACCTCTTAAATTTCTCCAAGTAGAAATATATGTAAACAAAACAAAAGCGATTTTCAATTTTTTTTGTAGTTTATTGCACTTTTTTGCAATTTATGTAATTACTATGGACTTAATGCATACATATTATTAAAATATGGGCTATAACAGTTGTATTGATGTATAGCAACTTGAAATGCTCCCACAAATGGCACTACAGCATGTAAAAAAAATAATAATATAAGCTCTGGTGGACTTGGTTCTATAGTAGGTCTTAAAGGGTTAAATAAATATCGTCAAATAATCGTGATCTCAATTTCAGTGAAAATAATCGTGATTATCATTTTTGCCATAATCGAGCAGCCCTACCTATGAGCA